>NC_139686.1:44426658-44987102 GCF_964106915.1 Podarcis gaigeae
ATGAATAACTGAATGGATACATATACTTACTTGTTAAGTACAGTGTTTTATTATCCCTTTATATTTGTTGGAAGCCTCTAAGAGTGGTTGGGGCAACCCAGTCAGACGGGCAGGGAACTACTACTACTACTGCTGCTGCTGCTGCTGCTGCTGCTGCTGCTACTACTGCTAATAATAATAATAATGTGTGGGTTTTGGTGTTTTGTGGTTTGTATGTTTGTTTTTACTTACTGAACAGGGTAGAAAGGTTTTTTGCTTCGATCAGTTTGAGATTGCTCAATGATGATTACTTGATTGGGAGCTTCCATCTAAATATGGAATAACAAGCAAAGGAGGTTTAAGACACTCTCTCTCTCTCTCTCTCTCTCTCTCTCTCTCTCTCTCTTTAAACATACCAGAAGCTTTCTGTACATTAAGCTTATCTGGGAAAATACCTGACCTCCATCCAGGCAAGAAAGAGGAAGGATCAGAGTCCAAGGGCATATTCCAGCCACACAAAAACATTCAAGGAAGGTGTGAAGCAGGGCAGGTGGTGGGGGAGGGCCTGGGAATAGTCCCAAGGGTTTGGAGGGCTGTGTTTGCTTCCCCATACCTGCCCTAAAAGGTAGCATAGAAGTATCTGAAATAAGTTAATAATGAAAATGAGGGAGGAAGGAAGGAAGGAAGGAAGGAAGGAAGGAAGGAAGGAAGGAAGGAAGGGAGGAGACACACTTGCCTTAATACCAAAAGTTTTCAAGTAAAACGTTTCTACCGGCTTCAGCCCCAAATGGGTTTTGACAAATTTGGGGTGTCCAACCACTCGAATGTAGACTGTGATCTGAAAATGGTTTTTCTTCTGACAAACAAAAGCGCTATCTGCTGTTGAAAAATTAAATCCTTTGTTTGTAACAATGTAATATCCCACATCTGGGCTGGAAAAAAACACACACAAGAGGAATCTGTAAGTGGAATAATATTTCAGCAAGTTACATCGCTCAGACAATATCATAGATGTGGATACTCCAGTAACAAATTATTCATGTCTTTTTGGAGGGGGATCTTTGAAGTAATAATGGATTCTTAAATTAGCTTTTAATGCTGTGCAGGAAATAGGTAGAGATACCTAAACACCTCAAGGACTTCCTTTTAAAGAGAGTGATTGGCTCTTTCCAGGGCTGACAGGAAACAGAAGGGAGCACTGTTGCTCACAATGCCTCTCTGACACAGTGAGCGAAAAGACTACTCGTTTTTCCCATGTAACCCTCATTTTAAAACATCCAGTCAGATATTTATGATGGTCAGTGAACCAATAAGTCAAAATACAAATATGAAACGCAAAATCACAGCCTCAGCAAAAAAAAAATATTTTAAAAAATGCCTAGCTAAGAACTAACAACCACATCAGGACTAAGAGACATGCTGATGTTTTGCAGCTGCTCATTAATAAATGTAGTAGCACCCTCAAGGATGATACTCTTTAAGTATACTCTTTAAGATTGAGGATATTTTGTGTGCCATCAAACCCCCTGATGTAAATGACAGTAAAAAAAATACATGGAAGATTGTTTCAACCTCCTGCAGTATTATCCAGTAGAATTTTTCTGGGTAATAAAAAATTCCCTACATTTGTAGTCTCACGAAGATTAACACCCACTTCAACTGATCTCCAGTTTAGATAATATAAGTATGTTTCTTTCTACTTCCTCGTGTCTGTTTCACTTAATGCTAGAAACAGATCTGGAACACTGATGCCCCTGGTGTTCCCAAATTGCTTCTTTGCGTGGACAGGCAGAGTCCCCAGGTCCCGAGCGCCCCCCCCCCCGTCATGCGGAATAACGACTCAAGACAACGTGCTATGGGATAAATTGGCCACAACTTAATTAAATTTCAAATGTGGGTAGACCTTGGCTCCGGCATTGGGCGTTCTCCCTCCCCAGTCCCCAGCTGGGGACCTAGGGAGCATCAGGGTTATCCAGTGTTTGGGGGGGGGGGCTGGCTCTGGAGAACATATGTTCAAGCAGAGATAGCCGCCCCCGTTACGCCGCCGCCGCAGGAGAGAGCAATGTGGACCTTTTGGCGTACGGTCAAAGCCTCCCTTCCGAAACCCTTTAACGGGGAACCCTGGTATCGCTGCTGCAAAGAGGAAGATGGACAAAAGGATTCCGCCCAAGGCCTGATACCGCCAAAGTTGTGACGTTTTGCTACGGGAAAGGCGAAACCTGCCAATGCAGGGAAATTCCTTTCCGGCCCTTTGACAGCGACCTTAACGTAGCAGTGCCCACATACCTGTGAAGAAAAGTAAACCAGCAAAACCTGTGAAGAAAAGTTAACCTGCAAAATAAGGCATTGACTGAGGGTGGGTAGGGTGGGAGAAGCTCTGGAGCCAAGTGAGGATTCCCAGGTAAGATCCTCCCTCTATTGTGTGGGCAGGTAATCCCTCCCCCACCTGGCCTGATCTCCTTGGCAACGCTTCCCCCAGGTGGGATTGGACAACTGACTGAGGTAGGCGGAGACCTCCAGGTATCCCACCTGAGGGAAGGCAAAGCCAAGCCTATGCTGATGGAGCTGCTCCAGATCTAGGGGCTGCGTGCGTCCACGCAAAGATTGCCCCCCGTTTTATGCAGGGAGCGGTCATTTCCTAAAATCATAGGCATAACCTGAGACTTGCAGCAGGCTCTAGCAGGGACAAATCCAACCAGGTCTACAATCTCCCATCTTGAGACAGCAACAGTATCAAGCCCATTTTTGTCCCTCATTTGCTTATTTGTTTCCTTCCCCACCCTCCATCTCAGTCCACGGCTTTGTGTTGTGTCCCAGCCTGGAGGAGAATTCTGGAGAGCATTAAACCTACATCCTGTTTTGTGACATTTTGTTTTGGTCCTAATAAATATACTGTGCAACGTGGATTAGGAGGTGACCACTATGCAGAGTCACTATGAGGATGGCCGCTATCATGTGCTGTTTAAACGTGGGTTTCTACCAAATATGAGACGCTTCTTTTCTGCTATCGTGTATGGGGCAAAGGTCTCAAAGGCCGTCTAGAAAGAAGCAGTGAATTAGCTATCTAGGACAATTGTGCCTCTCTGTCTGCATCTCTGTAATACATCACTTGAAAGCTACAGCCCAAGACTCAAAGTCTCCATTATATAGAGTCACTTTGTTCATTAAAGGAAGGCTGAACAATGATCCCTTGTCACATGGTACTGTGGAAACCCACTTTCCTCCCAGCAAATGAAAGGTGGCTCTTTGGTGTTCCCTCCTTTCACTTGGCCATTAGAGGTTAGAATGTATAGCCTTTTGCAAAAGATTTATTTCAACTTTATGGTCTCTCGGGATGGTGAAGAAAGAGCAAATGGTCCCTTTTGAGACCTGTCACTTTCTTCATGAGATTTTAATCTACAGCAGAGAAGAGAACCGGCTCATAAATAATGTCCGCTCACTTCTGGATTTGTAAAGCATGTAATAAAGAGGACATCAAGTTTCGAAGATACAAATGTCTGAAAATCAGACTTTATCTGTATTTTTAAATGTTTCTTCTACATTGGAGAGTAAACATTTGGTAGTCCCAATATTACCCTGCTGCTGAAAGAATTGATATGCCCGGTTTTGGACAACAAAGACAAAAAGATATATAGACTGAGAAGATATTCACTTCTTCTCTTTTGTACTGCGGACTCCTCCACCCCAGCCCAGTCTCATATCCCTGCTCATATTATGGGACTACTTCTAAAAAGATGATAAAGCAAGAAATGGTTCTAACAATTGTGCATTTCCAAGAAATAAAATAAGGTATTCATAGATATGAATGACTTCGGACTACTGCACATTTCCAAGAAGTAAAATAATGTATTCATAAAGTAAGACTATATTAAGTTTTAAGCAGTAACACTTAACCATAACTACATTGACAGTCACTTGATTTCTAACAGGATGCAAGAGCATTAGAGAGGTGCCTTGTTTTTATGACCAGAGCAAACCCCCGGGTGCTTATTACCCCTGATTTAAAGGTAGGTACCCCTGACCATTAGGTCCAGTTGCGGACGACTCTGGGGTTGCAGCGCTCATTTCGCTTTATTGGCCGAGGGAGCCGGCGTACAGCTTCCAGGTCATGTGGCCCACATGACTAAGCCGCTTCTGGTGCCTATTTATCTACTTGATTTACACAATACCAAAAATGAAGCTCAAGCCCCCAATTTGTTTCAGGTGAAAAATGTCTCTTATTTTCAAAGAATAAGAAGAGCAGCATTGCTGGATCATACCAGAGGTTCGTTTCGGCCAGCATCCTGCTTTCTGCAGATGCTTCAAGGAAGTCCACAAGGAAGCATGAAGGCAATAGCTCTCCTCATCTGTTCCTCCCCAGCGAACAATATTCAGAGGCAGCCTCCATGCTGAATGCCTGCAACTAACGGATGCAGGGTGTCCATGTCGGACATGAGGACAGAAATTAGAAATGCCATCTTGAAGATGACTCACCCAGTAGACACACAGTCAAGTTGAACAGTTTAACTGGGTGTGCACTGGGTGAACCACCTGCTTGGCCTTCCTCATGTCATCTGCGTGTCTGGCATGGACACCCAGCACCCATTAGTTCTCCTTAATCCTTCCCTCCCCAGCTGTGCACACTCCCCAAGAATGCCTCCTGTGTTGCAAGGTCCCAGGTATAACTCTCACATCTCTTAAGTGGGGCTGGGGGTAACTCCAGTGTCTGAAACCCAGGAGAGATTCTGCCAGTCAGCAAAAGCTGTATGAGCCAGACGGACTGTTTTCTGACTAGGGACAAGGCAGCCTACAACCTAAGAACCCAATCATGATGTTTTATTCTGTTTTTAATCTGTTGGGAGCCACCCAGAGTGGCCGCGGAAGCCCAGCCGGATGGGTGGGGTATAAATAAATTTATCATCATCATCATCAAACCCATTTAAATTTGTAGTTCAAACATCAATTCAGTCTCTTCCTCAAGAGAAGCTTGTGGTGTCTATTTCTTTCCAATCTGAGCATCACAATGAAAAAAGGATGGAATGTGATAAGCACTTACAGCTTTTCATAATTATGGTTGAACAGGCTGCTCCAGGGAGATATCCGATATGGTTGCCAGGCGAGGGACAGATAGGATTTTTCAACAGACGCTACGTTCTGCACACCACTGTCATACTCTTGCATGTCAGGAGAAGAATCCTTTACAATCACTGGAAGGAGATCACACCATCAGCAGACCTGTCATATTGTTGTTTCTGGGATTCTGTCAGGCTAGAGGAAGCATGCCTTGGCCCTGTATACCCGAAGGAGTGTCTCCACCCGCATTGTCCAGCCCATTGTCCAGCTCTGAGGGCCTTCTGGCAGTTCCCTCACTACGAGACGTGAAGCTACAGGGAACCAGGTAGAAGGCCTTCTTGGTAGTGGCGCCTGCCCTGTGGAATGACCTCCCTTCAAATGTCATACCGATAAACTATTTGACTTTTAGAAGACGTCTGTAGGCAGCCCTGCTCAGGGAAGTTTTTAATGGTTCATATTTTATTGTGTTTTTAATATTTTGCTGTGAGCCGCCCAGAGTGGGTGTGGCAACCCAGTCAGATGGGCGGCATATAAACAATAAATGATGGTGATGGCATCTTGAGCCATAGAGACGCTCTTGTACCATCTCTTGCTAGTTGTGCTTGGATAGCAGTTTACAGGATTAGAATTGCAGAATCTTGGGGCCAAAGAAGATGATACATTGTGTGTGCAATTGCATGCAGGGCGCAGCAGCCCCCTAAACAATTATGCAAGAGCAAGGACTTTTGGCTGTACAACTGAAGTTCCTTTCCCTGTGTACTCCCCACACACTCCTAAAAGATGTCCTGGGTTTCCTCCCAACCCTCCAGAGCAAATGTAGGGAGTGCACAGGGTTTGTGGTGAGAGGAGAGGGAGGGGAAGTTCTGCTGCACAGTCAAAAGTGCTTGCACTAGCAGAACTACTGAACTGAATACCATCCAAGGTGTCCAGGTCTTTCTGCTCAATGGTGCTGATTGGCCCATTGAATCAATGACAGCTCCCCTCCTGGTGCAATTGTGTATATTCATTGGCATTAGACATGGGACATGTGAGTTGCACTGATCTCCAGCCCACAGAACACAGCAAACCAAAAAACAAAATTAAGGAAATAACTAAGTCCAAGCCTTCTCATACAGGCCCCTCAGGAATGTCAGTGATCAGTTTGATAGGTAGATAAACAGATCTTGGCTCAAGTCTGGGTGTTTTTAGTTTCATGCTTTCCATCTTCCAACCCCACTATTATATTACCGTATTTTTCGCCCTAAAGGATGCACTTTTTCCCCTCCAAAAATGAAGGGGAAATGTGTGTGCGTCCTATGGAGCGAATGCAGGCTTTCGCTGAAGCCTGGAGAGCGAGAGGCATCGGTGCGCACCGACCCCTCTCGCTCTCCGGGCTTCAGGAAGCTATCCACAAGCCTTGCAAGCTCGGCGGGAGGTCCCGCGGGCTCGCAAGGCTTGTGGGCGGCAGCCTGCAGCCCGAAGCACGGGGCGGCCTCCGGAGGACACCCCATGCTTCGGGCAGATGTCCGCAAGCCTTGCATGCCCGGGGGGAGGTCCCACAGGCTCGCAATGCTTGCGGGCAGCAGCCTGTTCTGTGGGCTGGGGTCAGGGGAAGCTCGGCTTCCCCCACTCCAGCCCCGCGGCTGGGGGGGGAATATTTTTTTTTATTCATTCCCCCCCCAAAAAACCCCAAGGTGCGTCCTATGGGCCAGTGCGCCTCATGGGGTGAAAAATACGGTACTTTAAAGTCTCAGGTGTATGGAGGTGGACATATCTGTGCTGAAGGATGATCCCCACCCCTACCCACAAAATATACATTTCCACTTACTTTGTCCAACATTGCCAGACCATGTTTGAAATTCTAGAGGGTCCTCCAACATCTCAGAATGCTTTCTCTTTTTAGATACCAAGGAAAGACTAGAAGGAACATGAACATTGATACCAATTGATTAAAATATGAATGCAATATTTCAAAGAAAGATCATGTGACAAATGCTATCCTAAATTCTACTGAACACAATGTAACTTAGGTAAAGGTAAAGGGACCCCTGACTGTTAGGTCCGGGCGCAGACAACTCTGGAGTTGCAGCGCTCATCTCGCTTTAGTGGCCAAGGAACCCAGCATTTGTCCGCAGAAAGCTCCCGGGTCATGTGGCCAGCATGTCTAAGCCGCTTCTGGCGAACCAGAGCAGCGCACGGAAACACTGTTTACCTTCCTGCCAAAGCGGTACCTATTTATCTACTTGCACTATGACATACTTTCGAACTGCTAGGTTGGCAGGAGCAGGGACCGAGCAACGGGAGCTCACCCCGTTGCGGGGATTCAAACCGTGACCTTCTGATCAGCAAGCCCTAGGCTCTGTGGTTTAACCCACAATGCCACCCATGTCCCTTACAATGTAACTTACTTCTGAGTAAAACTTGCACAAGACTGAGCTGTTCAACATTTAAATGCTGCCACCTTGTGGAGAGATTGAAATCTGATTTTTGTGCTCCTTAACAACATGAATTTGCTGACAGCAGCTCTTTCCTACAAAAGGAAATGCTTCTAAAATATGACGAGCCTCTAAAAGATGCAGCAGAATTCTTTTCTTTCTTTTTGCAGGTGAAATTTAAATCAGAGTCATTTTTTTCTTCACACTTTTTCTTGCTAACCCACGAGGGGGAAAGCACTGGTTACAGTAATATATATTTTAAATTACCTGGGGTTGTGAGAGGGTCTTAACGGGGAGCCATTTAAAGCATGATTATTTGATGGCGTGGAGTTATTCCAGGGAGTTGGCGCATTGCCTGTCTTCAGACTGAAGTCATGGTGTGCACCACACGCTTGTCCGATAGCATTTGTCTTCCAAGAAGTCTCAAAAAAGTTGCAAGGGAACTTATTGGTGGGCCCTACGGAAGGGAGAGGTGCTGAAGGTCGCAACCCGGTAGGGTATGAAATATCATAATACGTGACTGTGGAGAAAGAGAGATAGAGAAGCATTGCATCACCCAGCGTCACCACTTCAGATGAACACTGAACACCCAATCCAGAATGCCAACCAATCAGGACTCACACAACCAACCTTTGGTCTGTGGTGGAGAGCAGGGCTCCGATCCTGAATCTGGCGGGGAGTCTGGGAGCGTGTTTTGCCTGGAATTGGAGTCAAGAGGGGCAGGGCAAAAAAAAAAAAGCAAAAAGCCATTATACAGATAACAAAAATGTATCTTCCAACTTTTCTTTTTTTTCTCTTTCTTTTTCTTCTTCTTTTTTTCTCTTTCTTTTTCTTCTTCTCTTTTTTTCTCTTTTGTTCCTTCTTTCATGTATATCTACTTATTTGAAATATATATGTATTTGCAATATTTTGTAACAATTATGTTAAATAAACAATAAAATTATTAATTTTAAAAATGTAGTTTCTATGTGTTTACAAAAAAACCCCACAAACCTATTTGTTAGCTATGCCAAGCCTATGCGAATAGCTTTTAATGCAGATCTACATGTTACGTGAGCTATTAAAGTCTCGTTCTGCGAGGATTCCTGATAGGCCCAATAAATGTGTCGGTCACACCACCCAAACCCCCCACAGATGGCATTATAACAAGTACTGAAGAGAAACTGTGGTTATTAAGATCTGCAATTGATTCTCGGGAAATTATGATATCAGGGTTTGTACTCTTTCCTTCTCCTTCCAAAGTGAGTCTGCTATTCTAATGACCGCTGACACTTGTCTTACCACAGATTCACATGTGTTATATGATGCATTGACATATTCATAGTTGCCTATGGAAGAGGAAGAAGCACAATCCAGAACTGATAATATTGTCACTTTCTCGGCATTGGCATGGCTCCATTAAACAGAAGCTTGGGGCACATTTGCTGTTCTCTCCCTCCCATTCCACAGGATATTTCTAAGAATCAATTGAGCTGTTGAAGATATTAGCTCAGGTCCTAAGTTCACAACGAAAAGTTTCCCATTCCTTGTTTTCCCCTGTGACCTTTCCCAGCCCCAAGCCTATTCAGAAGGTATGGAACAATCTTGAAGAATGTGGGGTGGAAGACACAGGAGGAGGGATAAAATAAATCTCATTGCTGTTTAGCAGCCATTCATTTGTCATTTGTCCTTAAAAAAACTATTTTGAATAAGGCATGGATCATTTCAGGAATGGCGCGTCATCCCTGCCATTATTTGTGTGCGATTTTAAGAAATTGCTGGAGGAGGGAAATGATGAGGAAAACAGTGTACTTTTCATACTTACAGGCTTCCAAACGATTCAAAGTCACTGTCTA
Source organism: Podarcis gaigeae (assembly GCF_964106915.1). Classification (NCBI taxonomy): domain Eukaryota; kingdom Metazoa; phylum Chordata; class Lepidosauria; order Squamata; family Lacertidae; genus Podarcis; species Podarcis gaigeae. The sequence continues at coordinate 44,435,939 of NC_139686.1, forward strand.
TGAATTCTTCCAGCATCCGTGTATCCACCAATGCATTCTCCAATGCTCTGTGCACGTCTTGCCCTTAAGATTAAACATGGAGAATTCGGGCTATGGTTTTCAGCTGAAAAATGCTGTTATATATTCATTTTTTTCGGTGACCACATAATTCTCCACCCCCATCGTTCAGCCCAGACACTGAGGTCCAGCACCAAGGGCCTTCTGGCGGTTCCCTCACTGTGAGAAGCGAAGTTACAGGAAAGCAGGCAGAGGGCCTTCTCGGTAGTGGTGCCCACCCTGTGGAATGCCCTCCCATCAGATGTCAAGGAAATAAACAACTATCCGACTTTTAGAAGACATCTGAAGGCAGCCCTGTTTAGGGAAGTTTTTAAATGTTTGATGTTTTATTCTGTTTTTAATATTCTGTTGGGAGCTGCCCAGAGTGGCTGGGGAAACCCAGCCAGATGGGCAGGGTATAAATAATAAATTTATTATCATTATCATTATTATATTATTATTCTGACTTCAAAGATTCCAGGCACAATAGTATTACAATGTCAAAGGGGGAGGGGGACTACAGAACTGCAAGCAGCAAATATATATATATTAGTTGTCCAATACTAAAAAACAAACTGAATTATCCTTTATATATTTATAGCTTAGAAAATATGGGATGTGGCTAATGTGAATATGTGTGAATATGTGGTTAGATCTCAGGAAGATGTTTTGATTAATATGCATGTAAAGTTGCTGCCAGAGGATTTTAGGGTTTTCTGAACAAGATGACTACAAAGTTCATTCTCTTATCACTGTACATTTAAATATTTTAAAATGTACAGTCGTACGTCGCCTCCCGAACGCCTTAGGAGTTGAATGTTCCAGCTCCCGAATGATCAAAAATGGGAAGTGAGTGTTCTGGTTTTCTAATCTTTTTTTGGAAGCTGAACATCCGGCGCAGCTTCTGCTATTGTTTCCGGCACACCTGCGCAACTGGGAACCAATTGGAAGCCGCACCTTGGCTTCCCAACTTTTCAGAAGACGAACGGACTTTCGGAACGGATTCTGTTCAACTACCCGGGTATGTCTGTACTAAGATTTTTAAAATTAAAACCCCACATGCATGCAGTGCTGGATAAGATCACAGCTTGAAGCTGCAGACAGTATGGTGAACATTCGTGTGTGTTAAAACCTCAGGTTCAAATCTCTACTCAGCCATGAAGTTTACTAGATGGGCTCACGGCAGTGATCATCTTTCAACCTAAACTTCCTCACAGAGTTGTTGTGTTGTAGAGTCATGCATGGCACTAGACCGAGACTACCTGGCATCCACACTACTATTCTTTAAGCACCAGGAAAACACTTTTAAAAAAACATCTTACGCATTTTAATGGCTTTAGGTCTGCTCTGAGGTCTGTTTACATTTTCTCTGTATTGAGTTACAGTGGTACCTCGTGTTACAGACGCTTCAGGTTACAGACTCCGCTAACCCAGAAACAGTACCTTGGGTTAAGAACTTTACTTCAGGATGAGAACAGAAATCACATAGCGGCAGTGGGAGGCCCCATTAGCTAAAATGGTACCTCAGGTTAAGAACAATTACAGGTTAAGAACAAACCTCCAGAACGAATTAAGTTATTAACCCGAGGTAGTACTGTATTTGATTTTATGCTTCATATACTCTGTAGTCCCTGTAGTCCAAATATGAAGCATAATATATAAATATCATAAATGAATCAATCTCAAGTTCCTGGGAGGTAAGGCAGGATATATATATATTAAAATATGTTCTTTTCTAGTCATTCACATGGCCCCACCCACTCAATACATGTGCTCTCTTTGGAAACGAAATTGGGAGAATAGCCCAGCAAAAAGTAAGTCATCTTTTGGTGTATATGAATAAGGAGTGATCAGAAGAGGCAACAAAAATACAACATATTTCCTTAGTGCGGACAAAACGATCTTTTACTTTAGCCGTTGGCCACCTACCTTCGAAGAACTGTTGAAGAGCCTCAGTTTCACCCACAACATCCATGGGCAAGTAGGAGGAGGAGGCAGTTTGCACCCCAAACCACTTTGCAAGCGTTCAGACTTGCTCAGCTAGTTACGGAGAGCCGGCACTTTTTCAGAGGGCTGCTAACATGTTCAAAAAAGATCTCCTTCATTCTTGTCAAAACACACAGGCTACGTGTGCCGGAGAGAATCCAGGACTGTTGCAAATGAGCTCCTGGTCAGATTTGAGGGTTTCAGCACCAAATAAAGATCCTGCCACAACTTTAGGACCAAAACGTGTACAGTATTTCCCCCTTACGTAAAGCTGATCCCAGTTTCCTTCCTTAAGGACCTTTACCCTTTAATTCCCTCTGCTATGCGGCATGTGTGCAATTAAGAAGGCAACAAAGGTTGCTTATCTCTTGCCTGTCCTTCCCCTGCATGTGTTTATGTATAGCTAAGGCAAATGCTATAAATGGAGGCATGATCAGATTTTTTGCTTTTTCTTTTCTTTTTAAAAAGCTAGTCTGAAGATGCAGCCATTTCTTGATGATCAGTCACGGTTCGAGTTGTCGCTTGTTACACCACTGTGCTACAATGGTTAGACTGTTGAGCTAGGATCTGGGAGACCCGAGTTCAAGTCTCCACTCAGCAATGAACTTGACTGGGTGACCTTGAACCAGTCCCTCTCTCTCCACCTAACCAACAGAGTTTATTGTGAGGGGGAGAAATATGTAAGCCACTGTGAGATCTTTGAAGAAAAGTTGGGGTATGAATGTTACAATACATTACAATACATTTTGTCCCATTTCTGCATTAATCTGATTAAACAACAACAACAAAATCCATATAAAAGTTTAAAATGCTCATTTTTATCTCTATATACATTTCCAGACGTATTTTATCTTAAAATACAGTTGACATTTGGGTTGTTGTTATTTCTGAAGCCAACACCTGTATAGCAAAGCAAGCGTAAAACCTGAAGGATAATTATATTCCAGGAAGTGAAATGCAGAACAAACTTCATTCTTCTCCACCCATAGTTGCACTTCTTATGTACTTGATGTATAGTACCACAAACCTCCAATATATTTGCCGTGTGTGTGACAGACAGACCTGTATTTGGTAAAATAGTTAATGAAGTTTCAGGTAGCTTTAATTCCTGTGCACTTTTTTGCAAAACGAGCATAACTTTTAACTTTGCAATTTGCCATGGACAAGTTCAGTGATATTTGGAATCCATTCTTACAAATACTGTAATAGGTTAACATCTGGTGAAGTACAATAAAAACACCTTGTAAAATATAGTTTTGGGTTTCCCCCCCCCTCCCCCTTTATTTTCCCTTCTACACAGGTTCTTTCTTTTTTATGTCTCACCATGTTTAGTGCACATATAATTATGTACTTTCTGAACTTTCAATAAAGATGTTTTTTAAAAAAGAAAAACAAATAAAACTTTGCAATAGTCTTTCTCCATTTACCCTCATGGCAGGAAAACAGCAAAACTTCTCTGTTGAGGAAGGGAACTCCAAGGAATCAATTCCAGCTTAAAGCCATGAAGCACACCTAGAGGAACTATGGGGAACCATGGATGGAAATGCAAACCAGGGAGCCAAATGCAGCCCTCCTGGCTGCTTCTCTAGCTGGTCCCAGGAACTCTCCCCAGACCACAATCCTTACCAGCTCCTTTTTTTACCCTCCTTTTGGCCTGGCATGAATGTGCCGCCAAAACTCTGGTCCTATTTTTTGCTTACCTGGCTGGAGGACAGAGAAGACTGTACAAATGTTCGTATGAGCTAGCCTACTATAAGATGGTAAGACTCACACTCATTTTCCTGCCTCCTTTTGCGCCTGGCCCTGCCCACCATTGGCATGCGGCCCCCAAACTCCTTGTTGCTGGCATCTGTCTGTCTTGGGAGACAATGGAGGAGTCCATCTTTGACGCCCCGACTTCTTACGGTTATGCTTAATACACTATCTTGGGGTGGAGTTGTATTCTATTCCTACTCAAGAGTAGACCCATTAAAATCAATAAATGTAACTCAGGTTCATCCATTTGAATGAGTCTACTCAATGAGTAGGGCTTTGGTGATTTTTTGTAGATCAGCTTGGATGATGGACATTACCAAAAAGGCCTGCCCATCATAAGGATAATTACAGAGTACCATAAATAAAGATGGAATAGATGTGCAAAATATGCAGATTGCCTGTTTAGCTACACAATCCAGATTGAGTGAAAAGCAGCATCTGGCCACTAGCAGCGTGGTTATGTGACTTGGCCTCTGGGGTATTTTAAACATGTTTATGGCCATACCCTGGTAAGTCATATGCCAAAAGCTCAGATGCCATGAAAAGATGGCACACAAGGCAAGGAAAAATGGTCCTCTAGTATTTGTCAGAGTTATTTTCTTTTTAAAACGCTGAATAGTTGGGATATGTACACCTTACATTAAGTGCACAAGCATTTTATTTAGGTTCTGGAAGGAAATAGAACTGGTGCATAAATCTTCACTCCTTGGAAGCTCATATAGGAAAAGGGGTGGGGCACAGAATGGTGTAAGATAAGAAAAAATACAAGATAAACCAAGAAAGTAAAAGATTCAATACAGAAAAAGAGGTTGGGGGTAGGGTAGGATGACTTGGAGGACTAGCTGCTGGGAGCCACAAGTGGACAGAGGGGCTGTCGTACCGAGCCCTTGCTTGCAGGCTTCCTATAGGCATCCGGTTGGCCACTGTGAGAACAGGATGTTGGACTAAATGTCCAGAAGGGATTTCTCATGTTCTCCACTCAGAGGTAAAAGGCAAAGGATGTGGGTGGCGCTGTGGTCTAAACCACTGAGCCTCTTGAGCATGCTGATCAGAAGGTTGGCGGTTCGAATCCCCACGACGGAGTGAGTTCCTGTTGCTCTGTCCCAGCTCCTGCCAACCTAGCAGTTTGAAAGCACACCAGTGCAAGTAGATAAATAGGTACTGCTACAGCGGGAAGGTAAAGGTGTTTCTGTGCACTCTGGCTTCCGTCACGGTGGTCCGTTGCACTAGAAGCTGTTTAGTCATGCTGGCCACATGACCAGGAAACCTGTCTGTGGACAAACGACGGCTCCATTGGCCTAAAAGCAAGATGAGCGCCGCAACCCCATTGTCACCTTTGACTAGACTTAACCATCCAGGGGTCCTTTACCATTACCTTTTTACTCCAGAGGAAAACCCCTACATAGATATTTCCAATCCCATAGACACCAGGTGGGTAATTTGGGATACCAACTTTGAAGCAGCTTTACTACTTCAAAGCCCTAGTTTTTGGTTGGTATTGCCATATATATTTACCCCAAGCTATTAACGCCAAGTTCCCTATAGTAATGGGAATATCTGTGCAGAAACATGTCCCTCACAATTTGCAGAATGCGCACTTCTCCTTTTAAAGTTTGACACCACAGGACTCAAGTTTGAGTTAACTTTTATTAAGTCGAAATCCTACATTATAAACTCTCCAGAACACAAAAATGTACACAATATTTGAACAGCATCAAACCTGCGTTTCACAACTGTTAAAGTTACAATCGCTATAGTACACCTGAATATCCTCTTGCCTTCATTTCAAACGAAACAATAATGTCCATCCTTAAATAAAATAATCTTGCTGAACTCCAAGAGTATGTGGCGCATTTTGCACAGGAGGAGAAGCGTTGGACCCTTTTCAAAATAAATATCAATGTTGTGACAAGGATTCTGAACCACTCTGAAGATATGTACATTTATGGAAGTGCATGCAAGCACCAGAAGTGTAGCAGTTACAGCTCTTCCTTGTAATATCCGAGTTTTGCCAGCGACATCTCTTTCCTCAGCTGCATAACCTCCCAAAACATCTGATCAACTGCACAAGAAAGAAAGAAAAAACCCAAGACATTTTAGTTGCAGCTAGATTGGTTGTAAAAAGAGAAATGGAAGCATGTGTTTACTATGGTGAACTGTTGGTGTAAGAAAGCTTTGTTCTTAGGAGTCTCAGAAAAATTAACTCATTATCTTAAGGCTCAACCAGTGGACTTTGCTGCCACTTGGAGGACTTTTGCCATACACATAAACAAACAAATGAAGCTACCTATCCCAGTGAAGCATGACTTCACTGAGCAACACCTCTGACATCTGACTTTGTTTGACTGTGTGGTCCAAACCATGCCCCCTTTCACCCAACCCTACTTAGCAACATTCTCTTTTTTTCATTTGCTGTCTTATGGCTCCCTCTCTGCTTTGTACTTACCTTGGTTTTCCACGAAGTGATTGTTTTCGTTTTTCCTTTACAGTGGTACCTCGGTTTATATACGCTTCAGGTAACAGACTCCGCTAACCCAGAAATATTACCTCAGGTTAAGAACTTTGCTTCAGGATGAGAACAGAAATCGCGCAGTGGTGGTGCGGTGGCAGCTGGAGGCCCCATTAGCTAAAGCGGTGCTTCAGGTTAAGAACAGTTTCAGGTTAAGAACGGACCTCCGGAACGAATTAAATACTTAACCCGAGGTACCACTGTAGTATGTTTAGCGTTATTTTACTAAGATTTACTAGTACTGCTTTCCTTTTAAAATTTTAACAAAAGGTAAAACAAAGAAAGCAGACATGTTGGGGAAACGAGTTTCGTTAAAAGCTCCCAGCTTTGTATACTTATCTACTTTTGTATACTTTCATGTTATTCCTTCCCTTTCACAGAATGCAAACTGGTTGCAGAAGTCATACGAGTCAGACAAAGACATTCCAAAACATTAACATACTAACATTAAGTATCATCCACTGCGCCAGGAACAGGGGCTTTTTTCTTTTCTTTTCTTTTTTGAAAGAAAGAAAAGGGAAAGGGTCTTGAGTTTCCAGATACTAAAAATTCAGTATTTAAAAATAATGCAGCTCAAGAGCACTGCTACAAAGCTTGGCTAATGCATTTTGCATTAGAAACACTACTAACCTGTCATCAAACTGCCGAGGGTTCAGTTTTCTTACCAGTTTAATGCGGTTGGGCACGAGGGAAGGGGAGAATCGAACTAGTCTACCAGACTTGGTTCGAACAGGACTCCACCAAGCCTTTTTAGGCCCGTTGGCGCCTAAAAGTTTTCAGGAAGTGCTGCAAGCAGTACCCACCTCCAATCACTTTTCCCCGCCCCCCACTGGCACCCCTGAGAGATAGAAGGGAGTTGGGCAAAGATCAGATCCAGCAGAATTCACCTGAGCCTCGGAAAGCATTCACAGCTGAAAGAGGAAGTGGGAAAGGGTGTCAACTCTTCCAGCTTCCTCCTTCAGCTATGTACTTTTCAAGGTACCTTATGTCACCTTATGGCCAAGAGGCAGGGGAGGGGAGGGGCTCAGAGTATTTGTGGGCACCGGACAAGGATGCCATTATACCCACTCGTACCATGTTGGTGGTCCCTGAACCACAACTATAAATCATGTGTGCATATGTGTCGCAGTCCCCGAATTTACAACATTTGTTAGAATCCCCCCTCCAAAAAAATTATTCTTTTCTGGTTATTTAAATCATAGGGAGAGAAAATTATCTGGTTACACGGCATGCAGTGATAACCTGGCAATTTATAATTTGGATTGCAATCTGTTTTTCGGGACACTTCCTAAATCTTATATTATTTCAGGCTTAGTTATGAAGACTTCTCCTTGCTAGCTGTATTGCTTCTTGTCCATATTCCCAAAGTACAGTTGTACCCTGGAAGTCGAATGGCTTAGTTCCCGAACGTTTTGGCTCCCGGACATCACAAACCCAGAAGTGACTATTCCGGTTTGCGAACTATTTTTGCAAGCCGAATGTCTGACGGGGCTTCTGATTGGCTGCAGGAGTTTCCTGCAGCCAATCAGAAGCCGTGCTTTGGTTTTCAAACGTTTTGGAAGTCGAAAAGGACTTCCGGAACAGATTCCATTTGACCTTCAAGGTACAACTGTATATGGTATATGCTTAGCCCTAGAGGTTGCAAAACAGGGATGGGGAAACTCTGGCCCTTTCTGATGTTGTCTGACTCCAACTCCCATCAGCTCAGTCAATGTTGATTTTATGATGGGAGTTGTAGTCCCAAGCATCTAGAAGGCAACCTTTTGGGAAAGGCTGCTGTAGAAGTCTTTGCTCAATTAATGGAGACTCAGACCAGAGTTACTGCCAATAACAAGTAGGCAATCTTTAGGGTCAGAAAAGTCTCAACTACAGGTAGACACAGAACCTTCCTACAATAAGTTCACCAGTAAGTAAGTAATTTTTGCTATTTGCATTAGACATAGATCTTTACTTACCATCTTGCTGCTTCACAAGCCCCTGCTGTATATACCGAATGTATGTGAAGAAGTTACACACAGATGTAATCTGCATAAGAGAGACGCAAGTGTTATAATTTAATATACTTAATTGTGCACATTACACAACTGTCTGCTCCATGAGCAGAGTCAAACAAAGCACAGGGAACCCCAGTACTTACCCTATATCTACAGAAAGGAGAAATATAGTAATAGTTGCTTGAGTCCCCCAACTTGATTCTATGCTTGCATGTTTTACTTTGTCCACTGAGAGCACATTTCCTGTATGAATGGAACAGAAAAGTTGTTTGTTTGTTGTTGTTTTGAAACATATCTAAACTACATGAAAACAGAGATCTGGTACAGTTGCCTACAATTAAACAAGAAATCTGCAATCTGATTTTACACCATGATTTACAGACACCACTTGACATCGTGAACGATAGTTGCGCACAGTGGTCATGCAGCTTTCACGCTCTCTTCCTCAATCGTGCTTATTGAGTCCCAAAATCTCCTTGAGAGAACATCCACCATAAATTCTCGGTCACTTAATGTGCCTCAGGTGGACAGCAGAGGTAAGGATATCCAGTAAGCACTCTCAACTGTGGAATATATTGCTAACTATAATTTCAAAGTCAAGACACAACAAATATTTAAAGATAACTGAAAGGACTGTGCTTATCACTACTTTCAGCTATTATGTGGCAATATAAATAAGCACTTGCAGTATTTACAGAGGGAGAGAAAAAACTATGTTATGCTAACTTTATAGTACACTGTCAAGTTGCGAGAAATACACTAATAAAGCCTGGGTCCCTTCCAATTCCATGAGTCTATGGCAGTGACATGGCAATGTTTACATTATACCAAAATGAATCACGTTTGAGTGATCAGTTCCAAAATTTTAGTGAAGTCATTTCTGTCAAAAAGGGCCATAGCTGGCGAACCAACTGTTGCTGGAAAAAGGGACTCCTAGCCACTAAGGCCACAAGAGCCTCCAAGACAGGTGAGGAGCACCCCCCCAAAGTACAAACCTGCTCCTTCCTAAGGAGAGGAACCCCACCCAGGTCCAGCTGCCTCCCTAAATCCTGAGCCTGAGAACTCAGGACACATAACACCAACTTTCCTCAAAGGAACTCCAGACAAGGCCTGCCCCACTGCTCACACAGCAGCTGCCATTTATGTTAAAGGTACCCCTGCCCGTACGGGCCAGTCGTGTCCAACTCTAGGGTTGCGCGCTCATCTCGCTCAAGAGGCCGTGAGCCGGCACCGTCCGAAGACACTTCCGGGTCACGTGGCCAGCGTGATGAAGCTGCAGCTGGCGAGGAAACGCCGTTTACCTTCCCGCTAGAAAGCGGTCCCTATTTATCTACTTGCACTTAGGGGTGCTTTCGAACTGCTAGGTGGGCAGGAGCTGGGACTGAACGACGGGAGCTCACCCCGCCGTGGGGATTCGAACTGCCGACCATACGATCGGCAAGTCCTAGGCACTGAGGTTTTACCCACAGCGCCACCCGCGTCCCCGCCATTTATGTTACCTATGCCTGAGTGCACATGCACATTGTGATTCTTTGGCACAAAACAGCTCACTTGGAAAAGAAACCCTATGGCCCTTTTCTGCAGCACCCTATGACATTTCTGGCCTTTAGCAAACCTATGCCAGTCATTTCTGACAGGCAGGCAGACATTGTTTTGAAATAGCATCTTCATGTCTCTTGCACGATCTGATTCCACCAGTTTGAACATACTTTGGTCCTCCACATTCAACCGCAGAAGCTTTCACAAATCGAACAGGTTGCAAGCCAACTGGTTCAATGCTTAAGGTATTGTTTTCCACAGCTTCCAAGACGGCTGACGCCAGCTGAAAATGGAGCACGGAGTTTAGATCTGTTGAAATTTCCTAAAGATATTAAATACACAGCATGCTACCCTGAAACAACTGCACACTTAGGCTGGACCTAGGCACATCAAAAACACGTTTCGGAAAACACGCTGTAAACTTCGTAACGGGAAATCCCGTTGATGAAAGATGGGACACTACAGCGCCATCTGGTGTCACAGTGTTATAACCCATATAAAACACTTTTTCTTTACTAAGGTAGCTGAACGCTGAGTCTCTGGACAGCGAGCAACTGGATGCCTGTGAAAAACCTGCAAAGCAGGATTCTGTGTTTTCTAGCAATTGGCATTCAGAAGCATTCTGCTCTGACCATAGAGGCAGAAAGTAGTAGCCAACATTGTTAACAGCCATTGATAGCTACAAATTTGTCCAACCCTCTTTTGAAAGCCATCCAAGCTGGTAGCCATCACCGCCTCCTGAGGAAGCGAGTTCCTGTATATGGTTCCAAAACGTTACCTCACTTTTTGAGAAGGTCAAACACGGAAAGATATCTTCCTGATAGATTTTATCCAGGAAAGGGCATGCCCTGTCCATAGTGGGATCATCCTTCCAGGATCTGAATTCGTTATACAGAGCTAAGTCAGCCTATCAAAAACAAAATGAAACAAAATGAAAAGAAGAATCCAAAATTCATACTAAAGTCATATACTGCAGATGACACCCACATCACCTTGAATACAGAATCTACATGACTATACAGACAGTGATAAGAACCCCTAAGTCCCACTGATTTACACATATTTAACATGGGTAGATTACACCCTAATACCACAGCTATAGGCGTCAAGTTGCAGAAAGGTTATATTTCCCTCCTTGTTCAATCACTAATTAGGGCATTGGTTACCTGCCAACATCTGCCTTTGTTTCTTAACCTCAGCTCGTGCTCTTGAGACTAACTCACATAAGGGTGCAGGTATTTTAAATTTGCAAGCCTTATTTTCTTTGAGCGCACAAAGGAAAGAAACATGGAACACCTGATATAAGCCAGTTTTATGAAGTTCACAACGATAAGAAATATTCTCTTTGTGGGTCATTCTAAAGACCTGTTTAACGGGGTAAGGAAGCTGAATTTAAAAACAATTGAATCAAAAGAGAGAGCTTGAAGGCAGTCCTTTAGGCAAAATGTACACATCTTTTTTGAGGGGGAACAGAGTGATCTGGCCACAGTTAGGCAGCCGAATTAACAAACTGTTCTTTGGAAGAGGAATGCAAATGCTTTGTTCCATTGCCTCAATGGATGGTATTGCCTTAAGGCAGCTTCCAAGTGCCATTGCTTTCTACCAGTTCATTGCAGGTGTTTTGATGCAGACCTACAATACATACAAACGTGAAATACCTCTTTGCAGTCTTTCACAATTGGCTGCATCATGGCGACATCCTGGTTGCTGACCCCCATCGCGCTGCTCGTACTCTTGTTCCTCGCATGGCCTTTTTTGAAGGGTGTCTTTCCGCTAGATTGAAGCTCTTTCGTGGGCGACGTCGGCGAAGTGGACAGCACTAACGTTTTCAGGGCTGCTACCTCGGCCTGAAGGACATCAATCTAAACACGTACGAAAGAAAAGGAGAGACCAAATAATTGATTGGAAATAAGTGATTGGAAAGCAAGCAAAAGCTGCTTCTACTACAGTCACTCATTTGTGACAAAATCCTTCATGGAATAAAGTATTTTGTAGCCAAAATGACCTGAAGTCACCAAGGGACCTAGCCCTGGAGACCTAGGATTTCACTCGCCAGTAAGACGCCAGAAGAAAGCTTATCCATTCGGAACTCTGCATTAGCAGACTTCGTACAGTGGTACCTCGCAAGACGAAATTAATTCGTTCTGCGAGTTTTTTCGCCTTGCAAATTTTTCGTCTTGCGAAGCACGGATTCCCAAAGGAATGCATTGAAAATCAAACTTGCAAGACGTTTTCGTCTTACAAAGCAAGCCCATAGGGAAATTCGTCTTGCGAAGCAACTCAAAAAAACGAAAAACTCTTTCGTCTTGCGAGTTTTTTGTCTTACGAGGCATTCATCTTGTGAGGTACGACTGTATATTTGAATTAGTTTGGGGTTTGCTTTTGGATAATTCGACAAGAACACTCTGGGGCATTTCTGAACATGAGTAACTTGTGTGATGCCTTTTTGGCAGAGTTGAAGGTGAAATCTCAGCAATGGGCTAGCTACAGAGGTTAGGGGTCACCACGTAAGAGGCCTTTAACAGCAACGCTGCATGGCCACAGGTATTAGTTTCATTCTCTGCCCTTTCACCTGCTTGAAAGATCTGTTTTGTTAAAAACCAGGAGAAAGGAAGGCACCTGTGTGCCCCCGAGTCACAACGTAAAGTCATTTTCACAAAAGCAAGAGAGCAATCGACTGTATAGCCTCTTGTTCAACAGATCTTTCAGTTTACCATTCATGGTCATTCTTTCGTTTTCCTCACATTGCCATACAGGGGAAACAGACTAAACACAAAAGTCCACCGGGGAGGAAATTATTCATCTCTAAGTACGCTACAAATGGAGTCCATCACCTCAGCTCACTGTTGAACTAGAAAAACAGAACTCTAGTGACTGAAGGAGTAAAGAATGTTCCAACAGAAGTCTGTAACATACTGCAGAATAGTTACGAAGGGAAATAATGACACAACTCCAAGTGAGTAGTATAAATTAGACCTCTGGCAAGAACTAGCTCATATATTTGTTCAAACTGTCGTACAAATATTTCTATAGGTTACATGAATGAGAATCACCGAGGCCAAACAATCACTAAATAGTGCCGGATGGAGACAGAGCCTGACACCACCAGCTCTCAATTACTGACATCATTTTCTACTGGATATCTAATCCCCCTCTGGAAATTACTAAAAAAAATTTACAAAATGTCACAGCATTTTCCTTGTGGCAAAGAATCCATATGCATCGGAAATTCAGGTTAGGTACCGTCCTCCTTACGAACACTTTGGGTAATGAGCTCCGCTAACCCGGAAGTTGATGTTCCTTGTTGTGAACTTTGCCTGGTATGCCAGCAGAAGTTGCATGCCGGCAGCAGAAGACCCCATTAGTGAAAGCACACCTCATGTTAAGAACGGTTTCGGGTTAAGAACAGACCTCCAGAACGAATTAAGTTCATAACCAGAGGTACCACTGTATAAGCTTTCCTTAAGCTAGAGTGACTCAGCCTCCTCATTTGGGGCAGAATTTGCTGATCTAGAGGGCTCTATATGGAAAATACTTTTTCTTTCATATTCTCCCCTTCCCACCCACATTTGCCTCTGAAAGTATTTTTGCCCAATTCCTGTAAGTTCTTCCCCTGTTCTTCTTTGTATTCCTCCTCCCTTCAAATTTCCCTCCTCCTCTGTTGTCCTTTCACGTTCACTTCTTCCTAACTGCAACAACTTTCCACTCTTATCAATTCTCCTTTATATTGCCAATTTTAACTTTTCACCTCACTTTCTAATTGCCTTCAACATGCCCTCTGGCCCTTTATCCTTAGAAAGGAGACTTTCCTTCCTGTGTCATCCAAAACATCTGTCTCCTGCCTACTTTTACTCAGCATGAGTGGTTGGTACTGGCACTGGGTCCAACCACAAAGCTAAGGCACAACGAGGATATACAAGGCAGGCTCTGGTACCGAGGCCCACCAGAAACTAGCCCAAGGCCCACTCGTGGGTCCCAATCCACCTTAGCCTGTTCTTGCATATCTGACCTCCTTGCTTGACACTACTGGGTTTTTTTAAAACACCTAGAGTTCAAAGGTCAGTTGGCAACCTGAGGAGGCTGTTTTGTGAGTGAAAAGCTGGGGAAAGGAATGCATACACACTAAAACAAACCCTTCTGGATCACAGGGATATCATTAACTCACTTTTCCTTGTGCTTCTTTCAGTTGTTTTTCAGCTGTCGCCTGCTTTATGTTTGCTTCCCTCACCATTTTGTGTGCTTCCTACAAGAACAAACATTTGCATGGTATATAAATGCTTTTGCATGGGTTTTCCTGCCACATGAAAACAGTAAACTATGAAATGTGGCTCTTTTTCTGTCTTTAAAAAGAATAGAATAGCAGGGATACGGTTTTGAAGTCACCCAACCGCACAGCTGCTTTTCACGTTGCTTTTAAAAGTCTCAAGTGCACCGACAGGCAAGTCGCCCATACCTTAAAGATAAGCGATGGAAAGTGCTGGAAACATAATGTTTGAGTCCGAGGTCCAATCAGGAGAGACAGCTACTTTGAGGTCTGATTGCCATTCAAAAGGCAACAATATAGCTGCTATTCCACCCAGGAAACCCGCCATTTATTTGGAGAAGCATGGTTGGACAATTTAGACTACACAACCGCATTCACAGGCATGAGCACACACACCCCGCCGGTGAATCTGCTGTCACCTCAACTGGTGAAGAAATTTGCTTCATTTTTAGCAGATGAGCTCACAAGAATAAACTACTTCCCAAACTTTCCATTTTTGAAGGTGGGGTGGGGGAAGACATTCAAGTACATCCTGAAATGGCAACCTCAATCCAAAGCGTGTTATCACAGAAAAGTCTCCAAACAAACCTCAAAGAGGCTGGCAGTAAGTTCTTCCAATTCCTGTCCGAGTTGGTCACGCACTTTAGAAAGCCTCTCGCATTCTTCATCTTTCAGTTTCAGCTCCTAAGAAAAAGAAACAGGTGTTGATTTTGAGAGTTATAATTTACGGCTTATCCAACCCTGAGCAGAAGAGAGATGTTTGGACCAAACTAGACACGATACAGCAGCCATGTGCATTTTACTCACGTGTCTGCTTTGCTCAGGTGTAAAAGGGTAGTGGCGTTACATGAAATGGAATATGCAGGCAAGAATGGGAGATTGAGTTCCTTTCCGCTCTTTTCTCCTGACGTGGCTCTCATACCAGAAGCAAGCTGTGCTGGAGATAAAAGTGCTTGAAGCAATGGGGCATAGCAAGGCAAGAGAGGAGAAGCTATCGCTGCCTTCTGCTCTTGTGCTCTACATTTTCTAAAGAAACAGGGCCCACTGCTTCTTATGGGTTGCCTTGTTTGTCTTTTGCTGGAACAGAAACCTTGCTCCATACAAGCTCTTCGTGGGAATTGCTAGTGGTGCATAGCCAGTAGTTTCAGCTTGATGATATGCTTTCAGGCAAAGTAGGAATTGCAGCAAAACAATCCTTGCCTCTCCCCCCAAAGACATCAAGAGTGAACCAAAATGGAAACAATCCCTTCACCTTTTCATTTGCCAGTGTTAGTAAGTATACAGCGCTAGGGGGCAGCCAATATTTAGAAGACATGCCTGACAAGCTCACACAGAACAGAAAACAAAGAGTTATATCTCCAGGAGGGTAACAGGATACTTTCGGGATGATGGATAAGATTTGCAAAGGTTTGCAAAGCTCACTCACAAACAACTCGGCAAAATTGCAAAGTAGCAAAGGGTTTCATTTTGAAAGCAAGGTGAGCTGAAAAGGCAGTTCCAAGGCCTGTTCCTTAGAAAGAGCCCTGTTTATATGACTAGGGCTACTCTGGACTAAGCAGCTTGAAGATTGGAACATGAGAAGTCTTGGCTTAAAGCAATGCTGACCTGGCCAAAACAAGAAAACAGAAACCAAGCAGAAGGATTGTTCCTTCTCTTTCATGACATCAATGCCTACATTGTACAGAGCATCTCCACAGGCTATGGCCATATGTGATTTATATGAGTGAAGGGAAAACCCAAGACTTGCATCACTTTTCCAATGAAAATCAGTCAACCTAAGTTCATTTTATAGATACAGAATTAAAGCCCTGAGATGAAGGACAATATACACATTTAACAACATCAACATCCTCACCATCAGGATACTGAAGTGAAAATAATATTCATTTTAAAAGAGATTGAATGATTAAGCTTGGCTAAATAAGCCTATGTAATTAGCAAGAAAATTGAGGGGGGGGGACTTTTAACAGCACGTTCTTAGAGGCCTGTTAGAAAATAAGAAAGAGTAATGATAGCTTTGCAAAATGCCCTTTTGGCTATTCATAACTATGTATTTTAACACTTAAAGTATGCTGTACCCGAAGGATAGTACTGTATAAATCACTGAATTGGCAAATATTTGTAGTTTAAATTGCTTTACTATTCATAGGGAGGGGGTACAGGGCAATGAAACACTCTCCCTTGAACCACTGAAATTCATATTGACATTTTATCTCACAACCTTTGAGATTCCGTCAAACATTGCCCATGCAGCTTGAAGCCAGTCTTCATCATCACAGAGACATGCCACTGTCACCCATGCACCTTCCACACTCAATTACTGCAATGAACTTGATGGGGTCATATTACACCTATCTTACAGCATCTCTGTTACTTACTAGACTGTTTCCAGGCCCTGTTAAAGGTACTTTAACATAAAACATTAAGTGGGCCCAGGTCATGGAAAGTCTTCTATAAGAAGTCCTAACTCTCCCCACTATAAACACATGTTTTGTTCAGATGCAAGGTTAGATTTTGCTAAGAGCAGAGCATATTCTGCAATCCACCCAACGAGAGGCTATTCCATATAGGCCTTGTTATTTGCCTCCTTTTTAGAGGCAATCAATCACATTTTTATTCTTCTGGAATGTTAGAGTGGAAAATCACTTGATCAAGACTGAAATGTGAAGGTCTGTCTGCTTCTATTTTAAATCTTTCACCCTTGGGGTTCCTTCCAACTGATTTTACAAGTTTTATTTTTATTAACCGCCTTGTGAACAATTTTCAATATACCAATGACGTTAAGAGAATAAATAAAGGAAGTCTGGAAGTTTGCACAAACGCCAAGATTTTCAGGATGCTGAATTCTGCGCTCAACAGTAAACTGCACTTACACAGAACTGAAAAAACATACAATATACATTAATCTTACCCTCTGAGCTTTAGCAAGTTCCTCCTTTAATCTTTCATAGCCCTTTTCTCTGACTTCCAAAACCGATGGGCTCCGTAGGCGAGACAGACTGTCTGTGCTCAGTCCCAAAACATCGTCACTTCCTTCAGCGGAGTCTGTTATGGTTGCTCCCTGCAAAAATTCTCTCTCGGCATTGCTACTTGCCTTTCTGGAATTATCATATTTGGACGAAGCACCTTGGAGTCCCGAGGTAGAACAAGGAATGGTTTCTGTAACACTGATGCTGAAAGAAAAAGGCATACATATTTTAGCAATGTATACTGCTGCACATAAAGTATTATTATGAAAAAACAAAAGACAAACACATACACCAGAAAGTGACTTGCAACAAAGCTTGCTTAGATCATCAAGAGAAGATTCTCACAACCAACCTGATACCTGATGCTTCTGCACAATTGAGGTGCCTAGGAGATGAATAGACGGGTTGTGTAGGAAGATCAGAGACGTTCAGGGCAGTCGGCTGAATTGGCGTGGAGCACACAGCTGAGGTGTGAAGCCGGTAGATGACCGTGGGTGAGGTAGTTTGCTCAGAAGCACTAGATTCATACACTCCTAGAAGATCTGGAGTGGTGGGCGAGGCTAGATTCACTTCATGAAAACCTTCCAGGGTGTCGTTGGCCATAATAAAAGATTCATCATATGAAGTCCTAAAATGAGAATAATTTTTGAATTACTGCACTATATCATCTGTATTGTTTTTTACCTGAGATGACCCTTAGGAAACAGAGAGGCAAACAGTGTGGCCAGATATGGCGACATTGGATGACATCTAACTAAGTCATACTTAGTAGTTCCACTGAAATAAATCATTTGAGCCATTGGGTGGTACCTAACTAGAGAATTCCACTAGTGCAAGCATTTTTAGAAGCAGAATTAAACTCTCCCCTCCCAGCACAACCCCTATATCTGCTCTAGAGCAGTGTTTCCCATACTTGGGTCCCCAGCTGTTTTTGGACTACAAGTCCCATCATCCCTCACCAATGGTCTTGCTAGCTAGGGATGATGGGAGTTGTGGTCCAAAAAAACAGCTGAAGACCTAATGTATCGGTGTGAGGAATCAGCATGAGGCAGTGGCTGAAGCATGCAGCTGGGAAACCCAGCTTCACATTCCCATGCACATGTAAAATCTAATGGTGCCTACCTTTCAAGGGTAAAGGTAAAGGGACCCCTGACCGTTAGATCCAGTTGTGGCCGACTCTGGGGTTGCGGCACTCATCTCGCTTTATTGGCCGAGGAAGCTGGCGTACAGCTTCCGGGTAATGTGGCCAGCATGACTAAGCCGCTTCTGGTGAACCAGAGCAGCGCACGGAAATGCCATTTACCTTCCCACCAGAGTGGTACCTATTTATCTACTTGCACTTTGATGTGCTTTCAAACTGCTAGGTTGGCAGGAGCAGGGACCGAGCAACAGGAGCTCACCCCGTTAAGGGGATTCGAACCACCAACCTTCTGATTGGCAAGTCCTAGGCTCTGTGGTTTAACCCACAGCGCCACCCGCGTCCCTTCCTTTCAAGTGTACTATGATGTTAAGATGCTGCTCCGAAATGTTTAGAAAAAGGAGGGGATAATAACACATATAGGATACCATGGAATGACGGTAGGTTTAAACAAAAAATAGGAGAACCGTTGAATGATAGCTATGAGCTTTCAGATAATTTTATGCAGGACAAATGGAGAAAGCTCCAACTATGGAAAAGATGTGTTTGCCGTGGGTGTGGGTGGGAGGAAAGAGATTCTGCTGCTTACTAACATGAAGGTAAAAGCTTAATATCTATTTCAGTCATTTAATCCTTTTTTCCCCCACAAGTATATTGCGGCTTAGTTCTATTCAAAATGTTATTTTTGCTCCTATTGCATTCTGCACGCAGAAGTGGCATGCGATAAATTGCTACCCTGACAACTGTACTCCTGCTTTTGACTGTCGAAGAAAATAACCCAAGAAACAGCCACACAAAAGAAACACTGTAATTTTCTGTGGAATGCGGCTTCATCTCCCAACTGCCAAAGTGTTCTGCCAAGAAACCCCCCACCAAGTCTGGGCAGTAAACAGGGACTTCCTGGTATTCCTACTGGTTTTCTAGAGGCACACACTCTGTCCAGGACTAAATCGCCTCCCATCTCATCTCAAATGGTTGCTTTGTAAGGAAGAAGAAAGCCTGAATATACAGCTTGCACAAACTTGCATAATACCTCCTTTTAAAAACGTAGTCTTCTACAGTTGTGCTTAACTAAACGCTCAGTTTCTATACGACAGTAATAAAACTTAAGCCAGGCATCCCCAGCCTTCGGCCCTCCAGATGTTTTGGACTACAATTCCCATCATCCCTGACCACTGGTCCTGTTAGCTAGGGATCATGGGAGTTGTAGGCCAAAGCATCTGGAGGGCCGCAGGTTGGGGATGCCTGACTTAAACACACAAGGAGAAAAATATAGCTACACTTTCAGTTCTTGCCTACAGTGGATACGGTGCTCTCCCTTTTTCTTACAGCCTACATAAATGAGAATTAAAGCTTCTTTTAAAGTTCACAGACACACAAATTACTTTTTTGTAACCAAGTCTGAACCTCGTGGTTTTCTATATTGCATACCCAATTTCCATGGATCACAAATCAAATATACAGAACTGATATAAGCTGGAAACTGCAGGACAATTGATCATCCTGAAAGTATGGTTGGGCAAGGCAAAACTGCTGCAAACACAACAGCTCAAAAATCACGGTGTTTCTGCAAGTATCACGCATGTTGTTGCTTAGAGGGAACTATTCAAAAGAGTTCTCCATCTCGTAATAAATATTCAATTCATTCCTCTGTCATGAATGGTATGAGCCTTGCTGTCATGTAGGGACAGCAAATGTGGGTCCCTCCAGATGTTGTAGAGCTCCAACACCCATCACCCCTACCATTTGGTAATGCTGGCTGGGGCTGGTGAAATATAAACCAACAACAATTGGCTAACTCTGCTGTAATGATTGAATCTTTATTTGCGGCAGCCATCGGCCATAGCAATAAAACAAGAATGCGATATACAAAGAATAGAAATAAAAGGTCAATTATATAAAATACATTTTAGGGTTTTGAATCAATAGTCAAAATAGTGGATCTTATTCTGATTGCCCCAGCTAAAAACCTTGCAAACTTTGCTGTCACCTGCTCATCTTGATCTGCCAAGAGAAAGGACATGGTGGCAGTGGTTGGGCGACCCGGAATGGACAATAAAAGAGGGGTGATAATCTCATTCCTCAAGTCTTTATAAAGAGTGCAAGCCAGAAGGGCATATGCCATTGATTCGGTACTTCCATCTCCACAGGGACAGAAGCGTTTTTCATGTGGAATCTGTTGGAATCATTCCTCAAGTACAGCTGAGGGCAATATATTCAATCTTGCAAGAGTAAAAGCGTGTCCATATTTTAGAATTGCTAGGTTATGCAGATAGGGTGCCAGAGATTCGAAATGGGAAGGTGTAATCAAATCAGTAGTGTGGGTCAGAAAAAATTTCAGTGCTTTTATTTTTCCAAAAATAGATACCGTATTTTTTGCCCCATAGGACGCACTGGCCCATAGGACGCACCTAGTTTTTTGGGGGGGGAAATAAAGGGGGGGGAATTATTTTTTTTCCCCCAGGTGCGGGGCTGGGGCGGGGGAAGCCCGAGCTTCCCCCGACCCCAGCCCCCAGAACAGGCTGCTATCTGCAGTCGCGCAGCTCTCCCACGGCTAGCGGAGCGCTGCGCAAAGCCCGAAGCTTGGGGCGTGCTGAGCTCAGCGCGCCCCAAGCTTCTGGGTGCAGGCAAGCTCTCCGCTAGCCGTGGGAGAGCTGAGTCTCCCACCACTTGCGCAGAGCTTCCTGAAGCCTGGAGAGGGAGAGGGGTCAGTGCGCACTGACCCCCCCTCGCTCTCCAGACTTCAGCGAAAGCCTGCATTCGCTCCATAGGACGCACACACATTTCCCCTTCATTTTTGGAGAGGGAAAAGTGCGTCCTATAGGGCGAAAAATACGCTAGATAGATAGATAGATATTCATTTCATAAGCTCATTAGTAGCAAAGACTGGATGACAATTACAAATATGGTCTTTGGGAGGTTTGGCAGTATCAAATTTTTAGCTTTGTTTATTAAATACAAGTGAAACAAACATTCTAAGTTAGATCATTCTCTAGGGCAGAGCTTTCCAAATTTTTCAGGTTGGTGAAACACTTTTTAGACATACATCACTTTGCGACACAGTAATTCAGTTTTACTTAGCACACCACAGAGGTTGAACTAATCCCTTTCCGGCCCCAGGAGGAGAGAAGAGAGTGTTTGTGTGACACACCTACACAGTGCAGCCGACACACTAATGTGCCGTGACACACAGTTCGGAAAGCTCTGTTCTAGGGCATCTGAACATTTTCCGAAGCAAGACACCCAATTTGGATAGGAAGATTTTCCAGAATTATTTTCAGAATGTCCACAGCTAACCAGAAGACATAACCTGACCATACCATGCCTTTCTTTAATACTCAATATTTACAATAGAATCTGTTGTACTTTGACTTGGTGTGTTTGACCAGGCTTAATCCCTAAAAATCGTCTTATGAACATCTTTAATAATAACAACTATATAAAAATCATGAGGGTCAAAGCTTCCCAAGGCATTGCATTGCTAAATCTTTGTTTTATACAGTCAGTAATCCAAACCCCCAAGGGAGCTGGTTGTTACCTGATGCAACTCCTGAACTCCCTTCCCCCGCCAAGCACATATCGAGGCTTGAGGATTTTTAGCAAGACAGGCAGCTGCATTCAAACAAAGGATTTGGAATGCACGTAATTGACACTGAAGAGGATGTAAACAAATTACAGTAAATAATTTAATGTTTCTAGAGACAGCATTGAACAAAAAACCTCTATTCGTATTTTACAGCTAAGCATTGTCTTAGAATTCAACTTTTAGCAAAAATAAATGGCGAGGGAAGAGATTACTCCAGAAACTATTGTAGCAGGATGGTTCAAGTAGTGCAGATTAATTCCAGGAACAGGCATCTTAAGATATTCATTTTACCTCCAGAAGCAAAAATGAAAAAAGCAACATGCTATCATTAAGAGCAATGACAAACCTAGACAGCATCTTAAAAAGCAGAGACATCACCTTGCCGACAAAGGTCCGTATTGTTAAAGCTATGGTTTTCCCAGTAGTGACGTATGGAACTGAGAGCTGGACCATAAAGAAGGCTGATTGCCGAAGAATTGATGCTTTTGAATTATGGTGCTGGAGGAGACTCTTGAGAGTCCCATGGACTGCAAGAAGATCAAACGCATCCATTCTGAAGGAAACCAACCCTGAGTGCTCACTGGAAGGACAGATCGTGAAGCTGAGGCTCTAATACTTTGGCCACCTCATGAGAAGAGAAGACTCCCTGGAAAAGACCCTGATGCTGGGAAAGATTGAGGGCACAAGGAGAAAGGGACGACAGAGGACGAGATGGCTGGACAGTGTTCTCTAAGCTACCAGCATGAGTTTGACCAAACTGCGGGAGGCAGTGGAAAACAGGAGTGCCTGGCGTGCTCTGGTCCATGGGGTCACAAAGAGTCAGATACGACTAAACAATAACAACAAATAGGTAACAAAAAATGGACACTTTTGATCACCTCGTCATAGTCATGCCAGAGACAGATAAGGGAGGGGGAGCATGCAAGCCCCCAAGTCTTGTTCCGGCCATGATCAACTATGGTTGAGCATGACTTCCCAACTGGCCAATTTACACACAATTTGATCCTAGCATTCGGCATTGCTCTAGTCTGGAAGTGTCCTTGTCTTCATTGTGAAAAGATGAATTAATCAAGTACAAATGAGAGCAGCAACAAAACTCCTGCTCAGTCAAGTTGTGCCCTCTTCCAGGATACTCCAATCCATTCAATGCCACCCCCTTTTCCATTTGTACCTTTCGAGTCCACTCAGCATGCTCAGCTTTAGCCAGGCTGGGTTTTTTGGGTGGGGGGGGGCAGCTCTTAGGGTATTTCTTCTCAAATATGTTCTGTACTTCTGGGAACCATGCCAATCATTCTCTCTTGCTTCAGTGGCCTCATTTTGGCTAAGATCCTGCCAGCACTCACCAGCCAAACCAGCTATTAGAGGGAGTGATTTACACTTTCAGGTAACAAAGAAATGAATACAAGAACCAGTTTTGTGCTCATTCGGATGTAAAACAGACAAAACAACTTTGTGTTCTTACCAAGCACTGAATGGTGTTGGAAACGCCAATTTCAGAAGTAAAAAGGACCTTAGAACTTCTATAGAGATAGTTATGCCATGTTTTGTCACCATTAAAAGGTAAAGGTAAAGGTACCCCTGCCCATACGGGCCACTCTTGACAGACTCTAGGGTTGTGCGCTCATCTCACTCTAGAGGCCAGGAGACAGCGCTGTCCGCAGACACTTCCGGGTCACGTGGCCAGCGTGACAAGCTGCATCTGGTGAGCCAGAGCTGCACACGGAAACTCCGTTTACCTTCCCGCTGGTAAGCGGTCCCTATTTATCTACTTGCACCCGGGGGTGCTTTCGAACTGCTAGGTTGGCAGGCGCTGGGACCGAACGACGGGAGCGCACCCCGCCGCGGGGATTCGAACCGCCGACCATGCGATTGGCAAGTCCTAGGCGCTGAGGTTTTTTTGACACTTTTGTCACCATTATTATATGGCAAATAAGACATTTTATGTAAATTACTGCCAGAGTAGTTCTACGCTCTCAAAGAAAAGCCAGCTTAAGCCTCATGTGTAAAGACAATCTAAGAAACAAGGAAGTTCCAATATTTAAATCTCTAGTGAAACAGTGACAGAAAGTTGTAAAAACACTTTAAAAAACAAACCACCATTTAAAGCTTATTTATGTTTTAGTTCTATAAACAGGGTGAAAGTGATATGGTTTAATCAGCACTCAAGGCTTGCTTACACAATGCATTAGCCTCTGAGGAGACCTTAAAACATGTTTCGGTGTCACATGTGTCATAAGTTGCAAGCTAACGAAAGGAAAGAGGCTTTGAATACAAAAAGCTTTGGACTGGCCTCTGTACAATTTCTGGGTAAGTGGCTAATAAATTATATTATGGACTTTAGCTTGGTAAGCACCAGACACTGGAGTCATGGACACAGTTCTCCAAACACCACACAACACGCAAACACAGGGTCAATCCACATTTTCCGAAAGCACATGTGACACAGAGCTAATTAAGAGGGTACTTCAGTAAGGTATGAGATAGAAATCCATACCTAAACTCATCCTAAAGTCATAAAACTTACAAAGTTTTAAGTTCTTAAAATATAAATCATTTTAAACATGCATAATAGGAAGAGTCTATGACCACATCATTCCTTACATAATATATACATTGGAATTTTAATGTAGATAATGACCATTTCAGTTTTCCAGTCCATTAGAATGCTAACTTACATATCAGAAATTAGTGTATCATCAAAAATAGGGAGGGAAACAGATTTTAAAATATTTTTCCCCACTTCTAATAAAGACATAATCTTGCCATTCTTTCCAGTAATGGTCTTCCCTTCAGGGGAAGACATCAGCACTCAGTGCCCATGGGCAGCTGTCGAGACCCCAAATCCCTGCCAAGGTCCAATGCTAATGTCTGTCTAGCCCCCCACTTTAGGTTTCCCCCCACCTCACGTAGTGCTCTGATCGGCACTGGCTGGCTGTCCTAGGTACCATTTAATTCCCCCCAATTCCCCCAATGAAGTGGCACTCTGGAGCATTAAGGGAAATTTAAATAATTCCCACCCAGGGCTGCAACTGACTGCTGCTAAAGTTGGGTAAGCCAGGGCCAAAAGAAATGGGGATTCACCAGGAAGGCCCTTTCTCCAGAGAACCAACAGAACCTGCTCATCTTCCAACTTTCTGCCCACCACCAGATTCCTAAGGATTTGTGTTTTTCCTGTATGTGTAGGACAACAGACTGAGAGGTTCCTCAATTCACTTAAACAACAGCATTGAAGGGAAGGCTAACTCAAGATATTGCACATTTATAGATGAAGGATTAATTCTCCGCTAGGTACACAGCATGAACTGATAAACACACGTGACTCGCCAGCAGGCTTTTGCAATTTAGGGCTATTTTTGGCATTTTGAGATTCACAGACGTCTTACACCCACTCTATGCAGAATGCAGAATGCCACATTTAGATTCGGCCTCTGCATGAAAACCCTTAATGAACAGCCTGCAAGACAACCTCATTTATCCCAATCAAGCAAGACATAATCAAATCAGTAGACTTTTTAAAAAAAGAAAAACGTTAGAGGCAAGGGAATAGTTACATCTTTGATGAGGATTCTGGAAGTTTCCCCAGATTCCTGCCATCACTAGCCTTTGCACCCAATCACCAGAGACTACCTTCATCAACAATAACAACATAAGACAGAAAGCTGCTTTCTGACTTCTCTTGCTGTTTACGATGAGATTCTTTTAAAAAATAATCTAGTTTCAACTGCAGATTTGCACCAGGTTACTACATATTTTAATAAACATTGTATAATAAAAGTGAGCATTTATTTTTTTAAAAATACGAGAACTGTTTGAGTGGAAACTTATATGCATTACTAGTGAATTTGCATTCATCCCATTCAGTGTTCTTCCATTAAGGAATGAGGTTTCTAATCCTATTTGCAACTCTAATGCCCATTTCTGTCAGATGCATTTTTTTTATAATAAAAAAGGAAGAAAGAGCAATAACATGTAATTGAATATTTTGAAAAAAGTGTGAATTCAATCACTTTTGTTGTAAGGAAGATAACAGATATGTAAAGTGAGCCCCTGGTGCAGGAGGAGGAATGGACTATTTCTGGATAGAAGTACAAATGTTAACTGTTGGTTTACTATGGAGTTGAGCTGGTTAAAGATCTTAAGCGTAGAGCTTTACCTATCTTAAATTCCAAAAAATCTGTCTTTCGTTAAATATTTTAAAGGTAATCTTCCTAGCAAAATTCTTTCAATCTTTGCCATCTCTGCACAACACAAAGCTATGGGTTGTTTTTTTACTCTGACCAAAGGACACGACTCCCTTGAGTTAATGTTTATTTGGCAGGAAATGTTCCACCACTTCTTCTGCTACTCTTATCCTCTACACTTTTAGTGTTAAATCTCAAAGTTTCCATTAAAGCCAAACATTTAAAGAGACAGTGTGATATATCAGTTAGAATGTTGGACCAGAATGTTGGAAAATCTCCACCCAGCTGTGAAGTTAACTAAACAATCTTGGGCCAGGCTCTCAGCCTAACCTGCCACACAAGGCTGTTGTGAGGAGAAGCATGCACAACATTTTCAGCACTCTTGTGGCAAGAGGAACATCGGTGTGATAATAAAATAAATCTCCTGCACAGTCAGATAAAAGTTCTCTGGTAGAAGGTGGCTAGCAGAAACCCTGGAGAGCATCAGTCAGAGTAAATAGTAAGTAAAGGTAAAGGAACTCTGGATGGTTAAGTCCAGTCAAAGGTGACTGTGGGGTTGTGGCGCTCATCTCGCTTTCAGGCCGAGGGAGCCAGCATTTGTCCACAGACAGCTTTCCAGGCCATGTGGCCAGCATGACTAAACCGCTTCTGGCGCAACGGAACACCGTGACGGAAGCCAGAGTGCACGGAAACGCCGTTTACCTTCCTGCCACAGCAGTACCTATTTATCTACTTGCACTGGTATGCTTTCAAACTGCTAGGTTAGCAGGACCTGTGACAGAGCAACGGGAGCTCACCCTGTCACGGGGATTCAAACCGCCGACCTTCTGATCAGCAAGCCGAAGAGGCTCAGTGGGTTACAAATGGCAGTTTGTGTATTCAATAGCAGGTATGTGAGGTTATACAAAGGATGCCTTGCTTGATTCTTTTGCTAGTATCATGAACATGTAAACACTACAAACATGTATTTGGTGCATGTTACAAATCAAGTTGCTCAGCGGCTCTGCTAGGTCACTGAGCCACTTCTCGATAAGCACCTAATCCACTGAGCCAATGGCTCAGCGGGGCTATATCACTAGCTAAGAACAACTTGCAGGATGACATAAAACAGGCAGTGCAATGAACCAAGGTGATCTTGGAAGCAGAGTGAGGGCTAACAGAAGTGCAGGACTTATATCAGGCAAGCAAAACACAACTTTGTGGCTGCATAATGTTACCTACTAACTCAAACCCTAAGGCCAGAAATACTGTTAAATCAATTAGGCCCAAACTCCAAATGACAGCTATAATGTCCCCTCCCCTTTTTCCAGATTACAATCATGCCTCGGGTTATAGATACTTCAGGTTGCGCACTGCGCCGAACCTGGAAGTACCGGAACAGGTTACTTCCGGTTTTCGGTGCTTTGCACATGTGCAAAAGCGCCGAATCGCGGTCTGCGTGTGCGCAGACACGGTGCTGCACTGCGGGTTGTGAACGCGCCTCCCACACGGATCCCGTTCGCAACCCAAGCGTCCACTGTATTACATTGCCCCCTAAATCTCTCTGCTTCCCCAATCATTATCAGTTGCTCAGTCTGACTAGTAGTGCTGCTCCTGAGACCAACCAGTTCTCAGACACAGTGTGAAGAACTGCTGCTGCAGGTAAACAAATGAGACAGTAGCCTATGTATCCAAGGAGCATGGCAACCAGTGACAAACAGCAGTTGACAGAGAATGCGCATGGCAATGCGGCTATGAATCAGGACTAGATTCCTAGGCAAGCTAGGGGTAATACTGTTTACTACTTGCATTGGGCAAATTAAATTTGCATACCTGTGCCCATAGCAATCTGTGCAGAGTACAAGGCTACTTTTCAATGTGCACTATTAGAATATCCATTAACTTGCTTCTAGGTCATTTAAAAAATCTTCAAAATATATTTGTTTGCAGGGTGCTAAGGAGATGTCATGATACTCAAAATATGTTTTGCTCTAACGAAAATGACAATTCTAAGATACACTTGAATATTCTCCACTAAATATGGCCCTTCTAAAATGAGATTTGAGTATTAAGTGTCAGCTGCAAGTTACATGGACATTAGTTATTTATTAAAAGCATAATGACTAGGATAAATTATTTATCCCTCTTTATTCTCAAGGTAATGTTAACCTAGCGTAACAGAACTCTAGCACTAGTAAATGGCCTTGGGGGGTTGAATAGACAAAGGACTTAAGGGGGGGAGGGGACAGATTAAGGGTGATGTGACCATGCACAGAAAACAAGAAACATATATAAACTGCCAGAAACATTAAAAAGCACACAATTTTGTTTTAATTTCTGCACACCATCCCCCTTGTTTCATGTATAATAGATTAAACTTATGCAGTAATGACATTCATATGCATGCATTATCAACCTTTCATCTACGTTAGAAGCAATTTTCAAAGAACCATACATTATTTCTTTTTTTATTTTTAATGCCCTACCGTTTATGAACCAAGCAGACAAGGAAGAGCTTGTACAAATGAGAGAGACAAGACCTATCAAAATAAAAGTTGCTTTCACAACTTTTTCAAACCAAACACTGCTTCAGAAAATAGTTGTTTTGTTCCCCCACAAGCCACCATCCAGAACTTTTAACATTAACTGTGAAGGAACAGAGACTCCATTTATCCTTCCTTCAACTTAACCTCAATTTCATAATACTGTTACCTTAAATCTGCAGTACTTACAGTATTGGTAATCTCCAGTTACAAGGTATTAGCATGCTATTGAAAGTAGGTCTCCTATTGATAAATTGTTCTAGACAACACAATGGACACTTTAATTTTAAGAACAACGGACACATTCTGCTTTACATCCAGCAGAACTGTCAAGTTCGTATCAAAACTTTAAAGACAATGTTTTAATGAAAAACGTCAATGTTTAACTCCAAGAACAAAGTGTTACTGTCAACTCTTCATGAAGAGTAATTCCAATCCATTCTCCATGTTAATTTTTAAAGCAACGATTACCAGCACCTTCCCATTCCCTTCATGAAATTTGCCTCTTAAATTCATTTAACTTTGTTTCTTATGCAAAGCTTTCTCTATCATCCTCCCAAATTCTAGTCCCCCTTCAGTCAAGATCAAGTTCAGAATAAGTTGTGCTAATTAAACTTGCATATATTGCCCTTGTATAATTTATTCTGCTTTCAAGATGGAATATAGGGGATGACAGCTGGGAACAGCATTAAATTATGTAGCCGGCAGAGCCAGGAAAGCAGGGCATAGAAACAACAAACGCTCTTGGAGCAGACGACTGGCTAGCCAGACATCATTATGGCTGCCACAGGGTTGCAAACATTACTCTGCACGTTTGCAGGCTTTCCAACTTGCAAGTGCTGGCTTTCTGAAAAACAACAGAAAGACTGACTGTGCAAAATGTGGCCGTCTGCAGACGGCCGGGCCACAGGCGCTGAGTGCTGGGAACCTCGTAGGGTGTCTAGAATGAATGCAAAGCCACTTTAAAAAGTGTCAAGGGTTTAAAAACCATAGATCCTGGGTGTCCAACCCTCTCTTAAGAAACACCGTTAAATGCAGTGCTATCTAGGAAGCTGCATCAGGTTACCCCCCCCCCACCTCCATCAAATACTATCTTCATTCACCCCTTCTCGCATCTGAACTGGTGCCATCGGTATATGGTGGTTAGACACCCTTCCTTGATGAATGCACTAAGGTGGGGGAGGAGAGAAGGAGCCGCTCTTGAGCGCATTTGGGCAAGGTGACTCCGTCGAGTTTGAGGGCTGGAAGTGATCTAGGAGGCGCACCCCGCGTGGAAAGAGAGGGGTGCAGAACGGCGCCTCTCCGCCATGGGTGCCTAGCAAAACACAGCAGGGACGGAGGTGGCGGCGGGGAAGGGAAGGGCCTCCCCTCCAGGCGTCCCGGCTGCTCGGGAGCTGCGTGTTTCGGGTGCTCCGCGGAGCCCCGGCCTGGGGACAGGAGGAGTCCCCGACGGGGTGGGAGGCGAGAAGGTGCCACAGGTGGGCCTGGGCGCCCCGGAGAGCCAGAGTTGCAGAGAAGGACAGAAAAGGCTTACCTGCCAAGCCGAGTGAGACGCTTCCCTGCCAAAGGCGGCGGCGGCTCCCTGCGCTGCTCCCTCTTCCTTCGGCGGCTGCAGCCAGTCTCTGATAACAAGAGGGCAAGCGGAGAGGCGGGGAGCCGCCGCGCATGCGCCCAAGGGGACGCGGCGCCCTCAGGCCGGGCGGAACTCCAGTAATCAGATGCCAGGTAAGAAGCAGCGGCCCGCTGGGTAGGAGGAGGAGGAGGTCCAGGTAGGCGGCGCCAGAGGGCTCCGCGGGCTCCTCCTGGAGGCTGCGTCCCGTCACTTCAACGCCTCTCCGGGCCCCAATCATGGGGAAAAAGAAGAGAGGGGCGGAAACTCTGCAAAGCTCTCCCTTTGCACTCAGCCGGACAGCTTGCAAATTGCTGTAGCTTCAGCGGTCTGGTTTCTAGCACTTATAAAGGGATAAGTGGAGTGGTCTGGGCTCCTCCTGCCTCGTGGTCCCCTGAAATTTGAGCATTGATCAGGAGGGAAGCGCTGACTAACTGCAACAAATCCTTGGAGGGGATTGTTTTTTTTAATTCAATAAAGTTGTGGTATTTTATTATGAAAGTTAATTAAAGCTGTGTTTTAACCAAGGTACACTGAGAACTTAAAATTGTTAGTTTTGCAAAGCAGAATGTGCTAACCTTGAAAGATAACAGTGCAGCCAAGACCCAGAAATTCTTATAGCCAAGAAATATATTAGCAACTACAGTACTTAGAAGGAAATGCTACTTTTAATTAAAAGGGGTGTGTGTGTGTGAATGGTTTTCCTTGTCAAGGCTGAAGCTGGGGTGCAATCAAGGGGTGAAGATCAAGCTATACCTTTTAATTCTGAAATGTAAAATTCATTTTTTTTAAATATATTTTTTATTTGTGGTATTTCTATCAACTGCCCAATTACACAGTCCTCTGCATGAGGATATAAAGATAAAATGCTAAAACACAATATGAAATATATCATTTTCCCCTGGTTTCTCTCTCTTCTGTTTCCATTGTTTTATTGTTGGCTTCTTGATTTAATGAATTTGGTATTGTTTTGTGTCATTGTTTTATCTTAAGATACTCTAAAGCCATCATGAGTTGACATTTTGTCTAGAAAAGTGGGATATAAATTTCAATGTAAATCGTAAGATTTATTTAAGTATATTTAAGACTATGCCTAGCAGAAGGAGCAAATCCTTTGCATGCTTATTCAGAAGCAAGCCCAATTGAGTACTCATTTATTTAACCATTCAATTGATTTATTAGCCACCATATAACAGAAGGTCTCTGGGTGGCCTGCAAAGGAAAACAATAATTTTAAAAATCACATTAGGTTTAGTAAGCAGAGAAATATACAAGCAGGATAAAACATTGTTTTTATATGCAGCAACTGCGGAAAGAATGTTACTAGCCCAAAGATGGAAGCAAGAAGATTTACCAATGAAAGAAGAGTGGCAGATGAAATTAATAGACTACGCAGAATTGGTGAAAGTGACGGGGAAAATTCGGAACCAGCAGGATCAGTCTTTTCAGAAAGACTGGAATAAATTTGTTATATTTGAAAAGACAACTGTAAACAATTAACATCACTAGCAGGGTTATAGGAAGTTTTGTGAGGAGAAATTAATCACTTATTACCTATTGTAGTTAATTAAGTAATTATATAAGGATAAGATTTAGCAGGAATAAGAAATATAGGAAAACGCAATATATAGAGATTTGGTTTGAAAACCATCAGTCAGGTAGGAGGGAAGTCACAAGCTCTTGGAGCCAGATGTTCTACTTTTGTAAAAAGGTTGCTATGATGTCATGTAAGAAAGTATTTGTAAAAACCAATAAAAATTATTTAAAAAATTAAAAATCACAGTTCTGTGAAAGACAGTTTAAATGCAGCAAAAGTACAGCTTTAAAATCAGATAGCTTTAAAGTCAAATAGAACCACTTAGAACAAGCAAATAAAACACCACAGCATCATAACAATTAAAGTAGAGAGCAAAGAAGTAAAACCTATCAGAGAACTAAATAACAACATAATAAAAATTTAAATGGTGTTAGAAAATAAAGAGAAATTTACATGGCACTGAAAAGACATTAGTGCATTCACAATTGCAGACTAGAGCTTCCTTTGAGGTAAGACTTCATTTAGGAATCAACCCAAGATAGAAAAACTCCCTTATTTTCAAGACTTGTTAAAACTCAAATATTGCTGTGGCTGTGTTTATTTATATTTGCGTGCTATCAGTATGAGAGTAGTATAATTTTTGGAAATTTACAGTTCAATCCTGTGTATATTTACTCAGAAATAATAAATTCTACTAAGGTAAATAGTGCAAATTCTCTACAAGTCAGTTTTAAGATTGTAGTTTGAATGTTCGCAGCATACCTGAAGTACTGCATTGTCAACAAACTATTGAAGTATCCCCATACTGAAATAAGTGGTTGATAACAATGTCTGGATAGGATCCTAAACACATTTACATCTAAGTAAATCCTCTCCCCATTTGCTCACACATTTCTGGCAGGCTTTTGTTTTGTCTGGAAAGGGAAATGTCTCCTTTTCGCAGCCAGTGTTTTCCTAGACACTGCCAAGAACTGAGCAAGCAGCTGGTGCCCCTGAGCAAAAAGGCCATGGCCCCAATCCAGCAGAGGATCGGGGTACCTACTGCTGCACTCACTGAATACCCATTAGCATCTAAAATGTTAGCAGTTGTAAAAGTGCTGATCTCTTGATCGCTGGCAAAGATGGAGCGTCTCGATTCCCTGTTCTTCCCTCCTAAGAGGTACTATCAGTGCAGAGTTGAGCTTTGCAAATTCATCCCAGGTACTAAACAAGGCGGGCTTGGGGAACCTGTTGCCCTCCAAATGCTGCTGGATTTCAACGCCTGTCAGCATAGACGGTGACCATGGATGATGGGAGTTGTAGTCCAATAAGAACTGGAGGACCATAGGTTCTCTGCCCCTGAGTGCAAGGTACAATTGCCCCCTCTATAGCAATCCTTTGTACACAGCCAATCTACACACACGAGATCACTCACACAGATTGAAGTGCCCAAATACGGTCATACCTTGGTTTTTGACCAGCCTTGTTCTTGAACGTTTTGGCTCCCAAACACAAATGCAGGAGTGTTCCAGTTTGCGAACTATTTTTGGAAGCCGAATGTCCAGTTTGTAAACTATTTTTAGAAGCCGAATGGACCTCAGGTTACATACGCTTGCAGGAGCTTCCTGCAGCCAATCAGAAGCTGCACTTTGGTTTCCAAACGTTTTGGAAGTCAAACGAACTTCCAGAACACATTCTGTTCGACTTCCAAGGTACGACTGTACAAAGGTTCTTACTTGGGATGGAGGCAAAATTCAGTTTTGTTTGTATGGTCAATGAGAAACTACCTGTTTCACACTTCTTGAACCAACACTCAGATTGAAACCCAGTTAGCCTTTGAAATTCACACTTGATGCAGTTCTGCCACCCAACAACGTGTACAAAAATGCTTGAACATGGAGAAAGTGAATATGGAGAAAGTGAATACAGTGGTACCTCAGGTTACATACGCTTCAGGTTACAGACTCTGCTAACCCAGAAATAGTGCTTCAGGTTAAGAACTTTGCTTCAGGATGAGAACAGAAATCTTGCTCCGGCGGCGTGGCAGCAGCGGGAGGCCCCATTAGCTAAAGTGGTGCTTCAGGTTAAGAACAGTTTCAGGTTAAGAACGGACCTCCGGAACGAATTAAGTACTTAACCTGAGGTACCACTGTATGGAGAAAGAAATGCATGTATTAGTGAAATTACTATACAAATATGCATATATTAAAGGAAATTGCCTGTAACGTGTTTAGGTGCATACAAAAAAATTCTCATCAGGGGACATACACACTGAAATGCTGGTGAATTTTCGTTAAGTTTTGTTTTGTTTTTTAATTTGGATAGTACTGCAAAAATGTGGAGAACTGAATCTAAGAGTAGGAACATAAGAAATGGGGGAAACTGGCAGATTCATCCATCCATAGTTCTTGCTGATGGCCTATATGTTTATTAAATGGAAAACCTGAATGAACTACTGAATTGATGTATCAGAATAAACTACGGTATCTCTGAGTACTGGAAAAATAGTCGAGAACAATGTCACTAGCAAAGCCTAAAAAACTCGGTCAATAATGCAACCATTTCATCACATGTCAGACTTAAGTCCTGATTCATTCATCTCACATATCTACCATGTCGTATTATTTATGTTAACTAATTCTACTCTGCATTCCAGACATTGGTCCCTTCAAGCCCCAAATAAATTCCCTGAGCCACTACTTCTCACTAGATCCACTCATTTCCAAGGAATGAGCAAGCCTCCTGCCCCACCAGTCAGACCCCTAACCTTCCTTATCTTGTAGGCTGTGGAGGAGAGAAAAAATGCATCACAGAATTCCTAATTCTTCCACCAAGAACCCTGGGCCACCAAAACAAAGCATATTCACATCATGAGTCAGGTTGCAGAAAACGCACTCACAAATGACATGTTCAATGTGCATAATTTATTCTAATTGACTCCCCCCCCCCCCTATTTTCTGCTAACAGGATTTAGGATTTTTTTAAAGCCCAGAATCCAAAGACCTCATACATCTTCCTAATCTTCAGATTAATCACATTATTTTTGTAATGATTCTCCTGATCTCAGAAACCACTGGAAACAGGCACAGACAGATTGCCTTCAGAAGAAAGCAAGCAGGCAAAGCAATACCTATTTATTGATCCAATTCCCCTTCACCAAATTCCACAAGTTTTTGAACTTTGCAGAACGGTTAAGGTTGCTCTGTAGCACTTTAAAAGAAGCAGGCTCTTGTTTTTTGAAGTGGTTCTTTACTTCTTCTGCACTAGGCAGATGGCAGAAAGGGGGGGGGATCCAAGCTGAAAAAACAACATGGCAAATCATGCCCACGGTTGGTTCTGCATTCAGACCAAAGGGGGTCCTCCTTTGGATAACGAGTGATAATTATAGATTAGAAAAGAGCCAGATCAGCAGCTGCTGCTGCTGCTTGCGTTTGTTCCCTGTTGTAGCTGACAGCAGTAGAGAACTTGGCAAAAACAGGCTTCCAGAAGTAGAAAGACATGTTAACCCCTGTGCTTGTCAGTCCGCTATGGTGAGGACTCCAGGGAGCAATTAAAGCCCTGATAGGCTGTGTGCCTAAGGTGGAGAGGGAAACAAAGTGACCTGAACGCTCCCACGCTTGGGGAGCACAGAAGGCCTCAGATCATCATCTCTGTGCTTGAGTGATCTCATCAGGAGAGCAGGTTAGTCGATTTATATTTTGATATCCCTCCGTGCTTGAGTTAACCTGAGTTAACACTTGAACAAATATTGGGGGGGGGGGGTTTAAACATGCAGCAAAGCCTCATTTACTTCAGTCAGTCATGCTGTAGCCTTTCTTATGCCTGCATGTGATTGATGTTCTTACGGTGTTTTATTTACACTTGCAATTCTAGGATACACAGTTACTGTACAACACACACAAAACCCACAGCAGTTATTTATAGTTGCATTAAAAGTACTGACTGCAGAGGCATTCGGTGGTTGCTTTTCACGATGGGGAGATTATTGTCTGTTTGTGATTATTTAATACTTTTTTAAAAGCTTGCGTGATCAATTTATATGAGCTCGTTTCTTGGGAGGGTGTCATGAAAAGGCCTCAAAGGGGAAATGATGAATAGAGGTGGGATTAATACTCCTTTCCAATATGAGTTTTAAAAATCTATTATTTTTTAAAAAAATTGAAAAGTTTGAGTTATAAATTGAATAAATAATATGGTTTGGAGGCTAATGTACAATCCCATTATCCATTATGTGTGGCTAATAAAACCATGCAAGTCTGCATGCAAGTAAATCCCCTTGAATTTCCCAGGTCAAGTGTTTAGGGGATTACAGCCTAAATTCCACCATTTTCAGTAAAGCCAGATTGCAGCTCGTGTCTTTGTTAGGTGGTTTCTTAAACACGGCCAATGCATACTGCCAATAACATTGCAACTAATGCCTTTTGCTACTTTGGGTCCCAACTGGCTTAATCGGTGCTTTGAAAATGTTTCACTGATGCAGGCATGTCCAACAGGTAGTTTGTGATCTACCGGTAGATCACTGGATGTCCGCGGTAGATCATTGGCTCCCCCCAAAGAAGCTGAACAACTATGGCTCCCCTAAAAAAAGCTCAACAACTTTGACCTGTACCCCAAGAAAGGGGGTAGATCACTGCCAGTTTTTAACTCTGTGAGTAGATGGCCGTCTCTTGAGAGTTGGTCACCCCTGCACTAATGGAACATTTGTCTGGGTTGGGAAATACGTCTCCTACTGCTGAGTCTACCCAGAGGATGGAAAGCTGCATTCTAAGCAGCATGTTGAAACCCCAGTAAAGGTCCAGAGGGTCTATTGGTATTTCTATGCTCACTGCAGCATCATTGCTAATGACATGTTAGATTGGCGTTAGAACAGCTTGAGTTACGTAGAATAAAACCTGTCTATTAGCAGGGTTGCCACACAATTGCAGGATCCGGTGTCTCTTATAGAATTCATAATTTACAGCATATTGTTATCCCTTGGAGCTACATAGCTTGGTAAAATGTAGGCTATGCCTGTAGAAATCACAGCAGGCATCCAGATTGCACGTGCTGTGAATACTCTGGTAACACTGTTCCTTGTGGTGGCTGCTGTGATGCTGTATGTCCAAGTTGATATTCTACGTAAAAAAAACTGAGCTTAAATCCTGGAAAGAGGGGCCTGGTGGATGAGTAGTTCCCAGATCCAGGAGACAGCTGGTTTTCCTGTTCTGGGTGGGGTTGCACTTTCTCTGAAGGAGATGCGGTCTGTGGGTACACCTTGAGCCACCTCTGTCACCAGAGGCCCAAGTGACCTCCATGACCAGGAGTGCTTTTTACCAGTTCCTGCTGGTATGCCAGCTGCAACTATTTATGGATTACAAGAGCCTGACCACAATGGCTCATGCACTGGTAACCTCAAGGCTTGATTACTGTAACACGCTTTACGTGGGTCTACCCCTGTATCCCTTCTAAAAGTTTCAACCAGGGCAAAATGAAGCTGCCAGACTGTTCACAGGAGTAGGTTACTGGCAACAAGTTACTCCGCTCAGTAACTCTGCTGAGAGAGATGTGCTGGTTGCTGATTTGCTACGCAACCAGGTTCAAGGTGCTTGTGTTAATTCACAAAACCCTAGTCAGCTTAGGCCCAGATTACTTAAAGAATCATCTGATCCCTTCAATGCTACCACATGTACTGAGATCTTCCGATGGAGCAAGTGTGGTAGTCCCCCACACCCCTGAGTTTCAATTGTCCTTCACTAGGGAGTGAAAAGAGGCATTAGTGTGGCCTGTGGAACATCTTACCAGTAGAGGTTTGGTGGGACCCACTCCTATCTTCTTTCAGACCCCTTTTTTAACCAATGATGCTTTCTCGATCTTATAATAGCATTTTTATGGATGCTTTTTCTGATTGCATTCTTATATGTAGTATACCACCTTGGTGTATATTTTTTAATGAAAGTGTGGATTAATATGCAAATAATTAAATAAAAATTATACGGGTTACCTGTTGTGTTTTGTCTTTCCATTTTCCCAGGAGCAACCAGCAGAGGCGATGACAGTCACATACTCTAGTAAAGTAGCAAATGCCACTTTCTTTGGGTTCCACAGATTGCTTCTCAAGTGGAAAGGAAGCATCTACAAACTGCTTTACAGAGAATTTTTGCTCTTTGCTTTTCTCTACACTGCAATAAGTCTATTATACAGGTACTGGGTTGTTGTTTTTTCCACCTCGTGAAAAACTCCGTATTGCAATCTTTCCTTGGATAATGATGGAGGGATCTGCAACAAAACGTTTCAGTATGTTGTTTTCTGTTCAGGATGCAGTTGTAGCCAATCCTGCCCTTTCTCAAGATACTCTGTTCCAGGGATGTGTAGCCCTCCAAATGTTGTTGGGAGTCCTATCAGCTCAAGCCATCATGGCCAACCATGGTGAAGGATGATGGGAGTTGTCATCAAGCAACATCTGGAGGGTGAAAGATTACCCACACCTCCTAGTTTTATGACTCCCATCCCCCTCACCAGCACTCAAGTGATCTGTGGCCTGAACTATTCCCTTGCCACAAATACATGGGCTTGTTCTCCTCCACAAGGAATTCTCCAAACCTGAATTTCCCCCAGGTCTGCTTGCATCTTCTTGTAGAAGGATGGTGCTATCTAGGCCACATAAAGATTGGTACTTGAAGAAAGACTTGAAGAAACATGATTATGACACAATCCACTACGATGTTCTCCTGCACAAGCTCTACTGAAGGAGCTATGCAATATCACTATTTATTTAATCTTCTTAAATGTATATCCTACTTTTCTCATGGAACCCGAGACAGCGTACAAGTGGTTTCCCAGGGTCTACCCATCCAGGCACTGACCTGACTCAAACCTGCTTGGCTTCAGCAAGAGCATACAAGGTCCAGGATCTCTTGTGCAGCCCCCATGCCTCCTGTTCCAATAAGGAAGCTGATTGCCTTGCAGTTATCTTGGGAGTCACTCCTACACCGACTGACAATGAAATGGAAAAGTCTCTGATATTCAACAGCAAAAGTGTTGTGAAAACAAAGCTACATCCCTTTATGAAGACAAATACTCAATTATAACAATATGTCAATAGGAGAGCTATAGCTTCCCCTCCCCCAATTAGTAATACATTCTAGCAAAAACAGGCCCATTTATGTCTTGCGGTGGTTTTTCCTATCAAATTTCTGCAAGTAGAGCTTTGGGTGTGGGTTGCTTCCTGAGGTGTCCTTGGCCAGAGCTTTGGGTTTCTTCAGAGCTGGATCACATGACAGCTTCTCCAGGGACATTAGACTGGCCCCATCTCTGATGACATTTAGGCAGGCAGCAAAAATGTTTTATGATTGCAATGGTTTTTCATTTACTGTGCTCTTGTTTGATCTGTAATTTTCTGTTGTAATTTTGTTGTTGAATTTTAATTTTGTTGTCGTCTTCTTGTTCACTGCCACAGGGGGCCCTAGTTAGGACTGAAAGGTGGTGTAAAACTGTGTTTATAAATGAATAAAAGGGGGGGAGTGCAATCTAGCCAATTTTGTCTTGTTATAGATCTTTTGGGGAATGTCCTGAATAGTAATGAGAGTCGTTTAGAAGCAATCTGCATAGTTTGATCTGGGTGCTGATGTGGATTTAGAGTTTGCATCTTTCACAACCTCCAAGATTCACAACGTGCATAAGCTATTGTTGAGTGGCCATTGTTTGATTGATTCCTCCTTTCCCACCATGGATTATATAATCAGATGTTTTTAACGGGCTGTATTATTAACGTTATACAGAATTGTGTTGTTGTAGAAATATTGTGATAATGCACTGAATATTTCTCATTTTCACCCACGTTGCTAAGCAGGGACAAGCCTATACATGTCTGCTGAGAAGCATGACCCAATGAGTTATATGCCCGGAATAATAGTTGTATAATGCATTTCATTCTGCATATCTGAGATTTTTCCATTCACTTGTCAGTCTCGCAGCAGTGGCTTTTGTCATAATTGTGAAACACACAGACGAGCTTCCTTATCACCTCCTATGCAGTAAATATGACTATTAATACTAATATTCCGGCTTGCTCATATTATATTCTTAATATGGAATTAACCTCCTCTTTATAAGAAACTAATTTGAAAAACTAATATCTCCCCCCCCCCTTTTTTTTTTCCTTTTGTCCTTGCAGATTTTTTCTTACTGGTAGCCAGAAACGATACTTTGAAAAACTGGCCATTTATTGTGACAAATATGCAGAACAAATCCCAGTTACTTTTGTGCTTGGTGAGTATATACGTATGTATATCCCATAATTACCATGACTTCGTTTAGGACTTCACCACTAACCTTGAAGCAGGGATGGGCAGGAAGGCTTTTGGGATGTACTGGATAGATCTCTGGGTGAGTCATAGTAGATTGGCCCAGATTTCTTACTCCCAAATTGTTTAACAATATTAACTGCACGTCATATGCACCAGGGGTGTACAGCCAGTAGGCAGCTCAGTTCACAAGCTGCTCTGATGCGATCACAATGTCAGTACCAGTCTGAGGATGGGAGACATGCTAGCACTAGTTTCTCCCCATTTACCAGAGCTGGCAAAGTGTAGCATCCGCTTCAGGCAGAGCGGATATCATGAAAAGGCAGTGAGTTGTTACTTATTTAAATTCTTAGGATTGTACTTTTACTGCTTGGGAGGAGAAGGAGGGGAAGTGCTTGTGGAATTTTCTGCCTCTGTGGCCAAAATAATATGGCTGATCTTGGGTGCTGTGCACCTTGAATTGTGGCGTGGGAGTAGGAATGCACTTGCTGCTCTGTCGTGATATTTTCCTGTTGAATACTCCCGTCAAGAAATCTGACATCACAAAAGAGCTACAGCAGTGGTGGAAAACCTCCTTTGGCCCTCCACACATAGGAGCCAACTCCTAGGGGCCGAGGTGCTTTCA
The DNA here is from genome assembly GCF_964106915.1 of Podarcis gaigeae. Taxonomy (NCBI): domain Eukaryota; kingdom Metazoa; phylum Chordata; class Lepidosauria; order Squamata; family Lacertidae; genus Podarcis; species Podarcis gaigeae. The sequence goes on from NC_139686.1 coordinate 44,476,450, forward strand.
ATCCCCCCAATAAAATATTTGAAGGGCCCGTCCCCCCTAAAGTTGATGGACATTGCCATTCAAATGGTGTGTGTGTGCCACATCTTGTGATCAATTGGCGGGGCTTCCCTGCCCCCCCCATATTTTATTCAAGTTGGCACCCCTGCCTCCAGATGTTACTAGACTGCAACTCCCATCAGCCCTAACCATTGTGCTTCCTGACTAGGATGGGTGGGAGTCCAGAAGCAACTGGAGAGCCACAAGTTCCCCACTACTGAGTTATAGGCCCCAGCGCTTTCCATGACGGAGGTGTTGTAAGCCTAGGTGTATATTTTAACGGCGCACATTTTTAGAAGAGCCAGAGCTATGTGATGATTTGCAGCAACGAATGTGAATCGGGATCTTTCAAAATCTCCAGGCTTCTATGTTACTTTGGTGGTGAACCGTTGGTGGAATCAGTTTGTAAATCTGCCGTGGCCAGACAGACTTATGCTCTTGATCTCCAGTACTATCCAGGGGAGAGACGAGCACGGCCGCTTGCTCAGAAGAACTCTAATACGTTACGTGAATTTAACGTCCGTCCTCATCTTCCGTTCAGTGAGCACAGCTGTCTATAAGCGATTTCCAACAATGGACCACGTGGTAGAAGGAGGTATTTGTCCATTTCTCTTCTTCTCCATCTCAGCCATGTCACATGTGGTCATAACTGAGCAGGGGCAGAATCTTTTGACGTATCAAAAGCATATATATATAGACAAGGCACAGGGCCACACAGTGGCGTAGCGTGGGTTGTCAGCACCCGGGGCAAGGCAAGCAATTTGTGCCCCCTAACCCGTGGATTTGCGCCCCCTAACCCGTGGATTTGTGCCCCCTAACCCTAACCCCCAGGTGTTGCGCCCGGTGCGGCTGGCCCCCCCTGCACCCCCCACGCTACGCCACTGGGGCCACATCATCAGAAAGAGAAGCATCACTTCCGTCCTTATCCTGGGAGTTGCTTTTCCAGTTAGTAAGTACTTGGGGTGATGCATGAACCATGACAATCATGCTAAATGTAGCATTATAGGAAATGGGATTCCACAAGCAGGTTCAGTTTGACTTTAAGAGCTTAGATTCAAAATGGTAGAAACCCATTGTTAAGAGTTTCTGTCAGAGGCCAGGCACCTCCTTCCCAAAGCCAAGGAAGATTCTGCCCAGCTTAGGGAGGAAGGCGTGATGCTCACACGCACAACAAGCCCCCCCCAAAAAAAATTGTCCTCAGAAGCTGATATCTCTGGCTCTAACTGTTCCCCTACAAAAAAATTCACCACATGTCACTGCTATCCTCCACATTCTGCCAGTGGCGTAGCGTCGGTTGTCAGCACCCAGGGCAAGGCAAGTAATTTGCACCCCCTAACCCGTGAATTTGCGCCCCCTAACCCTAACCCCCAGATGTTGCACCCAGTGCGGCCGGCCCCCCCTGCACCCCCCCACGCTACGCCACTGCATTCTGCACCAACTGCTGCCTCCAGACCAACCCCAAAGGTGGTTTGGGACCACCATATATATATGCAGTACACAGCATGAGCTGTTGCTTCTCTTTCTTTCAGGTGAAACTGACAGTTTTTTGTTTTTTTAAATACACCATGGCTACAATTTGGTTGGGCCACTGAAGGTTATATAAAACTGCTCCAAGAGCCGATTCGTCACCCTTGTTTTAGACATAACGTTTGATTGTATGAAGGGGTTCATGGTCATCCTTTTAATAATACATACTTATAAGCAGAAATGAGTAAGGTTGTCTGGGGTCACGTGCTTCAGAGGATGCGCTTTCTGAACATATATAGGAGATCCAAAGCCAACTCTATTTCTTTATAAACAGGTTTTATGACACCAGAGGAAAGGAAAATATTTGATGAACTTAAATCTCCCCACCTTAAATACTGGGTCCCCTTTGTCTGGTTTGGAAATTTGGCAGCGAAAGCACGACAGGATGGAAGGATCAGAGACAGTGTAGACTTACAGACCCTTTTGATCGTAAGTAAGCCAACACAGCATAACGCCATAGGGGGTGAGATGTGCTCTTTCTTAAACATGCCTGTTTTACGTATATAAACCATAGGCCTGTCTCTTCCCTTTCCATTATATCACAGTGACTGGGTTTCATCCTACACTACAGTACACCAGGGCCAGCCCTAGATCAGATGACACCCCAGGCAAGGCATCTTCACATCCTACCCTTCCATTGGTTCGCATTTTGAATGCCTTATTTTCAAGGGATTTGTAGCCTATTGCAGGGCTGCTGTCAGGCTTGAGTGTGAGGCAGACAAAGTGCCCACTAGTGATTCTCCTCCTATGTTGGCGAGTCTCCTCTGGCTTGCCTAACAGCAGTACTAGGCAATTGCGTCTGGGAGCCGCCATTTTAATTTCCCACAATGCCCTCGTAGTAGTGTCATTCTAGGACTTTGTAAGACATTAAAATTGCTGTTCCTGGCCCCAGGAAACATGAAAGGTGTGTTCCAAAAATACAGTGTTATATTGTCAGCTGTCATACGCAAGTGACCTCCTCTGGCCTGTAGCAATGATATGATTTAAAGTTCAACTGAAAAATCCAGGATATAATTGCATAGTTCAGGCTGCAATCCTGTCCACATATACCTGGATGGAGCAAGCCTCATTGAATTCAAGGGGACTTACTTCTGAGTAGACATGTATAGATTGCACTGTTAATTTCATAAAATGTTACTATTTGGCTTTAAGGTTCCAGCCTTAGGGTTCTAGCTCTAAGATCTGCCATCCCCCTAGGCAATCCACTGCCTAAACCAATCCTGCTCTGCTATTCTGTGACATCACATCAGTTAAACCAATTGCAGCCAGAGAGTCTGTTACATCACTATTATTACCAAGCTCCACCATGCTAATAATAACAAGAATGAAGTCATTCTCTTCAGTGACCACATCAACTTTGTGTTTGTTTGTTTTCCACTTAGGAGATGAATCGTTATCGATCATGGTGTAGCCTACTATTTGGTTATGACTGGGTTGGAATTCCCCTAGTGTACACACAGGTATCTAAGTGGAACCTTTTGCCAATATACAGAAACAATGTTGAATGGTGGGTAGAGATGGATCTTGGGGTGCTGAAAAGTTTAAACTTAAATTTAGTGTATATTCGAAGCCTGGAAAGTTTGTGTGTCTCCCTCCACCTCTTCTTGCTTTCACAAATAGTTTATTCCATGAATGGGGATCCTGTGGCCTTCTAGATGTTGCTGGACTCCAACTCCCAGAAGCCCCAGCCAGTTTGCCCAATAGCCAAGGATGGTGGTAGTTGGAGTCCAGCAACCTCTGGAGGACCACAGGTTTCCCATTCTGGTTTATTCACTTCTTAGGGCTGAGGTGGAACTGGAGACTGAATAAAGACCAAACCCTAACAGCCCAACTTGGAACTGCTCTCCCACTGCCATATCACATTTGTATCATCTTGCATGAGAATGTATTGCACTGTAGGTGGCCTACAGAACTTTGCCCGTTCACTGTGTAGGTAGGTAGATAGATAGATAGATAGATAGATAGATAGATAGATAGATAGATAGATATAGATTAGATATAGATTAGATATAGATATAGATAGATATAGATGATATAGATATAGATAGCACACTTCTTATACAGTAATTATATCCGTAATAGGGACACAGGTGGTGCTGTGGTCTAAAACACTGAGCCTCTTGGGCTTGCTGATTTGAAAGTCGGCAGTTCAAATCCATGTGACAGGGTAAGCTCCTGTTGCTCTGTTCCAGCTCCTGCCAACCTAGCAGTTCGAAAGCAGTGCAAGTAGATAAATAGATACCACTGCAGTGGGAAGGTAAACAGCATTTCTATGCACTCTAGCTTCCGTCATGGTGTTCCGTTGCGCCAGAAGCGGCTTAGTCATGCTGGCTACGTGACCCAGAAAGCTATCTGTGGACAAACGCCAGCTCCCTCAGCCTGAAAGTGAGATGAGCGCTGCACTCCATAGTTGCCTTTGACTGGACTTAACCATCCAGGGGTCCTTTACCTTTTACCTTTGCCTTATTATATCCATAGCAGTAGTTTAATGTGGCCTTAATTCATTTCAGGTTGTAACACTTGCTGTCTACACCTTCTTCTTCACGTGCCTGATAGGACGTCAATTTTTGGACCCTGAACAAAACTATCCAGGTCATGATTTAGATCTTTACATTCCTATCTTCACATTGTTACAGTTTTTCTTCTATGCAGGATGGCTAAAGGTAAATCGCTACTATAGTTTTCCAGTGTGTTCGGAATTTTCTTGTGATTTGTTTGTTCAGATTCCATGAGTAAGATTTATTCCAGCCAAGTCAATGGAAGTAAAGGGCCCCTTTAAAAAGCTATCTATACTTTTATTGCTCCTCTCCTTCCCTCCCCCCCCCCCATTCCTCTCTCCCATTCCCTTGCAAATCTGCTCTGGAAAATCTGCTCTGGAAAGTCTGTCCTGTCACTCAGATAGAAGTCCATTGTGGTCACACGAGGTCACCACTGGACACAGCCCACTGTGTTTCATGAAGCTCAGCCAACAGCATCATATCTGGCATCCATGTCTCATAGTCCAAGCTAAGATAAAGTAACAATGATATTCAGACTGCTTTTTTCTATTAAAAAAATATTCTATAAAGCTTAAAAGCACACTGGCTATGCTTCTCAGGCTTGCAATCTGAATAGACGCAATTACAAAGTAAAGGGGATATAGAGAGGGACACTTAGCAATTATTCAGCATACAGCATCACATAGAGATTTAGGCAGTGCTTTTTTCTGGGGGGACGCAGGGGTACACATACCCCGAAACATTTTGTGAATCTAAGTTTGGCCTCATTGAGGGGCAGTATTTCAATATGAGTAGGAAAATGAGAGTACCCCTAAACATTTTTTTAAGGAAAAAAAAGCACGGGATTTAGGTAATACTAAAAATATATAGCTATCCAATGTGCTATGTTTCTTACAATGATCTGAACACATTCACACTGCTGATAGTGCATACCGCAGAAGGTTTGGCATTTACGATGACACTGCAAGCAGCATTTCTGGATCACAAACTTCTTACAAACTCCAAGTATTATGCCAGTGGCGTAGCGTGGGGGGTGCAGGGGGGGCCGGCTGCACCGGGCGCAACATCTGGGGGGGGCGCACTCGCACTAACTAACTAGTGGAAGAGACTCGAGTGCTAAAATCCACGGGTTAGGGGGCGCAAATTACTTGCCTTGCCCCGGGTGCTGACAACCCACGCTACGTCACTGTATTATGCACAGCATCCTGCCCACACCAATGTGTCGAGGCACATGTAGCTCAACTTTGCAAACAGCCCCGCTCATCAGTGCAGGTTTTGGCAGTTTTATACATAGCCTACTATAAATTGCTGCAAGTGTTATTCTGTCTCGAAATCCCACTGAGAAGGCTATGTATGTGGTGTATAGAGGAATCTGCCAGCCTTGGATTTCACAGATCACTTCATCAACTGTAGTAGTGGGGGGTGGGGGGGTTTTGAGGCTGCCTTTAAAGGGCAGGAGCCCACTCAGTGGTGCTTACAAGGTAAAAACAAAATAGTACAGAGAGAGACAGAGAGATATGAGTGAGTAGCCAGAGCTTCCTGCTTCTACCATAGTGGATATCACAGATGAAGAGGGAAGTTGCTCTCCAATCATTGTCCTACAATGTACAGTGGTACCTTTGTTCTCAAACTTAATCCATTCCGGAAGTCCGTTCCAAAACCAAAGCACGCTTTCCCATAGAAAGTAATGCAAAACGGATTAATCCGTACCAGACTTTTAAAAACAACCCCTAAAACAGCAATTTAACATGAATTTTACTACCTAACAAGACCATTGATCCATAAAATGAAAGCAATAATCAATGCACTGTACTTTAAAATAAATAAGACAGTATTGTAGATGATAAAAATAAAATAAAAAGTATTTCTTACTTGCACTGATGATAGTCATTGTTTGGATGGGGGGCTTTTATCCATTTCCACACTCACACATTCAATCAATCAGTAGCTGGACTGGGTGCCACACAGTCACAAAAACAATTTAACCAAAAAATCCTCAAAAACAAAAATGCAAAATAAACAGCAAAAACAAAAGCGCCAATTACAGTGGTACCTTGGTTCTCAAGCATAATCCGTTCCAGAAGTCTGTTTGACTTCCAAAATGTTCAGAAACCAAGGCATGGCTTCTGATTGGTGCAGGAGCCCCGGAAACAATAGCCAACAGCCAAATTGGACGTTCAGCTTCTGAAAAACGTTCAAAAACCAGAACACTTACTTCTGGGTTTTCGGTGTTTGGGAACTAAAGCGTTTGTGGTTCGAGGACCCGATCCCCGCGTAGTGGAATGAAAACACAAGGACATGTGATATAAGGTTAATGGGCAAGAAAAGGCCACAACTTTATTGATTACAGCAAGTGAAAAGGTATTGGCTTAGGCATTGGATTATGTCAGCTGACTCCACCCCCTCAGAGTAACCCTCTGGTACTATCCTCCTCCAGAGAAAATTGATCTCTAATGATGCCTATTTAGGAACATCAGACCATATGTTTTAATCTGATTTTACCATATGAAGTAATAATAATTTTATTATTTATACCCCGCCCATCTGGCTGGCTTTCCCCAGTAGGTTATGTTTACATTGTAACTCTCACACATCTTAAATCCTAGATATGGGGCAGGTTATACATTTTAATCAGACATAGAATCATAGAATTGTAGCGTTGGAAGGGGCCACAAGAGTCACCTAGTTCAACACACACACACCCCCGAAGGAATATTTCCCCCCAATGTGGGGAGAAGTAATAACAAATCACAGCCCAGTCCAATTTCATCATAAGAACTTCCTAATGTCACAATGCAACTAAAAAAGTAGCAGCACTTCCAGTCTCCCAAAGTCCCGAGGCAGCTACATGACAAGTCCTTCTTGCAAGTACAGCCATGCATTGGAAGCCTACAGAGCAGACCTTGTCATAGTGAAATCGCAAGTAGGAATACACCCCCTGCTGCAATTTTTATCAAAAGAGGTTTGTTGCAATTATGCTGCTGGCCCCGGTAACGATGTTAAAACACACGCTTCTGTCCGCCTAATACGACAGTGTGAAGAACGCAAAAAAAATGGTGTTGACTTGTTAACCAACAAGAAGTACAAACATAACAGAAATAAATAGCAATGTAAACCATAAAGCATTACAGCCCAGAAGGAGTAGTTACAGCACAGCTCCAAAGGTATTATGCAAAGGTTCCTTCTACAAATAACAAAGATACATAAAAATAAAAGCATTCTCCTTCTGTGAGTTCTATCCTCACTGAAAATAAAGGTTCTATGAAGTCTTAGATGAAAGGGACATTTGCATCTACTGCTGGCACTGAATACAAGTTAGTTTGCAAAACAGGTTATTTGAAATCATTGTCTGGCTGCCAGTCATTGCTGTTATGTATAGGACAACAGTCCCCCTCACATGAGGCCCTTTTAATCCTACTTTGTGTTGTCCTGGATTAGTCACTAATCTGTTCAGTTCTCATATCCAGGAATCCTAAAATAGCACTTAATTGTCCTGGTTTGCATTTCTTTTCAGACTGTGATATCATGTGCCGCATTGCCTGTGGCAGATGAGCCAACGCAATGTTTCCACTTGTAGTCACTCTCCTTTATATCTTCCACATTCATTTAAGGATGCCCTGCAATGTGATTTCTTGTTCACAGATATCTGCCTAGCTGGGTAGTATAGCAAGTCTCATTGTCCTACTTCTGTAGCATCTAGATACATAATTGTTCGTAAAATCGTAATTCATCTTGAATCCACTGGGTTCCTGCTAGGAACCACTGCACCCTTGAGCCAATACTTCCGCCATCACAGGATGGTAAGATAGGCCCAATATAGGCCTTTTCGTCATGTTAGCCCAGGAAGTAACATAATGAAATAACACTTTCCTTCCTGAACCACCCACCTTCCGCTCTCGCAGTCATGAGCAGCTGGGCTTTCGAGGTGATATTGGTCATGCAGATACTATGATGCCATAAGATCCACTGTCTTGTAATATCACATATGAGCTTTAAGTACTAATGAAGTCCAAGACGGCAAAACAAGGCCATTATTCTGGAAATCCTTGTCTAGACTCTGTGTAAGGATTTTGTGGAACTGTAACAACCTTTCATGTGGATTTTTTGGACTTTACGAACAGACAGATGGAATAGACACCATTACACAGATGGACCTTATGCATGAACTGACTAAAGTATGATCTGATCCACTGGGTCTTCTACTTTGTTCGTTTGTTGAACTTTATAAGTTACTTCTGCTGCAATTTATAATTTGATACTATGAATAGTATACCTTATTTATCTAAGAACACAGCCGGTTACGTCTCGCATGCTTATTGGGTCTGTTAAGCCCCAGCACGACTGACGAGGGATTTGGATTCTTCTACCCATTCCTCTTTGTAACTGGCAGAATCTGTCAGATTTATCAAAGAAAACCCAGCCTCTTTGTATACTTTACCTCCCCTACTCCAACAGATTTCTCAGTCCAGTAGATCAGGTGCCGCGTGCTGCAAAATCCACTTGGGAAAATGTGGAGATTGCACAATCACCTATCAAAAGCATCGTCCTTACCCTCTAGGGGACTGTGCATTAGTACAAATCTGTAGCATAAATATCTTTTGATATTTCAGCTTTTGGTGATGTACTTATATATACGTGCAATTCTAATAACAGGTTGCTGAGCAGCTCATCAACCCATTTGGTGAAGACGACGATGATTTTGAAACAAATTGGTGCATCGATAGGAATTTGCAGGTGTGACTTTTCTTGCTGCCACTTACAATTATTTTCTGCAGCAATGTAATTTTTTAAAAAATTTCTGCCATGGATAATATTGCGTGATGCCCTCCTCCCACATTTCACAGATTAGACTACAGACATATTTCGAACACTTCTTCGCAAGCTCCACTTCAACACATTGCTGAAGGCTCTTCACTGCCTGCCATGTTCGTTTATTTTGCTGTGACTGCTTTCGGAGCTAAGAGGCAGATTGTTCTCTTGGCAAAAGTACAGGGGAAACACATCATTACCCTACAATATGCTATCATCAAGAGTTCTAAATATTTTTTTGCTGCAGTATCTGAAATGTCAGGCTGCATGGCTCTTTAGTGTTCATATGCATGCATTTTTCCTACAGCAGGTACTCCAAACCCTAGTAAGTGCTCTGGCCAATGGTGGCGTTTTCTCCTCTGAGGTTGTTTCACTTTCCTCTGGTTTTGGCTAGTCTGGACAGATTGTAGCTTAAAGCTACCAGAAGAGAGCTCTTTTATGCATGCTCAAAGGCCTGCAGACACCCTGTGGGAGCAGATCCGCCCTACTCCAAACAGCAACCACTTCACAAATTGCTTCTGAAATGCCCACATTTCAATATAATTTTGTCATAGGGTGCAAGGAGCTGCTGCTTGGAAAAAAACTAATGACCAGGTCATGTTGGGTGTTCTGGGTATGAATAGTGCAGTTCTCTCTATTCTCTAGACTGTGGTCAGAGTTTATTGCGCCTAAAACTGCATTGCAAGCTTTCTAATTCACGGACATTGTTCCAGGTTTCACTTCTGGCTGTTGATGAAATGCACATGAATTTACCCAGGATGAAAAAAGACATTTACTGGGATGATTCCTCCGCCCGCCCGCCCTACACATTAGCAGCTGCAGACTCCTGTATTCCATCTTTCCTTGGATCCACCATCGAAATGCGGTACGCAAGTCTGCGGTCTCCTACCATAGTTAAGACAGGGTCAAAATGGTTCCTCATGGGCCCAGTTTGTTCCATCGTTAACAGCCCAGTCCTAAAAGAATTCAGGCTTAGACATACCGAATTCTTGATAGAAAATACCAGATGTCAGACTATTAAGAACATAGCTCTTTTGTCTGATCCAGCAGAGCTCTTGCTATCTCATGCAGTCTCTTGTTTCCAGTCACTAGGCAAGCACATGAGGGCAGCAGCACTCTCTCACTGTTGCTTCCAGCAAGAGGTATTTTGGAGAACGTTGCCTCCAATCCAGTATAGGCAACCTTTAGCACCATGACTAGTAGGCAAATTCATGTTAGAGGAAGCTATCGGTGACTACTAGTCAGAATAAACTACAAAAAACACATGTAAATAACTAAAACAAATCAGTGGAACAATAACCCACCCTTCCCACAAACACATATTAAAAGCCTGCATAATATTAATCTGCCTGAGGCCTGGTTGAAGAAGAACGTTTTTGTCTCATGCCTATAATGAAGGCACCAGACGAACCTCCCTGGGAGAGAGCGTTCCACAAATGGGGAGCCACTACAGAGAAGGCCTGTTCTCGTGTTGCCACCCTCAGACCTCACATGGAGGAGGCACACCAAGATGGGCCTCAGATGATGAGCATAGGGTCTGGGATGGTTTATATGGGGAGAGGCAATCCTTGAGGTTGGGATTTTTTTTTTATGTTCCCCTCATAGAGTTCCCCTCCCAAAGGTTTTGTTGTACTTCTGTAAATCCTGGGGGATTTGCCTCCCTTTTCTTTGTGGATGATGCCACCATGTGTGGATGGGGCCCCATAAGGATCCACACGCTAAGAACTGAGTTCATTGTTAGCAATGGGGATGATAACTGCTTTCATGTTTCAACTTGCAGCCTGACTGATAGCCAGTTCCTCCATGGAGAAAACTGGCCGCGGAATAACGATAAACCCAGAAGGCAGCATTCGATGCTGAGAAAAGTGAAACGGTTCCTGAGTGTCCGTGAAGGCTCTCCTGCTCCAACAAGACGGTCCTACCAAAGGCAGTCGAGTGAGAACTCTGTTTTCTTCCCCTCTCACGAAATGCATCACATTGGCAAGTTGCTAGAAATGCACTCCAGGGGGAGACATTTCTCCTCAAACAGCATGAAAAGCCATGAGAGGGGGCACGGGAGCATGGATCTTGGAGTCATTAGAGAAAGCAGCAGGAATGAAGGTCTGGAGACAGGCTACCAGTCTGGTGCAGAAGAAAACCTAGCTAAAATGGACTCGGCAGCCGTTGAAAAGATGGTTGTTGAAAATGAAGGCAGATTGAATTCACAAATAAACAAGGACATTAACATCCTGACAGAAGAAGATTTTGACAATCAAAGTGAGTCAGAGACTGATTCTGAAGGACCTGTGATGACCCACTGTGCTCCGCTGCACAGCTCTCCCACAGATTTGCTCATATCTCCTTCAAAAATTGCACCACCTCATATGGGATCCAGGCAACAGGATTCATCCACTGGTGCAAAACAGGAAAAGGAACCTCGCACCCATCAAAGCACCACATCCAGCAACCTGCCAAATGATCAAATGTGGCAATACCCAGATGTTTTTACTCACCATGCGGCACCTAGGACAAAAACTGAATCTCTTTCAACAGAGTCTGGGACAATGCCTGGAGAAGGCAGCTTAAGTACTGAGAGCACTCCCACTTCTTCTTCTTCTTCTTCTCCTGCTGCTGCTACTAATACATTTGACACAAGCCACTTACCGGAACAAGTGGATGCTAGAGAAACTGATATCCTTTATATCGTTGAGTGTAGCAATGAGAAAAATAAAGGGCACCTCTGACAAATTGGAGAGCGCCAAGATCTTGTGCTGCTGACTCATGCCATGCAGGGCATCTATTTTTTAACAGCTCACCTCAGGACAGGCAACAGCTTGCAGGCAACATTATGCTTCACCAAAAGCCTCAATATTGATAATACAATTTGAAAATATTTAATCCTATCTTGGTTTAATGATTCTGAGTAATTTAGCTCAAACTGAACAGGTAAATATGAGATACAGGTGGGGGTGTATGTGTGTGTGTACACAGTAAGATGACCATACAGGTAAGTGCGCCATTTATGCATATTCAATATGTGTGCGACTGTGTATACAACCATTGCACCGAACCCAGAAGTGACCCAGAAACGTCATAAAGACGTCACTGAAATGCCACTAAAAGGGCAGAATGGAGGGTGGGGTGGGGTGTTTGCAGGCTTTTTTCAGTGGGTTTCAGTTATGTACGATTTCACCGATGTGTGTGTTGCCTTGGAACGTAACCTTCGCATAAACAGGGGGCTGCCTGTATCTCAACTGGTGTTGAAGCTTCTTTAAGAGCCACAGATAAGAAGGCAGCGGCAACATTCAGCAGGCATATTTCTGCCCATTACTGGGACATTGTGACTGGAGAAGGGTGAAGATTCTTTCTCTGAGCCCTGTCCATTCTGGCAACTGGTTGACATTTTACTGGTGCATTTCATTCCGTATCATTTCTAGCCTGTTTTGCTACTTAATAGGTAGAAAAGAAATAAGCTCATAGAACTTCCCATCAGTCACTATGTCAAGGTCCGGTTCACAGGCGATCGAAGTCCCGGCAAGGGAAGTCAAGACTGGGGGCAAGATGGTGGGGTAGGAGCAGGAACAGGGGTCCAGAAGCCAGGAGTCAGCAGCCAAGAGTCCGAGGGTCAGAGAGCTGGAGTCAAGAAGCCAAGGGTCTGAGAGTCAGGAAGCAAGGAGTCAAGAAGTCAAAGGTCCGAGGATCAAGAAGGAGGGAGTCAAGAAGCTGAGGTTCAAGTATCAGGAAGCAAGAAGCCAAATGCAGCAAGGCAGGAAGTGTGTTGCTGTGGCAAAGAGCTGAAGGGAAATGCTGACCACCTATCCCTTCCCAGCTCTATCCCTTGGCCACGCTTTGCCTCTTCAGAACAAACTTAGGAAGGCCCCAGTCCTGCAAAGTCCTATTGGTCACAGGGCCTGGCTCCTGCACGCACACCTGACTCACTAGCCTTATCCTCCGTGGTTAATTGTTGCTTAATCACATAGAGCTACTAGCCATGATGGTCTCACTCTCCTTCCACAGTTAAGAGCCAGTATTGCTTCTGAATACCAGCTGTTGGAAACTGCAGGAGCAGATGGAGCTCTTGTGCTTAGGTCCTGCTAGCGGGTTTCCCATTGGGGTATCTGCTTGTCCACTGTAGAACAGGACACTGGGCTGGAGGAGCCATCATCCTGATCTAGCAGGCTCTTGTTAAGATTGCGTGAAGAGGGCATGGCATTGCTTCCCATTGGCCCTGCCCCACCACCACTGCCAGGTCCACCTCCATGCCACGTTGGAGAAATGTCTGCAATGGGGAAGCCTGGTGAATCTGTGCATAGCCTTTCCCTTGATATCTATTTGCCTGTGGTAGCGATGCAAAAGGATAATCTCCCCTTTCTATGTGATGTTTCCCCTGCCGTAATAAATTTGTTCTTGCTACTGTAACATGGGATCAAGACACGCTCCTTCACTCAGTTGCAGAGATTGTTACAGTTCCCGCTTTATTTATTCAGCACTGACTATATTGTACGGATGGGATATTGCACTACAGTCACTCAAAGGCAGCACTGTTCACAAAAGGTAAAATGTGGCATGCTTTGAAACAACCATTACTTTCCCTGTTGCCTTAAGATCCATCCTTTCCCCTTCAAACTGTGAACAAGTAAAAATGAGTTGTCTTTGCTCACTAACACTCTGGCAGGTTTGGCATTTTGCAAAATAAGCCCCTCACAGTTCTGACACCAGCATTGGAGCATCAGTTTCTATCAGGCCTTCTTAATTAGTGTGACATTTCTGGTGATGTTTTCAATTAGAAAGTGCCACACAACTATTTCAGCGGCCTTCTTCAACGGAAAAGAAAGCCGGTTCGAAAACATGCAGGAATTTTCGAAAAACAGCATACGCTTGTGCAAATATTATGAGTGTTATTTGCTTGAGGTGGGATATCACTACAATGGCTTTGTTTCTCTTGAATTGTCCTTTTCATAACTAACGCCTTTCAAAACTTTTCTTTCTTGTTGTTAGTAAAATTGTACTCAGGTTTTCAATAGCTAGCTCAACAATTATAGAAAATTTAGGAGCCAATTGACTGGAAAGCTCAGGAACCAAGAAGACCAAAAGAATGGGGGGAAATGATCTAGGAGACCACTATAAGCAGATGAAAACATTAGCAGGATTCTAATAACACTTGTATGTAGCAAATACTAAGGTTGATATGGAGAGATATAAAATGTGGACTATGAAATAATATGCAGTTGAGAAGGCGGACAATAGGACCCATGGAGGGGAAGGTGGGAAGTCTAGAGATTTGGGAAATATCTCTAAATATGGATATGTAATTTGTATTGTTATAGTTCTATACTTGTAAAATCAAATAAGAATCATTTTTTAAAAAGAAAATTTAGGAGCCAAAAATAGTCCTAATGATTAGCACTACGAGAGTTACATTATCTTACTTTGGAGCAAATAGAGAAAGTTGCCTATCAACAGAGTTGCATATAACAAGAGGTTCTCAAACTGGCTCATGGATCACCAGTGGCCTGAGAGCTCCACGCTGGTGGTCCACAGTGTGAAGAACAGCAGAAACAGCAGCTGCTCCATCATAATCTAAGCCTAAGCTTTGTGGTGTAGCTTGCCCCCCACCCCCCGCACGTCGCGTGGATAGCAAAGCAGTCAGTATTCCCCTTATCTCTTTTTTCCCAGCTCTAGCTGCAGTGGCATTCTCCTCAGGATGTACACCAGTTCTAGACCACATTTACTTTATAATATGTTTAAAGCCCTCTGATACCACTTTAAATGCTTTCCACAAAGAATTCTGGGAGCTGTAGTTTGTTATGGGAGCTGGGAGTTGCTAAGAGACACTCCATATTCCCCTCAGATAGCTACATTCCCCAGAGTGGGTTAACGATAAAACCCCTCATGACAGGGAACTGTATGTATGAAGTGAATATGGCCGCTGTGGCCACGTCCACACCCTATCTCTGTGCATGTGCATCAAGCGACTTTTCAGGCACACAGTCAGAGAAATTAGGGCTTGACAAACAGTGTCACAACTATTTTCCTTCCCCTCTTATGCCCCCTAGGTGTCCTTCCCTCCTTCCCCATTTTGCAGCTCCCTTTGATGCACCGTACCCCCCCCCCCAGTCTCACTGTTTGAAGCAGAAGTCTAATTTCCCCCACAACAGTCTGAACACTCTTAATAAGGCTGGTGCCATTGAGAGACACAGAGAAGCTTTAAAAGTCTGAGGTTTCTCCCCCCCACCACCCTCTTTCTTTCCCTCTGTAGTTTTGTTGGAAGTCGCCCAGAGTGGCTGGGGAATAATAATAATAATAATAATAATAATTATTATTATTAAAACCAACCATGGAAATCAAGTCCCTTCAAGCCTCAATTCCACTTAGCATATGAACTTGCCTTCTTGCTGCTCCACAGCATCCCATGGCTGGGCGATTACCTCCTTCCGTCTGCCATGTGGACCACCTGAGGGCTGAACGTCGCAGCAGTTGCCAACTGCGTTCTGGTAGGAAGAAGGGGATGGACCTCCTTTATATCCACCCAGTAGCATTATTGCTTTTGTGACATCATAGGCAGTCCACAGCCAATGGCAGTAGCTGTGGAAGCATCATCATGACCTCAGCAAGACCTCACAATGGTGGGTGTGGTTCAGCAGCCTTTATCTGCACTGGTACCAGAGAAGACATTTTGATACCCAAGGCAGAATCCAGCCCAATGGCTGCATCCCCTTATAGTGACTATTCCAGGGGCTGAGTGCCAAGAGTGGGTGAAATAATGTTTTTTTAAAAAATAAAAAATAAACAAACAATAAAATTGAAGTGAAAATAACCAGTGTAGATGATAAACCAACAGGGTACAAATTAACAAACTGACAGGAATGAAACATTGGTAAAGGCCTGGTGTCATGAACAGGTTAGAGAGTCCAAAGTGCGGGCAAAGGAGGCAGGAAGATGATCCAGGAGAAAGGACCGGTGATTTGTGGGGTTCTGTGCCATCCATGAGGCAGGGGGAAGAGGAAGAGGCCTGGCAGTCAGAGACAGGAGAAAAAGCTGCAGGGAGGCACAGAGGTGGAAGAGACAGTCCCAAAGAGAGTTGGGCCATTAAAATCTCCTTTGTCCTTCTCCCACTGTCTGTAATATAAGTAAAGGTAAAGGACTTCTGGACGGTTAAGTCCAGTCAAAAGCGACTATGGGATTGTGGCGCTCATCTCGCTTTCAGGCCGAGGGAGCTAGCGTTTGTCCACAGTTAGCTTTCCGGGTCATGTGGCCAGCATGACTAAACCACTTCTGGAGCAACGGGACACCGTGATGGAAACCAGAGCGCACGGAAACACCATCTACCTTCCCGCTGCAGCGGTACCTATTTATCTACTTCCACTGGTGTGCTTTCGAACTGCTAGGTTGGCAGGAGCCGGGCAGAGCAACAGAGGC
The DNA here is from genome assembly GCF_964106915.1 of Podarcis gaigeae. Lineage (NCBI taxonomy): Eukaryota > Metazoa > Chordata > Lepidosauria > Squamata > Lacertidae > Podarcis > Podarcis gaigeae. The sequence goes on from NC_139686.1 coordinate 44,492,718, forward strand.
TCACCCTGTCACAGGGATTTGAACCACCGACCTTCCGATCAGCAACCCCAAGAGGCTCAGTGGTTTAGACCACAGCGCCACCTGCATCTGTATCTGAATGCAAACGGCATGTGGAGGTAGTGGGGCAGAAGAAACAATGATGTTTGAATCTGCACACGGGAATATCAACTAAAAGAGGAGCTCTCACAGGATCCATGAATCTACATTTAGGGTGTTTATCCTTCTGGCTGAAGTAAGAACTGTCCTGTTTATAATAACAGGATTCCTTCAGATTTAAATATGCTGTTTGTTTCCATCAAATATCTCCAGTCAAATTAGGAGAATGCAATGAAAGGAAGAGGTGTAAATCAAAGTCGACAGCAAACACTTTGGAGATTTCCACACCATTACATTTGGATTTCCCCCCTTTTATGCCTCACAACAATAGAGACATTTCTTTGTATGACAGAGTTAATGTCCTCCATTCCCTTTTCCCACAGCATAAATCCGCAAGAGGACACAAACAGAGTGAAGTCATTTGCAAATGAAAACAAAATGGTCAAATAAAGTGAAAACAGGACAACCCCAAAGGGCATTTTCTTGATCAACTTTAATTCATCCATACATCTGATTCTAAAACCAGATTTAACAAATCTAGCCCTGTGGGCATTAGTGAAAAATGCAGCCTTTTAAAGTATCTGTTTAAACACATTTGATTAGTATTCAGCCTTTGTAAAATATTTTTGTGTAGGAGAGATGGCCAAAGCAGGATCTAAAATGTGACATGTTGACACAGTTGCCAGAAGTAAAGTTTAAATTGCTTTAAGCGATTTCAGCATCTGTAGTTGAGATTTAAAAACCAAATTGCCTGGAATTCTCTCCTTTCCACTGTGCAAGTGACAAATTCCAGACTTACAGCGCAGCTCTGCATAAGTTTAACCTGTAAATCCCATTCATTGGACCATGCGCACTTACATGGCAATAAGCCCCACTGGAATTTGTTGACTTCTGGGTAGGGATGGAGGAGAACTTTGATTCAGTACACATTTAAAGCCTTATCTATTAAATTTGCACTTGCCAAAGCAATACGAGAACCAAAACACAGATATCCTACAAAATTCAGACTCGGCCAAACTTTGCGGTGCAGTTCTCCAACCAAATAATGTTTACATAATAATGAACGTGTTATGGAAAAGTGTGGATACAATAGTGAAAATAACATATGAAAACACCTATACATAAGGGAAATGCTTGCAAAAATGTGTACATTAGTTAGAACATACAAAAATATGTTTATTTGGAGAAACCTGCACTAAAAATGTGGATGAATTTCCATGAGGATTTTTTAGAAAAGATTCACAAATTGCCACAGAAATGGAAAGAACTTAATTTAAGGTTGGAAAACTGAGAAACTGGGAGAACTGAAAAGGACAGATCCTTCCATCCTTACTTCTGAGTAAACCATGCATAGGATTGCACAGTCAAAGGATTTTTTTATTATTATCACTGCCTACCTATAACGCAACACAAACTCTGAGAAGCCAAGACTCCCCTTTCCATAACTACTGCTCAGAAGAAGGGGAAATCCAGTTTGCAGTGAATAATTTGGGTTCTTCCCTTTCGTATTAGTCTGGTATCCTATTCCCTCCACTAAGAAATGTGCCATTGGAAGAGCACGGTAGGTGAGAACAATGATGCACATACCATTCTTTGAAAAGTGGGGCTGCTCTGGGAGGGCCACCATCCCTGAGACAGCTTCACCTCCTGCTTCGCCTTCAGCTCCTTGAGAAAAATTCTAGTCCAGAGATTTAAAATACAATTCCATGCATTTTTAGCCCCAAGTTTAATGGGGTTTATTCGCAAGTACAGTGGTACCTTGGTTCTCAAACTTAATCTGTTCCGGAAGTCCACTCAACTCCTGAAACAGTTCAAAAACCAGGGTGCGGCTTCCAATTGGCTGCAGGAGCTTCCTGCACTCAAGCAGAAGCCGTGTCAAACATTCAGCTTCTGAAAAACATTCAAAAACTGGAAAACTTACTTCTTGGTTTTCAGCGTTCGGGAGCCGATTTGTTTAACAACTAAGCCATTCGAGAACCAAGGTACCACTGTAAGTGGCTACAGGGTTGCAACCTACGACTGCTTTCCTATTCCCACATAGAGAAAAAAAACACTGATTTACTTCCAAGTCGATCAAAGAATTTTCAAGTCTTCTTTAACACTGCCTCTTCCCCTGCCCCTCCTTGTCCAAATCAGTTGGACTCATTGCACCTAGGACAGGTTTACTGGCGGGATGCAAACCGCTGTCAAAGCATTTCCCATTATTCGTGCTGTTTTGCTTTGTGTGCAAATCCAACTCTGTTATTCCCACGATCAAAGACGCAATAGAAAGCTGACATAAATACGTCTCCCAGAATCCACATCGGTTTGCTGCGGGGGCCGAGATCCAGAGCCTGAAAGCCACTGAGGCAAAAAGCTTCTCCTCCACTGGTTTGCTGTCACAGAAAAACAAACACTTCTGTTTGGGTGATGCTTTTCCACTAGCGTTTGAACCAGAGCTGTTTGAACCAGAGCTATTAGGCAAGGTGAGGCTGCTGCCTTGGATGGCAGAAGCCACCCACGCAGAGAGCACAAGATCTCACGTGATTTGGGGTGAGATGTCACTCAAAATCAGTGCAATCTTGCCCAAAATCAATGCTGGTGGGGGCGCCACTTCTCCACCAGCTGCAGATGCAGCATGACATGTGACATTGGGAGCAGCAGCAGAGTAAAGATGGCATTTCCCATTTCACCTTAAGTGGTGAAATGAGCCATGCCGTCCCTGGATTGAACCAAAACCAACATGCTTTCGTTTCATGAGCCTTTTGGCCTCTTCAAAACACATGCCCTCCTTCTGACAATTTTCCACACCCTTTGGCCAAAGGGTACAGGGATGTTTGTACAGAGGAAAGTGGCGAGAAGGCAGTGGGCACCCACTGTTAAGTGCTCCTCTGAATGCCAGCTGCTAGGGAGGCTCTTGAGAGACTCTTTACGCCCATCAGCTAGAAACCCACATTCCATATCAACACTTAGCCCACAAACACTCCACACAGCTCTTGTATCAAAAGACAGCAACCGTGAGAATTCAGATACATACCTTGATTATATACTGCTTTGAAGTTATTGTGTATTCTCTCTGCCCAATGGTAAAGGTTATCGGAGGCAAACTGGAGAGTCTTCTGCAGTCTACAATAAACTGTAACAGAAATGAATTCCTCCACTTGAACTGGGGTTCTTATTGTCATTCACATAAACAGCGAAAGTGACCTATTGGTGTTGGTATGTTGGTGGGGAGAGCTGGCAGCTAGGAGACCTTTGACAAACTACAGTTCTCAGAATTCTTTGGGGGAAGCCACAGCTCTAAAAGTGGTAGAAGACTGCATTAAATGTATGGTGTGAATGACAAGGTACCACCAGAATCTTTGTTGCTTTTGCCCATAACATGAGAGTAGACCAACGTAACTTCCTATTTCTCTCAAATTTCAGTGAAGTACCATATTTTTCGCTCTATAAGACACACCAGAGCACAAGACGCAACTAGTTTTTGGAGGAGGAAAACAAGAAAAAAAATATTCTGAATCTCAGAAGCCAGAACAGCAAGAGGGTTCGCTGCGCAGTCAAAGCAGCAATCCCTCTTGCTGTTCTGGCTTCTGGGATAACTGCGCAGCCTGCATTCGCTCCATAAGATGCACACACATTTCCCCTTACTTTTTAGGAGGGAAAAAGTGAGTCTTATAGAGCAAAAAAAAACCGGTATATTTCTAGCCTTGCCCAAAACTTCCCCCTTATTTTGACCTTTGATTCTTTTTTCCCCCACAACTCAAAACAATATGTCCTGGACGACCATCATATCAACAGCTCTGGATTTTCTTTGGGGTTCTGCTGCCCCAAACATTCTGTTTACCTCGCCATGCAGTGCTGGGTGGGCTCCGATTTTTTGTTGCAGTCGTATTATTTGTGAGGGTGGGCCAGTAATGAGAGAAGTACCCGAGTCTACAATGGCTGCACAGCCCTCTCTGCATGCCACTATCTCTCCCTGGATTTTCACGCTGTATTTTTATGGGGAGAAAAGAACAAACACGAATACTCTTGATTGAATCAGGTTGCAAGCATGTGGGGCCATAGAGATGAGGAAAGCAAGCAAAGGTCAGCAATCAGTTAAAACATAACCTTTTAAAATCAATTCAGCAAAATTATCTTCTGATAGATATTAAAATTTGCCTCCATATTATTCAACTAGTTCTAATTTTGAATATCTTAAAACAGTGCTGGGAGAACTGTGGCATCTAGATTTAGCTGGGCTCCAAATATCATCACCCGGGAGCGCCAAAGAGATTTTCTGGGCCTGGTACATGGCATGTAGGTTGGGTCATCCCCACACCCTGCAAAGACTGGCACAATATTTGCATAAAATTAGCTGTAAAATATATTTGTATTCAGACTGTTTTGCAAGGGGGTGGAGGAAACCCTCACAAAAATAATCAGGAGCAACACACAAGTAATAAGTTTGCCTGACAGGCATAATGTCCTCAGGTGAACTTTCCACCATAATTGTTTTTCCATAATAGCCAAGGCTTAACCTGCTGAATTGCCTCCAGCCATTGTCTGGAGAAAGAACTTCCTGGTTCATTTTAAGGGTCCTCTCTAGGACATGCATGATTCTACTATTTCTCTATAGTACCCAACAATCAAAGTTGTGAGTTGGCTCATTGGTTAAAAACACTGAAAGGTGAGAGCAAGCACTTTTCTCCCAAAGCAATTGCTTAGAATTGAGTCTGCACATTTTTTGCTCCATAAATCACATTCTACAAGGGCTTTGGTCCAAATACAACACACACACCCCGTACCTCGCTCTTTTGTGTTACTTGATCCGGAGATGCTTTCCTTTCAACATTCCCACTCCAAAGGTTTCTGGTAAATTTATTTTTCAAACTTACTTGTCCATATGAATTTTCCAATACTTTTGCTCGGTGACTGGAACCCAGTGAATGGACCCTTTGTAGAGAGAATGGTCAATGCCTCCGAATATCAACTCACCCCCATTCTCAGTGTTACCTCCTCTAAAAGGAAAAAGAAAAACTATTATTGGATAGGCAAGCATAAACACAGTTGTGGTTTGACATGAAGTTGAATGAGGGTGTACACCAATTCAGCCTTCTCAGATATTTCTGTTTGTCTTGGAAGCTGCAGGTGTCCTAGGCTGCTAACATACCATACATTCAAAGCATATTTAAAGCACATGACTTTCCTCAAATAAGCCTGGGAACAGGAGTTTGATAAGGGTGGTGAAAATTGTAGCTCTGTGAGGGGTAACCTGTCGTTCCTATGATTCTCTGGGGAAAGCCATGATTTAAATGTATGGTATGTTTGCAGCCATAGTCAAACCATGACAAGAGAATAGCCAGAATACAAAAACAGTATTTAATACTTCAGAACCATCAAGTCCAAATTTAAAAAGCAACTCAAATGGAGTTAAATGACATCAACAGAAACAACAAGCAGCCTCATATATCATAATTTCTTTTTTAAAGGTTGGCTTTGGTTGATCTTATTGACATCCAACACCCTTTTAGAATGTGGCTTGTTGGGGTTTTTTGGGGGGGGGTGTTTGGTTTGATTTTATATGTTGTGGTTTTGTTTGTGAACTGCCCTGAGACCTCTGGGTATAGGGCAGTGTATAAATTGATTAAATAATTATAATAAATAATAATAATAGAAGTTGATTAGAAATTACAGCCCTGATTGGAGTCCTTTAAAAGCTCACATATGAATATGTTCATTTTCTAACAAAAAGATGAAACAGAAATCTGCTACCAGGCCAGGTTCAAGGTTTCGGTACTAACATATACAGAACCAGGTTACTTGAGGGATATCCTTAACCATCACATCCAGAAGATTTCTGTAGTCTGCAGGAAAGTTTCTCACACAAGTTCCAAAGATCTCAGAAGCCAGCTCTGCAGCAACTCACAGCAGGAATTTCAGTGTGGTTTCCCTGGTTCTGCAGAATAGCATTCCTGCTGAGATATGATAAGTGCCCACTATCTGCACTTTCTGGAAACAATTGGAGACATTTTTGTTCCAACAAGCTTTCCCAGCTGGATAAATAGACCTTTGTCACGAGTGTCTATTTTGTATTGTTTCTGTTTTGTTTTAAATGTATCAGCTGTTCTTTGTGTTTTTAACTGTTTTGGGGAGTTTTTTATTTCCATTTACTTGAGACGGTGTAGAAGGTGATTAATAAATTAACGTTCACAGTTTTGATGATTATGATTATAATATAAGTAGGCCTCCTTACTGGATAATTGGCATCTTGTCTGAGGGCCCCCTAAAACTTGTGGCTGTCCCTGCCTTTCTGAGCTCACTGAAATCATGCAGCAAGTAGATAAAATTTGTGAACCAGATTCCACTCCTGATGAATTGTGTGGAAAACATGTAGTACAGTGGTACCTCAGGTTACAGACACTTCAGGTTACCGACGCTTCAGGTTACAGACTCTGATAGTACATCAGGTTAAGAACTTTACCTCAGGATGAGAACAGAAATTGCACGGCAGCAGCGGGAGGCCAGAAATAGTACCTCGGGTTAAGAACAGTTTCAGGTTAAGAACGGACCTCCAGAACAAATTAAGTTTTTAACCCAAGGTACCACTGTACCAGAAATCTCACAATAACTGCAAAAATAAATATATATACTCAGTGCTTTTTTCTGGGGGTATGCAAGCGTACTCATACCCCTAAACATTTTGTGAATCTTTGTACTTTTGTCCATTTACTGTATTTATTTATTTGAACTATAAAATGGTGGTTTTCTTGAGTCAAAATGAGAGTACCTCTAAACATTTCTTTTAGAAAAAAAAGCACTGAGTAAATAAACCCTCCACAAATCTGGAGTGAAGTCCCTAAGATGATTGGATGGCACCTTGCGCTCCTCTTTCTGGCAACTCCTGCAGCCAAGCTGGTGCCAAGAGTGTTGCTCTGCTTTCCTTTGGACCACATCAGCGAGGCCAGAGGGATGGTGGTCTTGTCTAGGCAGCCAAGGACTCTCATACACAAAGCCCAGGCTTATGTCCCAGGGAAGTTACTTTGGTGTTGCTATCACAGTGGTTTGATTAACCCCAGAAGGCTGTGGAAAGGCTGGTTTGCGCGATCCTATCTTTTCACTCTCAAACACTGACCTGTTCAAGATGAAGGAAAATACAGGTTCCTCTATCAATTGTTGCCTCAGCATATTGTCGAATACTGGAAGTCCATGTAGCACTGACAACGATGGATATCCCAAGCCTAGCACCCCATCGAAGTGTGCAAAGGTAAAGGTCAGGTCAGGCTCATAGACGGATTCTCCAAAATCTTGAGCCTCAATGGAAAGGTTGCTGAACTGGTTCATTGATTTGCCAAAGAGAAACAATATGAAAAAACATGTAACCACATTATAGTTCAGGTTATTCAGTTCAAAGCAATTTCCTTCCTGAACCTCTTCAGGTTTGGTTTATGTCACAAAATTCTATAGTTTGGGCCTAAGTTTCCCTGCTTCTGATGGAAAAAGCTTATCACACAACCTGATATTGAACCATATATGCCAGTAACTTTCTCCAGTTCTGGCAAAGATGAGAAACAATGATAGTATTAATGCTATATCATCTGCATATAAAGTTACTGTATATGATAGTTGTGTGGTTTGTGTTCCCTTACCTTCAAAGAGACTTTGGTCAACTGGAACACATAAAACATGGACTGGATTTCCTTAACAATGCTTTTGAACATCAGCTAAATTATTATAAAAGACATGTCCCAAATTATCCATGCCCTCACGTGTACTGCCAAGAACCCAATGAAATACAGAACCCTCGAAGGCAACCTTAGTCAGAGCTTCTCTCACCTGGACGGTGTCTTTGGCAGTGACGCCGATCAAACTCCCAGTCCCATATTGCAAATAAAACGGCTCCCCTACTTGCGCATAGGAGTATGACATAAATGACTCAAATCTCTTATGCATGCCTGTAAAAACAAAGGCCATTAGTAACCTCAGCTATAAACATGATTTCCCCACAGGTTTAGGCCTAATTTTGATTAAATAATGAAAGCAAAGCATTGCATTAATTAAAAGCAAAGCACTGCATTTTCTGTATGGATCTTCTATGTCATGGAAATGTGAAACGTGCATCCTGGGGCCGGAGTCCTTTGAGCTGCAATAGGTGAATACACCTGGAGGCTTCGCTTTCACTCAGATAAGTGCGGAAGATGCAGGCAGGCATCCTTTCCATTGGGACTAAAGCAAATGGGGAAGCCAACACAGAAGAAGCTCTTTGCATGCATTGGAACCTCCATGACTGCAAGAGATCACTCAGATACCGAATTCGGCTGTTCCTTCTACTGGCATTGTGTGGTGTTACGGAAATTACAGGGAGGGGGCATATATTTGAAGTTGTTAAATGTTACAAATATGATGCCTGAATGTCTCCTTTTGACTTGACAGCTGAGGGAAGATACCTAGCTTTGTGAATCATATAAAATCAACCCCTTTGCCAAGTTCCTCCATTCCAACGCCATTTTGCCCATGGAAAAAGGACTCTTTTCCCTGCCACCTCCCCAAGCTTGAAGACATGTTTACACACCTCCTACCCCAGGGAAATTCCCAGAGGTGACAATTTTTGGGCTCATTGTTCTCCAAGGGAAGCCAAATCTCATCACTAGACTTGCTTCAGGCTCCAGACATGCAAAGGAAGTTCTATCGTACTTTTGGGTGGTGGGTACCTAAGATATGTTTGCCTATGCTAATCTTATGCTTGGGTGTTGCCCTGATATATCTGTCTATGCTAATCTTGTGTAACCCTCCCCTTTTGTGACATGTTAGTGATGTAGCAATGATGTATTGATGATGCTGTGCGAACTGTATTCTGGGATATGGTGGGAAAGTCAGTGTCGCCCCCTGCTCTGGGTTCACTTGCTGCTGTTGAACCTGTTGCACAACAAAAAAGGATCTAAGTCTACTGACTGCTGATTTGCTCCAAATTGCTTGGCTGGAATTTCCTTCTTTTACTGACCGCATGGACCCACGGGGGACTTATACCCCAATGAGCTGGGCTGTTGAGTAGGCTCTCAACCTGGAATTTTCCTTAACAGTGGGCAATTGGTGAAAGCTCAGGAACACAGAGTGGTAGAAAAGACAGAAATGGATTACATCAATGCCCTACATACCTTTTTATGGCCCTCCCTGACTAAAATTCTGTGCTGCTTCCATCCCAATCAGCCATCTAAAATCTCCCTTTCCCTGTCTCCAATCCATTATTTCTCTCTATTATTTGTACCCTGCCCATCTTTTGGGGGGTGTGGGGCCGAAACAAACCTTAAATTATTTTCGTTTGGGTCTGGAGAATTCTGTGGTACACAAGGTTGAATATGTTTGAGATTGCTGCTGCTTTAAACCCGTCAAATGTCAAAATATTTCTTACTGCAAGCTTTACTGTAGCAACGAGCGGATGGGACCCAAAAATCGCTGGAGCCGGTGTCAAACACCACGGTGAATCGCTGAGGTGGAGTGCCAACACTCACCTCTCCATAGTACTGGGCCTAGGGGAAAAATAACCCATCAGTCCAGTATTCAGTCACCTGACATACAAGGTTAGGGGAGCTTCAGGTAGGTGATGGTGCCCATCAGGTAAACACAACGTTGGGTAGGTAGTTCCATTTTAGGAGCAGAGGTAACAACCCTCCAAGCCTAAACACTGAAAATAGAGGTGGGTCTGAAAGTATACACCCAAAAAGCCAAGGTAAAGAGGTATGTCTTCAGCATTCACCAGAAGCTATCTAATCAAGGTGCCAGGCACAGCTCTTTTGGGAGGGATTACACATGTTACATTAGTCACAAACCTGGTGTTTGTCTTTTAAAGGAATTGCCAGCATTGGGTCCCAATCTGAACTGGGATTTTAGTGTGGTGCCAGAGGGCTTTAATCTTGTTTTCCTGCCATGGTTCCAATCCCCACACCAACAATAGGAGCTTTTTCTCTCTCTATACAAATTGGAGGAATACTAGGATTCCCATTTGTATTAGGGAACCCACCATGGCAATTTTGCTTTTAAAAACAAAACCCTGCACTTAAAGGCGCAGCTATGTTTCTAAATGACTCTGAGCCATACCTTGCATGGGATGTTGTTCAAATTGGGGGAGGGAATGTTTTATTCAGAAATTCTTAACAAGCCTGATTAAGCTTTGCTTTCTTAAATATCCAAGTGAATTTAGAAACCAGGCAGAGAATCCTGGATGCCAAGACAGGATCAGCCCACCAATGAACTCCACTAGCTTATCAGTCTTCCACTTCCATATCATCCCCTAGCGAGCAGCACAGCCGTGTCTCACGTTCTATTTTTAGTATTTAAAAAAAAACCAACCCATTCCTGGCATCTGCTGCAGAAGGTGGAGTGATCTTGTATTCCCAGAACAGGCTTTAACTGTTATTTTATATTTTCATTGCTTTAATTGGAAATGCATATTTTGCATATTTGTTTTAAAGAACGAAATGGTGCTGTTCCTGGAGCAATTTCACTCTTTCCTGAGCAAACCAAGAGCCTTGTTTACAGCAGGGCTGGGGAACCTGTGATGACCTAGACATGGTCGGGTTCCAATTTCCATCAGCCCCAGCCAGCACAGCCAATGGCAGGGATGACGGGAGCTATAGTCCAGGAATGTCTGAAGCAGGTGGTGCTGTGGTCTAAACCACTGAGCCTCTTGGACTTGCCAATCAGAAGTCGGCGGTTCGAATCTCTGCAACAGGATGAGCTCCCTTTGTTCTCTCCCAGCTTCTGTCAACCTAGCAGTTCAAAAGCATACCAGTGCAAGTAGATAAATAAGTACAGGTGTGGCGGGAAGGTAAACAACGTTTCCATGCACTCTGGTTTCCATTGCACCAGAAGAGGTTTAGTCATGCTGGCTGCATGACCCAGAAAGCTGTCTGTGGACAAACTCCGGCTCCCTTGGCCTGAAAGTGAGATGAGCACTGCAACCCCATAGTTGCCTTTGACTGGACTTAACCGTCCAGGGGTCCTTTACCTTTATCTTTTTATTTCTGGAATGTTTGAAGGGCCACGGGTTCCCCAGCCTTCGTTGACACATTTGAGGCAACATGGGTCAGCAACTGCAAGGGAGCAAGTCCCTCTATTGCTATTGACAATTAACAATATTATATACATATACCGTGGTACCTTGGGTTACAGACGCTTCAGGTTACAGACTCTGCTAACTCAGAAATAGTACCTCAGGTTAAGAACTTTCCTTCAGGATGAGAACAGAAATTGTGCAGCAGCGTTGTGGCAGCAGTGGGAGGCCCCATTAGCTAAAGTGGTGCTTCAGGTTAAGAACAGTTTCAGGTTAAGAACGGACCTCCAGAACAAATTAAGTTCTTAACCCGAGGTACCACTGTACATACACACACATATGCATGTATATATAATAGTGGGGCCACGAGACTCCTGGTTGTTTTTGCTTTACTTCACGGCCAGGTGTGCCAACTCTAAGGGGTGGAGGTGTCATCAGCGCCCTCAATATTTCTTAGCAGAGGTCTCAGCGCCCCCAATATTGAGGGGGTGGAGGAGGCCAAACCGCCAAGCCGAGTGGCACAGCATCAAAGGCAGCCTCCTCCTGAGTGTGAGAGAGGAGCAGCTGTGGTGTTGGGCAAGGCCTCCTTCCGACGATGCACACCCAACACATGACACAACACGTGTTGCAAAATTCACTGGCATGTCACACATGGACCGCATCGCGGCACTGCTGGCCCCCCAATCTTTGGCTCAAGGCAGCACCTTTGTTGACAGATACCTCAAAACATAGTTAAAACAAAATGAAAACATTTGTGGCCTCACAAGGAAACTGTTAAAGGAAACTGTTTTCCATCTCGTCGTGTTCCTTTTCTACAGCAGTTTGAGGAAAGAGTTGCTTTTACCACACCTCTCATCAAGTGGATTTACCTCACAATCCCTTTCTCCTCATTTTCTTGCACAGTCCCTTTTGAAGGACCTGCTCTAAGTCCAGCCACCTCCTCAAGTAAACAGGATCAGAATTAAAACAAGAACCACTCACAAATCCTTAGACAAGAAGCCTGATAGCTATTCTGCTCAAATGGTTAGCACAGAGGGAGTCAACATGGTGCCCCCCCCCCAGATTTTGGAGGAATACAGCTCCCACCAGCCCCAGGCAGTGTGGTCAACAGTCAGGGATGATGGAAGTAGTAGTCTAGCAACATCTGGATGGCACCACATTGCCAATGGTACGTTAAATGATAAAACCAACCTTCCTTCTCTTTGCAGTTCATGAGGAATACCGGTAAATGTTTCCTAGAATTAGGAATTTACATATGGAGCCTCTATTATATTTTAAGAAAACATTAAAAAGTCAATTGTCGCTTATTTGAGGCATGTGCTTTAATTCCTAATTGTCCTGGGAGTGAACAGGTGGTTTAAATTTGTAATCTATTTTAGGTTTACTTTACAATACAACAATAATGTTTCTGGTATGGTCTGGGCTACTAACAGCTCTATAAATATTGGCTTAATAGGTTCCAAGTACAGCAATTTTACTAAGAGACAGAGCAATGGATGTTTGCTGACATTTTTTAGTTACTTCTTTTATAGACATTTATAGACTATTTTATATGTTGCAATCTGCCTTGTTATTTTATGAAGGAGCCTTGTTATTTCATGAAAGAGCAGGTTATTAGTCTTCAAATCAATCAATCAATGAGCAACATCTGTCCTATGAGCTTTCATCCCATTATTATGCAGTGACATACTCACATTCATGTAATCATAGAGCCTTTCTGTTGCAAGTCCCTGTGACAAATTAATATCTGAAGGGAGACAGTGCGGGTACCTCTGAACAAAAATGTCAGGTTGGCGGTCTTCAAGAAGCTTATGCAGCTCTCCTCTTTTACGGAGTTTTCCTCTGATAGATTCAAATCGCGTTAGAGGGATCCTGGGCGGATGACATGAATGCATGTTTGGTGTGGCACACAATGGACAATAAAATCCCAGAAAAGCAGAAATTAGGACTAGGACTAGTATGTTTTTTCTAGGGTGGTTTAATCAATATTTTTCCCCTGGTATGTACCATGTTAATTTTGCCTAGCTTAGGATAGAAATCAACATAGAGCTAATAAGATAATTCTTCAAGCATTTCTGCCCGCCAGATGAAACAACCGTCCTTCTCCTCCCCACATGTGTTGTTCTGGGGTTTCCCCGACCCTCCGAAATGAATTGAGGACGCGCAGGGGGAGAAGAGGAGGGAAAGCTCTTCTGAGCTCTCGCAAGTCCTTGCACTGGCTTCTGCTAGTGCACCAGTTGAGTTGAATCCAGCCCTTAGAGTGTTATAAAACTACATGGTAGATGTTGAGGCCTGGAATGGGCAAACATGTCCATTTTGGGTTTCTCTCAGTTTTCTAATCTTAAATTCCACATTTCTGCATCAGTTTGCGATTAAAAAAATTCCTCATGAAAATTTGCCAACATTTTAGCGAAAATCTCTCCTGTGTAAATTTTTATATGCACATATTTATATCTATTTTCACTAATATGTGCACCCTTTACCATTGTATAGGCACTTTTACATACATTACTTGACTGGAGAACTGCACTGAAAAAGCTGGCTGAGAATATTGAAGGATAGCTGTTCTTCTGTTCACATCTTGTTTCAGAAAACACAAAGTTGGTTAGCTCACTTTTAAATGCCAATGGAATCAAGTTTCTCCCCCATTCCTATTTGAGGTACATGAGCTACTGCTAGTCTGTGTAGTACTGGACTAGATAAATAGCCTGAATTAGTATAAAGCATCTTCCCAAGAACTGAAATTAACATAAATTGTGGTATTATGCGTTCCAATCATTGGGACTTGTTGCAGGGGAAATGTTTCCATGAATTTTGCCCAGGGTTTGAGACTAGTACCATCTTGTAGCAAATGCCTTTCTATAGCATGCCAACACCAAAAGTTTCTTTTTTATATATAAAAAAGGCTTCTAAAATAATTAACAAGACTCCTTTTTACAGAAACATGGGCCCACTGCTAAGAACACACTGAAAATATATGAAATACTTCCTTACCTTACTACAGCTGTGAGGCACGGAATATAAACCAGAGCTGCTAAGAGAACCCTCATGGTTTCAGCTGGAAGTGGAAATAAAGCTGGCTTTTCTTCTCTCTATCTCTTTTATATACTTTGCTGGATCACAACCAGCTGTTTGCGGGGTCAGTCAATGACTGCAGGTCAGTTGCTTGGCAGGACATTTGTAATGTGCTGGACAAGGACCCGCCAATTTGTGTAAATACTGCAATCTGTTACAACATGGATGGGGAACCGGTGGCCCTCAGGTTGTTGTTGGACTCCAACTCCCATCAACCCCAGCCAGCATCGCCAATAGCCAGGGATGCTGGGAGTTGGAGTTCAGCGACATCTAGGGGACCACATGTTCCCCACATCTGCATTAGAACACTCCAACAAGGGAGTGATGGAGGCAGGTAGTAGCAGTGCATGTGGTAGGGCTTGACGCTGGTGTGGTTGCTTACCTGAATGGGGCTGAAGTGCCAATCAGGGCGAGACTGTGCAGTTGCACTGACAGGAATGCTGGACCGGCAGGGATGCTCCCACTGGTGCAACCACCCCACCCCAACCTCGCCACTATTGCCCTGCCCCAACGCTGTCCAAATAAGGAGCAGTGACAGAGGTGGATTTAGGGAAGCGTGACTGGTTCACCCGCACTGGTGAGAGGGCGCTGCAGGGGGGCTGAAACAATGACTTATAATGAAAGTCTAGAGATGTGGATGGGGGTGTCAAATTTTGTTGTGTTGCGCAGGGCGCCGTTGAAGTTTGAAAGTCTGCGTCTAGTAGACGACATTGTAAGGAGGTTGGCTGTGTCTCACTACACATGCCACTACCTCTTAAGAATAATGCGTCTTTTTCAGTGTGGACTAAGTACAGTGGTGCCTCAGGTTACATACCCTGCAGGTTACAGACTCCACTAACCCATAAATAGTACCTCAGGTTAAGAACTTTGCTTAAGGATGAGAACAGAAATCACGCGGCGGCGGCGCGGCAGCAGCAGCAGGAGGCCCCATTAGCTAAAGCGGTGCTTCAGGTTAAGAACAGTTTCAGGTTAAGAACGGACCTCCAGAATGAATTAAATATGCAATCGGAGGTACCACTGTAGTTATAAACCAGGTCTTACCATGTCCCCAGGTTTTCATAGGTGAACCTATGCAATTCAAACCCCTATAGAAAGATGAAGGGTAAATGGCCTCATCTGAAAGATTCAGCACCATAACAAGCAATTTGACCTTTCCTTATGTCACCTTTTCTCATTAGCTATTACTGAATTACTTACATTTAACCTCTCCCCAAGGAGGCAGGTGCAAAGCTTGCACTCTAAGGCTGTGTCGGCACTATATACCTTTAAACCCCACTTGAAGCACATTCTTTCCCTCGAAGGATTCTGGTTGCTGTAGTTTACCCCTCGGGGAGCTATAATTCCCAGCACCTCATAAAGAAACGACAGAGTCCAGAATTCATGGAGAGAGAGAAGGTGCTTCAAAGGTACAGTCTGATTGCAATCCAATTCATCAGTTCAAGTTATTCCTACAAAATGTATCGGAGATGGGGAATCTCAATCCTGGGGGCAACATTCACCCCTCCAGATTAGCTGTCTCCAGTTTGCACCTCTTCCTCCTCAGCCACACGGCCTCTCCCCAGGCCATGCCTCTCACTAGCCCTCTTTTGCACCCTCCTGGAGCTCAAGTGCGTCCTTGAACTCTGGCAATGCCTCTTCCTGACCTCTGGTTCTCCCCATCATTGGCATGTGGCCCCCAGAAGGCTGCTTGGAGAGGAATGTGGCCCTCTGAAAAAGCTTCCCTACTCCTGACATATATAACATGGAGCTGAGTAATCCTTGTGTCAAAAACTGTTGCTCAATGGCTCTGGCCTTCAGCTTGCACATCTAATGCAAGCAGCTTTGCAAAGACTTCAGGGCAAGACCAGTGAGTAACGGAGACTATACAGGCTCATCCCTTAGGGAAAATGGCTCACTGCCCCACCAAACCCAAACTTGGCCAGCTGCTTGCTTACAACTATAGCCCAAGGGGTAGCCTTGCCTATCGCTTCCCTCCTCCTCCCCAGTTTCTCTGTTCCCATTGTAAAACTCAGCAGGGACAAGGATGGGGTCCAAACGAATTTAGTTGGCTCTGTTTGTCATTGGCTGTGGCTCCACTTCCTGTTGGCCTCCCTGCCTTGCACTCCAGCAGTCCCAATGGGCACCAGTGGATGGAGTCACTGCAGGACCATTTGGGGACACAACCCGAGCTGAATCAGGATTCAGTCAACACTCACATCTGATCACATGCAGAGGGCTACGTGAATCAGCTCTTGTTCTCTTGCAGACAAAGGTGCAACTACTGTCTGTCTCAAGACTTTCACCTCTGAGAGGTACAGCATCCTACATTAACTGGTCTTCACCCCCCATCACTCATTAAGGTCCTCAAAAGTCCAGACTCTGGCTATTTTTTCATTGCCTTGATCTCATTAGCTCATTGCAAGGAGACTTTGGCTTGCCAACATAGTCACAAGGTGCAGCAATCTAAGGTCATTGTGATCTGCATTGATAAGACTAGATTAATAGTTAAACTGTGAACCAGAGTTTTTACCCCATAATATATTTAAGTAAGTCCTAAATATGTTCCTTAACAACAAATAAATGTAAATAAGCATTCTGCATCCAGAAATAGCAAAATGTCATATAAATCAATGTCCAATTTAAGCAGTAGGATTTGCCTAATTGTGCCATGAAATTTGAAACCATCCATTCAGAGTCAAATTAGATGTTAAAAGTGTCTTTGAATCCCATGCTTAAGACTCCCACATATTTTTTAACCAAAAGCAGCCAATGGAGTCCAATTCAGTTCAGGTTTGTGGTACAGGTGTAGGGTGGTTTACATCAGGTATACTAAAACAGCCGCACCTATCCAGAACGGGAATCTGTCACAGTTTAGGGCCAACAAGAATTGCTTGGCTGATGGTTGAACCCTGACTGAAGGCTATGGCTGAGAGCCCTTTAGCTTGTGCCAGAGGGCATAATATGTTACTTGCAATGAATAAACACTTACAGTAGATGACATTTACATAAATGAGTACTGAACATGCCTCTCTCTCATGTTACTAGCAAGTGACTATAGCATAAAGCACCATTAGAGCCGAGCCTTTAGAGTAGAGCATGCTAAGGGGAACATTGGGACTGTTTTGGAAAATATGTCTGATTAACCACTGTGCAATCTCAGAACTTCACCTCGGTGTTTTCTGCTGCTTTTGCGCACGAGAGCTATTCCAAGGCAATGCCTGTATTTCTCATCAGCAGACACTCATTCAGTTATCAGGAACATTTCAGGGCTCTTGAGATTCATGATTGTTGCTATGTGGACCATATATATTGCAGCAAGGAGGAGGGAACAGCACACAAAATAGAAGCCAGGCAGCTTCCCTGCTCCATAAGCCTGATTCACTAGCAAAGAACCAATGTAATTTTCCAAAGTTGTTAGGATGGGCAACGCTTTCCGAACAGTCATTGCTTTCTTCCCATCAGATGCCTGCCAGAAATACATCCTGGGAGACCTTGAAGAGATGCCAATTGATAAAATGTTGGATCTGAGCAGCAGGCAGGTGAGGAGGTTCCCGCTGCACGTTTGTTCTTTCAGGGAACTGGTCAAATTGTACCTGAGCGACAACAATCTGAATCATCTGCCCTCTGAGCTAGAACAGCTGCAGAACCTACAGATCTTGGCACTGGATTTCAACAATTTCCAAACGCTTCCCCCGGTGGTGTGCACCTTGAAGCAGCTGTGTATCCTTTACCTGGGCAACAACAGACTCGGAGACCTGCCTGTGGAGCTGCGCCAGCTGCAGAACCTGAAGACGCTCTGGATTGAGTCCAACTGTTTGTATCACCTGCCCAACGTGGTGTGCGAGTTGAAGCAACTCAAGACGCTGCATGCCGGCTCCAATGCGCTGCACTCCCTGCCTGCCCAGCTGTGGTACCTGAAGGACCTGCGCAGCATCTGGCTCTCAGGCAACCTGCTGCCTGAATTCCCCCCCGTGTTGCTCCACATGCCATTCCTGGAAATTATCGACGTCGACCGCAACGTCATCACTTACTTCCCCAGTCTCATGCACCTGAGCAGCTTGAAGCTGGTGATCTATGACCACAACCCCTGCAGAAACGCACCCAAGGTAGCCAAGGGGGTGCATAGGGTTGGGAGGTGGTCTGAGGAAAGCCCCGAACCTAGGAAACGCTCTGGTATGGATAGGGACAAAGGATCTGAGGACATCGACTCTATTCTCCCCCCTCCAGGCCATCTCAGTCTAGCCGAGTGACAAAAATTTCCACTAGAACTTGTAAGTTTGCCGCAGGAGCCTTCTCAGACAGGGTGTTCATCACCAGATAAAGATGAGAGTATCTGGACTGTGTTTTCACAGACTGTATAATCCAGTGTAAAGCTGCATGTGTTCGATTTCACTTGATTTCTACAGTATTGTGTGCATGCCCAGCTTGGTGAGTAATTTAAATATCTAGAATTAGCAAGATAAACTCTGAACTGTGACAGCCAGCTAACGTACCCCTTCTGATACCTGCAGCTCTTCTACAGAATTCAGATGGAATAAAACCTAGAAACAAATCTTTGAGAAGGGGGAAAGGAATCCATTTAAAGATAAAAATGCAGGTGCCTTGCTTCTGTAATATTAAAACCAATGCTACAGCACTAGCTCTGTGGTATTAAAGAAATTGTGTGTATTTTGAAGGCAGTTTGAAGATATTTCATCCTGCAAATGTATCTAGTACAGCCAAACAGGGAAATTCTTTGCATTTATCCTGATTTTGTGTGTAAATGAGAACTTTTAAGTTGGGGTTCACCAGTTACAAATCCAACTACATGGAGTCTATCTGCATACCAGCTTGAGCGCTGCTCAGGGAAATGTAGAATGTGTAGAGTTAGGAGAGATAGGACCCCTAGCATAGTGTTCAGCACCATCAGTCTCTGGGGAAGCCATGACTGATAGAAAAGCAAGATTTATAGATATGCCATTAGAATAGTTTGTTTCCATTTAACTATTTAACTCGGTGTTATCCAATTAATGAAGTACTGCAGACCCCATTTTTCAAGTCAAGCTAATGACCCTCCTACTTTTGAAAATGTAGCTATTTCAGAACTCTGAAAGTAGACTACAGCCTACAAAAGCTCATGCCACAAGACATGCGGTCATAGTTAGAGTACCACAGAACTCTATCATTTGCTGCAACCAGCTAATACGGTTACTTCTTCCAGATTTTTTTTTTAACATGCCAACTAGAAATTAACTTTTTTTTGTCTTGGGGAAGTTATGTACTTGAACCTCCAATTCCAGCAAAAGCAGTGAGGTTTCAGATTACTTCCTCCTTGCCGAGATGTGATAAACACACAACTAGCTAAGGTTTAGTGGCGTGTATTATCTTCATGAAATGTTTAATAAAAGGATCACACAGGATTTTTAAATACTAGCAGTAAACTTTGCTTTCATGATCAGCCACCTGCATATTATCTGAATTGTGCTCTCACTATTTCACACGTATGCATTCAAAGGTCTTTCCAATAAAAAGCGCAAACTCCAGTACTATACCAAGGTAAATAGAAAGTCAAAACAGATTTGAAACTTTTATTATAGGGTACTACAAAGAGGATGGTGGGGAAGTATAGATGTTATACAATAAGAATGAATTGGTCTTTTTGAAACAATATAATTTAAACCAACAAAAGAATGATCACATGCCAAGGATCGATATTCCATCCCTTTATTCATCAAATCGGTCTGAAGCGCACAACGTATTTTGCAAACTTCTGGTCCACGTGTTTTTACTGACCATGGAATACTCAACACGGATAACGATCTGGTACTCTTTTCCTGAAAGAAGAATCAGAATTCAGTACACGCAAATGTTGGGAGGAAAGAAGAGTCTCCAAGTTCATTGGAAGCCTAGAATGTAAGAACCTAAAAGTGTTTGTACATGTTTGTTGTTTAGTTCATCAGCAATCAGTCCACTCTTAATTGCCCAGGTAATCCCAGAGTAAGTTACAATGATATTTCAATTCATAACAGTAGCAGGCAGAGATAACTACAAGTCAAGAGGGTAGGACCACTGTTCGGCCCACTACCACAGATGCCTAAAAGAGAGTTGGCACCAGCTGTATCTGAGGGGGAGGGAATTCGACAGACAACCAACCCCAAGAAAGTCCTCCCTCCTGTGCTGTTTATCAGTCAATTAAAAGGACCTCCCCACAGATCTTCATGTATGAGCTCCCCACATGTTGGATCCCTCTGGCCAAGCCCTTCTGATTATTTTGAATCAGCCAAAAAAGGCAAGTGCCGAGAGGGTATGTTTCCAGTCCCGCTGCTTCAACTCCCTTGGCCACATCCTCAGGCCTCAAAACCTGAAACGGATCCTACTAGACCAAATAGGACACTGATAGTACCTTGATGGGAGTATATCCTATCTTAGCCAGTAGCATCAAATGTACAACCGTAACAAAATTTCATAAACATAGAAGCATACCTATTATAAGGAAATTATAGTTCAAATCAATTGTTTTTCTGATAAAGATTGATTACGGCATTGTCTCGCAAGAACTGGGAAAGCTTTGGGTTTTACCTTGGAGCTGCTTTAATAATATCATCGACACGGAGAATCACCTCTGCAGCTTCAGCAGCACTCAGCAAAACTTGCCGTTTCACTTGAAAGCTTTCCACCACTCCCAGAGTTGCCATGTCTGCAATGGTAGCCTCCTTCATGTCTTCAAGAGATTAAAAAAAAAAGTTTATCAGTGTTAATAAGGCAAACATCCCATTTCCATAGCCGTTTTGCATTTTCTATCTTGGCACTGTTAAAATGATACTGATTTTAATTAAAGGTCTACACATTTTCAATTGGAATTTGCATTTAGTGAAATTCAGTCTTATGCCAGATTTTAATTTTCACTGCTGCTGTTGAATGTAAAGCACCCCAAAGCAGCTTCTATTCCCACTGCAAGTATTTATTAGTCTTCGTTACACAAAGGTGTATTTTTTAAAAATAAAACATACAAACTATATATAAAAATCCTTACCAAGTCCATACGTGGTTTTCCCTTCAATATGAGCAGCTCGAAGCTGGGAAACCAAATCTGCACTGTCATAGCCAGCATTATCAGCAATGATAGTTGGGAGCTAACAAAATAAAGCAGGCTTGTTAGACCATTTGGCAAAGAACAAACCTGCAAACTACGTGCCAGTTGCAAAAATAAATAACAATAACACACATATAAGCGCTATTAGTTACTACTGTACTATTGCACTATCCTTACTCAAAATATGTGTATCCTTGATGCAGAATCTGAATTTGTCAATACTAACAATCTTTGGCAATCCCTCCCATTCATTGAAGAGAAACAAGTTTACAAGAGAATCCCAGATCTCTGCTTAGGTCAGGGCTAGGGAACCATTATCCCTGACCACCAGCCACGGCTGATGGAAGGTGGACTCCAACAACATCTGGAGTGCCACAGTCCTCCATTCCTGGTTCAAGGGAATCCTGCTACAATTGGTTTGGAGAGAGAGAAAGCCAACCCATGTTTTAGAAGTGGTTAGAAATAACACTATGTAAAGTCAGCCAAGCCAAAAGAAACATGGGAAAGGGCCTAGAGGAAGATAGGTAATGTTACTGTTCCTTGGTTAACAAGGGCACAATTTGGTTGCATGAGCCACAAACCTGAAAACTACCATCTCAAAAGACTTTGCAATGACCAACAAGCAGTAAATGTCGTTCGGGTGCTCAGCCTCCTCCTCATAATTACTAGCTTTCCAGAGCACTATGCTTCATTATACAGGTAGTAAAGAGAACCAAACACTAGTTTACCGTGCTCAAGGCCTTAGCGAAAGACTCCATTGCTACGGATTCCTTGCCTGGTGTCCTCTTTGCAAGCTCCCAGACAGCATTAGCCATTAACATCTCTGAGCAGCCTATGTGTTAGGAAACAAACAGACACCTTGTAACTAACCTGAGCAAGTATTAAAGTTAAACTTTCAATTGCTGGAGTTAAAATAAGATCACTGTATATTTACCTCCACCATACACCGTTCTAGTATCTTTTACAGTCTGGGCAAGAACACAGAGTGCATCATGCAGAGATCTTTCCGCTTCATCTATGATCTGTTGTGTTGCACCACGCAGAACTACGGTGCATGCTTCACCTAAAAGGTATAAAAAGGTAAGGAAAAGCAATAAAAATATTTCCAACAAAATCCTGTCTCCTACATATAAAAGGACATTGAACCTGCTGCCCTGCTGTCTATCAAGCCAAATCCTAAAGCCGCATAGTGTTGACTGGTTGTTATTATTATTATTAATTATTGTTAAAATATGTGTACCACCCTTCATCTGCAGATCTCAGGGCAGTTCACTATATAAAAGCATAAAAACAAGAAACAGCAATAAACCAATAACCCCCCTCCCCCCACTAGATGAACTGAGCTACCAGAGATGATTGCTCTGTAGCTGCTCTTGTTGCATATTCAGGCATTTCCCTTTGCATACTTGCAAAAGGTGTTATTCTGTCTCAAGGTGGTAGAGGTGTTGGGGTCATTGCTCTTTCCATGTGTGGGTAACATATGAGCACTGCTGCTAACCACCATCCCTGATAGTTTCCAGGGACGTGCCTGTTGTTTTTAAAATTTTCAGACTGTGGGTATCTTCTCCTCCCTTCCTTGGGTAAAGCATGAATGCAAGGTGGCAGCTGCTCCACAGACACAGCAGTGGACGGTAGCTGGTGCATATGATTGTTCTGTCCAACACTGAGCAGCAAAACCTACCCATGGCAACTCCAGAGAAATGAAGAAGTTTATCTTCACCAATCATGACTTCTTCAATCAGCTTGCAGCTTCCTAGCTTCACCAATTCTGGATGGTCAAAAGTTGAAGCAATTTCACCACCTGAGAATGAATGCAACTTCGTGTTAGCCTTTTCCCACCACAAGTGTAAAATAGTTTTTGTAACTGTTTACTTAGTAGACATACAAACCTGAACTTAAAAAAAAAAAGCTTTTATGAAAAGAAGTATGAGCAGTATGTATGTTCATCAGTCTCTCTCTCTCTCTGTGTGTGTGTGTTTTTTTTGTTTTAAAGAAACTACTATGCTGATATGCCACCTTTCACCTTAAATTATGGAGACATCCTCACTATCATTGTGCGAAAAAAGTTTAAAAAATGTATTGGTAGCCAATTTCAGCTCTCATGGTTGGCCCACAAGCAGCAAAGAAGCTGGGTTCTTGTCAAACTTTCCCGAATAGCTAAGAAAGAAATCAGATTTACAGTATGTTGTAAAAAAAAAAGAAGTGTAGGAGTAGGAGTTCAGATCCTTTGTTCAATGGATGGTACTTTGCCATCAAGGTAAAGTATTTACTATGTGATTCCTGGCATATTTTTCAGTAAAAGGCGAAACCAGAGTACTATTGGCATGTTTTTTCTGGTGCTGCTGATTTACTTTTATTATGCAGTTGTGTTTTTTTTGGTTTTTTTACTGTACCACATTCTGGGATCCCTTGTGTAACAAAAGGCAGGTTAAAAATAATTCTGTACCTGTAACAAGAGCTAGACGTTCAACTCCAGCAAAATCTGCATGTTCAATAGCCATAACGCCAGCAGCAGCAAACATCTGTTCTGGGTAGTTATAGATCAATTGCCTGTATTAAGAAAAGGTGCTCATAATAATGTGGCAGAAAACATATCTTAATTTATCTCAACAAAAACTTCCATAGTGCTTAACAGTACAATGATTTTTAAACACTGTGTATGACTTTAACTGTTAAAGACTAGTAACCAAGGTTTTGTTCTTGGGTTCAACAAGCCAGGCTCTAGCTTTCATCCATGGTATGGCATGGCGGCAGCAGCAGCAGATATGAGAAAGGAGTGATATGGGAATGTCTGAGCACCTTGCACCAGAATGCTGTTTGCTCACACTAATCTACAGTTTGTTTTAAGCTGTGGTTTAAGGTGATGTGTGAACTGTGCCACTATGTAGTTACAGGCTTGTCAGCAGAGGCTCTGAAGGGTCAATCAGCATGTTCCAAACATCCCTCAGCATAATACATACCTGTTGATAAAGCAGTTTATTCCATGCTTCAGAATACGTTCAACCTTCTCCTTCATTTTCTCTTTTTCTGCTTGTTCAATTTCTGCCACTTTTGCTGTGGAGTCCACTCTTACACGGGAGCCAAATATCTAAGAAATAAATATGGCAATATTAAGCAATAGCTCAACTGCTTTGACTACACTAGGATTTGCACCACAAAAATTACGTACCTTAATTTTATCAGTATCCATGCCAGTATTTGCGATAAGGATTTTTGCATTTTCAATCCTTTTTGGCTGGTTGACCCCAATTTTTTTATCCAACAGAAAACCTAAAATGAAGAAGAATCAGACTTTCGTTATAGCAGCAAGGATTATTGGGCATATTTTATGAAACTGAACAGGTTGCCTGGGTCTCTTTTCACTCAAACTGTCATAGAAATAGATTCAAACACTTAGCTGAATAAAACAAAGCAGTATCCCCCCCCCCCCAATCATATGAACCATCAAGGAATACATAAGGCAGGCCAAAATGAAACAGTAACAGAATCAGAAGATACTTAGCTTCTTAAATGTAGATAATTTGAGGCTACTTCAGATGCTTAATTCGTACAATACATTATGAAGTGACCCAAGTGCATAAATATGAAAAGGTTTCTCAGAATGGGCAAACATTCAGTTTACATAGGTAATCCTGTGATTTAAAACCATTCAGGAAGCAATGTAAACACTTACGTTTCACATCTATGGAAATAGCTTTCAGAGGCCCTTCTCTGCATGCAAAATACTACATTGGAACTTGCCTTCAAAATTTTACCAAGGCTAATAGAAATATACAAATACTGGCTGCACTTATATATCACAGTAAGCCATAACCCATCTTGTTCCTTCCATTTTCAGCGCTATATCTGAACCAGTGATTGTGTTTGTTTTGCTCCTACAAACAATGAGCAGGAAGCAAAGAAGATTACAGATCAGTTTACTTAGAGTGAAACAAACTATGATCCCTGGTTTGGGCATAACACTAAGACAGGAATTGTGAGCTAGTTTTCTCCCAGTGCAAGCTTGTAGGAATAAAGCAGGCACCTTTTTTTTTTAACACTGTCTGGTGTTATGGCTTATGTGACAGTAGAAAATGTTTTAAACTGGCTTAGTGGAAAGCCTGCTATTTTATCTTCATAGTAAGCAATGACAAGGTTCCTTGCTTTGACATAATTTACTGAATTATTACCAGTAAGCAAAATTATACCTTCATCCAAGTAGGAATCTATTAGACTTCCTCCTAGTTTCTTGATGATATGAATAGCTTCCAGATTACCAGATCCCTTCAGCCTAAGGACAGCATCTACTGCAAGTTTTGCAAAGTGATCTTTATGATGAGTAAGCAATTTTGAAGAGAGTGTGGTTTCTGCAATATTCATCAAGTCTTTGTGAAATGAAGCTTCATTTCCCCTGAAAAGCAGAAAAAGTAAACTTAAAAGCACATCTTGAATCACCACTAAAATATATGGCCTTGATCCAGAGAACCACACAGCAAGGTTCTGCATATAATTGCAAGGCTTCTGATACTCTACTTTCGAATAACCACCACCCACCTACACCAACCTAACAAGCCGCTACCCAAACTTGGAAGACATTATCTTCAAATGTTAAGAACAAAAATACTGTAAGCCCATGCAGATGCCTAATAGCATGTGCTGCACTAATAGCATGTGCTGCACTATTTGTAGTTTAGAAGAAACTGTATTTTTACATAAAGATGTCCAATGTTTCATCTGCATACTGAAGAGACTAAATTAATCCATGAATCATGGATTTTATTTTTTCAAATGCAGAACCTCAGCATTTAAAATCCATGAATCAATAGCAGTACAATAGGGTTTTGCCTCATTAATGTGCCATACACCCAGACCTTCCTTTCCCTCTGTATCTAGCACATTTTTGAACTCTGGTAGAAATCAAAGTTTTGCAACACAGGTCAATTTCTTCTAATACAAGACAATTTTATTCAAAATATAGGATACTGTCCTAGAACACTATCCTATCCAGGTGTGAAGAAGTCTCGTTCACTAGGACAAAAGAATCTAGAACAGGGAGGCTATTCTTTCCATAATAGCCACTGTAAAATATTTAAAGTAGTTGGAAAAATAGAAAACTAAAGAGGGAAGAAGCCATTTGCATCCGACACCACTGTCTTTAAAACATGTTTTTCATAAATAAATACAGCAAGATCTAAAATAATATACTGCAGAATTTAGAATGTTTTTAATCTGTTGTGAGTTGCCCAGAGTGGCTGGGGAAACCCAGCCAGATGGGTGGGGTATAAATAAATTAGTAGTAGTAGTAGTAGTAGTAGTAGTAGAAGAAGAAGAAGAAGAAGAAGAAGAAGAAGAAGAAGAAGAAGAATGCTCGGGATAAATTTCAAGACTATTTTGCTTATTGGCAGAATATTACAACGAAGTTGTGTTTCAAATAGCAGGAAACACTTCTTTAAGTGCAAGCACCATTCAGCTCTTAATGCTACTTTTCTTTTTGGTTTGGCTGCACACACCTGTCATTAGTTACATGATATTGGACCTTAACAATCTGAGAGACAAATGCCTGTTGTCTGTGACTAGAACTAACCCATGATCCACAGCAGATTTCACCAAGGCTTCTCTTGCTGCTTTGGTGGCTTCTCTCCAACCTGCAATAATGGTCTGAGGGTGGATTTTTCTGGCAATCAATAATTCTGCCTCCTAGAAAAATAAAAGCATTTCGTTTATCTTAATGCAGTTGCAAGTAAAACAGTAACTTCAAGTGTACTCTCCGGCAAACACATGCCACTTTCTTGTTCCTTATTTCAGTTGTCTCAATGACGTAACGACTTAAATAAGATTACCTGGAATCTTCAACAAATAAAAACTCCCTAATTTTTTTTATCAGTATACCTTATACATATTCTATAAAGTCAGCTATATTAGTTTGTTGCAGCAAAAAAAACATCAACTTAGCATTTCAGCATACCTTTTCAGTGTTTTAAAAAAAATGGAACTATTTATTACCCTTAGCAATTCAGCTGCCAGAACAGTTACTGAAGTAGTTCCATCTCCAACTTCGTCATCTTGAACCTTGGACATATCTGTGAGGAGAACGTTACCACACAAGCTTTAATATTGAAATATCATGTTGGCATTCTACATGGCTATACAGAAATCAGAGATAAAAATAGGATCTCTCTAACTGCACTGTCATACTATAGGCAAGGCTGCATGTGCCCAGGATCGGGTGCTATGTCATGAGAAGCAAATACAGCATTATGCAACGCTTAAGCAGCACCATCCAGCTTTTTCTTTACGTCTAAGTTTGACTGCTTTGGTTCAAGAACCAGCATGATGTGGTGAATAATGTCAGACTGGGAACACAGCGTAGTTTTCACAGGAAGCAGACAATCTACAATCTTTTAATTTAGCAAAATAAAATATCCCCATAATGTATTTAGTCAAACATACCAACCAAAACCTTGGCTGCAGGGTTGTCCACTCCAATAGCTTTTAAGATAGTTGCGCCATCGTTGGTTACTGTCACTGTGCCTTCTCTTCCAGTACTAAGGAGAATCTTGTCCTGAAGGTCCATATTTGAAGATATTTAATATTTGACTCAAAAGTGGTAACAGTGACAAAAACAATGTATTTCAGAAATTGCAAATAACTTACCATGCCCTTAGGTCCCAAAGTGCTTTTAACTAGATCTCCAATGGCAATAGCCCCAACAAAAGATGACTGGAATAAAAAAGAGGAAATTATAAATATGACCCCAAGCAGAATAAGCTCAAGCTTTCTTTTATAGCGAAACATATACAGGTGCAACTACAGTTCTAGATATCAAGTGTCAATGAATATTAGACTTGCCAAACGGGCTGTCTCTGCTCTCTCTTCATCAGCACCAGCCTTGAAGATATTCACAGGTGCTAGGGATAAGGATGCCTGAAATAATAGGAAACAAAATGCCAATTAGCATATAGTAAAGACTTAATTTTCAAATAATAATTTTACACCTTGCCATCCACTTACTATGAGTGTTATGTAATTTCTGAATTGCTCACATTGTGACTATTGCTCCTTTCAGGCATGATGTTCACTTATAAATCCTACACACTAACAGGTACCAGAGCATTAAGTTCTGCCTCCCAGATCACCACTGTCATTGCCCTTCATGAGTATGAAGTGGACAGCATTTTCTATTTGGAGGTTAGGGTGGAGGCTGACAGTGTGATTTAAAGTATGAACCAACCCATACCCTGCAATCATCATCTGAGGTGCTTCTTTGAGTGCCTCCCCAAGAGGGCTGGAGGATGGCAGCACAAGATCAGGTCTTTTCTGCAGTGGCTTCCCATTTGTGGAATGCTCTTCACAAGGAGTCCACCTGGTGCTTTCATCACACATCTTTAGGTGCCCAGCAAAAATGTTACTCTGTAACGAGGTCTTGGGCTGATTTAACATTCTATGGTCTTTTAAATGTGTTTGCGGGAGAGAAGCAATTGGTTTGTTTACATTTTATTATGCATTTTGTTCTCATTTTGTTGTTTTTTTAATGTTGTCAACTGCGCTGTGGTCGTCAGGTGAAGGGCGACATACAAATTTAACAGAGCTGTTCCACCAGGCCTTTGGTCAGGGCGCAGCCTGACCCCCTCCTTTGGACATCTGCACAGAATTTTGCTTAATGGTTGCCATCAATTTGATTTTAATTAATTTTATAATGAATGTTTTTAGAATGTTGGATTATTTTGATTGTTGTTAGCCGCCCTGAGCCTAGCTTCGGCTGGGGAGGGCGGGATATAAATAAAATTTTATTATTATTATTATTATTATTTATTATTATTATTATAGCGATGAGGAATATCTTGACCGCAGGCCAAATAATGCCCACACGGCCCACCAGGCCATTTTGGTCAAGACACACGAGCCTGTCTTGTACCTGCTATTGTCAAGTGTGGGGCAGCTAAAGACACACTGTCCGCAAAGCTTCCCAAGCTCTGATAATCAGGTCTTGCAAAGTACAGTGGTACCTTGGGTTAAGTACTTAATTTGTTCCGGAGGTCCGTTCTTAACCTGAAGCACCAATTTAGCTAATGGTGCCTCCTGCTGCTGCTGCCGCCGGAGCCCTATTTCTGTACTTATCGTGAAGCAGAGTTATTAACCTGGAGCACTATTTCTGGGTTAGCGGTGTCTGTAACCTGAAGCGTATGTAACCCGAGGTACCACTGTACTGTGCATGGGACTTTGCAAGACCCGCAGATCAGACGGCTGCTAGTTCTTGCAGAACACCACACACATGGTGTTGCCAGGCTCAATGATCAAACGATGTTCAGCACTTTACATGCCTCTCTGCCTCTGCTGCTTGGTTTCAAACAACAAGGGCAAATACGGGTAGCCTCGCCCACCTGTCAAACTTGGGGAAGGAAACAAGGATGTGGTCCACCCACCAGATCCAGGCTGCCCACCCCTGCTGCAGAATGCAACGTGAACTGCGGTGCAAATCACTACATCGAAATTTAAGAAAAAGGGCGGTGTGTGTGTGATATGCGACGCCGTAGGCATGGCAGCAGCCAGGCTCCCCTGAAAGGAGTCTTCACACAAATCCCCAATGAACTCGGAAGGCGAGATTTTGAATCATAAAAGGTTGGCTGGCCACCTCTGCCATGTATGATCTCTACGCGAGATTCCTGCATTGCAGGGGGTTGGGCTAGATGACCCTCGGGATCCCTTCCAACCCTATGAAGTGACTGCATGGAACTACAACCAGGAGGCCTCTCCGGAGCCCCCCCCCCCCAGCTGCGGCTTCCTTTGTCTCTAGCGCTGGCTGCCTTTAAGCGCCGCCTGCGCACCGAAGGGAGAGGGAGGCGACCCTTCCTCCTCGGGCCGAGGAAAGGCGACGGGGACGGACTGAAGGGATGAAGGCCCCAGCATGCTACCCACCGTGGACGGCGCCGCCCAAGGAGAACGGGGCCCAGGGGCCTCTCCATCCCCGGCCGTTGCCGCCAGGGCGTCACCGGCTCCCCTCCCCTCCCCCTTTCCGGTAATTCTGGAACCTTCGGTTCCCTTCCCCCCCTCAGAAACGCCAGGCTCCGGCTCCCCCTCAGCGGAGAGGGATGGAGGGGATTATTAGACTCGAGGCTCACCATGTTGACGGCGCGGTGGTGCTTCCAGGCCGCTACTCGAATCTTCCCAGCCGCCTCGTGCCCGGAGCCGCAGCTGCGCGTTCGAGCGGATTCAACGAACACCGGAAATGACGCGCGCCGCCGGGGAAAGGAAGGGCACAGCGGGCTCGTTGCATGCCGGGAAGTGTAGTTTTTTCCCCCTACCGGCGGGTCCTTTATGCCGCTGCGTAGCGGGTTGGAGCCTAGCCAGGGATCGGCACGAGCTTGTAATGCAACGGGTGGAGATGGGTTTTCAGATCCAGCTGCTACAGCGGCAAGAATGTTACTCGCCCCAAAATGGAAAGAAGCAGAAGTCCCAGCAAAGAATTGGGTATAAAAACTTATGGAGTATGCAGAAAGATTTCTTGAAGCAACAACAGCTTGAAGCAGCTGTTAGTTCTGGGTATAGCAGTCTCACAAATTAGGCAAAACCGAAGGTTCTAAATACTGTACTGGGTTGCCACAAATGTCAGAGACCTGGACTTCAAGATGGGAGATAGTGGTTAGGCACCCCTCTGATCTGGCCCAATTTAAACTATCAACAAAAATAATGGCCAGAAGCTATTAACAAACTCCACCATTTAAAGGTGGAGAAGGGAAACTTGCATTTTTGAACGGTCCTACACAAAACCACTCTTCTCTATAGAAACGACAAAGGGAGATCACCATAGTTTTAACCCAGCCATCAGGTTTCTCTGTTCAAGCACTAATTAGGTTTGGTGGCTTTCAATCCAACAAGAGAGACTATTGGTTAGCTAATTAATGTGATGTGTACTTAAAAGCAGATTATCTTTACAGTTGACTTGACTGTAAGAAAAATTTCAAAATACAAACACCTGAAAACACCCTTCTCCCATCCACTCAAGAAGCACTGAACACTTAAATAGTAAAAATCAATGTTTTATTGCCATGCTACAATTCGTATGAAGCTGGCACTGGTGAGGGGATGTTTTCAATATTACATAATACATTTTGAAACTGACATCATCTGGTAAGCTCAATGACAAAGCACGCCAAAATTAAATGGTAGTATATGAATCTTGAAAAACAAAACATACTGTGTGTAGTATAAATGTCATTTTTGCTCAAAAGGAAGCATGGAATGTTTGAAACAAACCACAGTGGGGGAGGGGTTGTTTGAAACAAGTTTGTGAATTTTTCAGAAGGATTTTGGCAACTCTTTAGAATTTTTTATTTTTATAAAATAAACTCTAGAAAGCTACTTTTATACAAAGTCGCTATGTAGGATGTCTTTATGTAGGAAAAAAATTATAATGCAAAATTAGAACAAATAACAACAACAAATTTACAGTATTTTACAATGTAATGACAAAAAAGTAACATACAAATACAGTTTTGGCTTTCATAGAAATGTATATTTATGCATTTAATAAATGCATTTGTGGCACACTGGTGATTACAGGACTGTTATTGTCTGTTTTCATGCTAAGATTTTAGCTGGGCTGTACCATAACTTCGGAACCACAGTGCAGGGTTAGAGAAGCAATGTTTCAGAAGACATAGCTGAAGGTGATGCTACAATGAAATGACACGTTTATGTTAAAAAAAGAAAGGCACCATACTTGCTGGTTGGGACATGCCATAATATGGTATACCATACAAACACTATTTCCTTTTACAAAATGGAAGCATTTCCTATACATTCAGTAGCAATCAATGCCTTACAAACAAGACAACTGCCTGCATTCAAGGTTTGGCAAATATCAGGGGAAATATAGAATTAGTACCATATATGTATCTTTATATAATATTATATATTTATATATATGTATATATTGCATTGGAAATTAACAGGGAGTTCAGGTTGCTGACATCCGTTGCTAAACAAAAAGTATAGAAATTCCTGAGTGAAGGACCTTCTCCATTTTTAAGATCATTTGTTTCACATACAATACCTCAAAAAATCAAAGCACTAAGGAACGTGAAATTCAGAAAGTAACCTCAGGTCTGACCATAAACGGGAACAAAACTTTTTCAGTTACATTTTCAGGTCATTTGCGAATATATCAAAAAGCAACATCATCCTGTTTGATGATGATACCTCATGTTCTCAGCTAAGACAATGTGGACATAAAAGCTCTGCATGAGAAGACTTTAATTCCTAACTCTTCCCCCCTTTTTTCACTGCAAAGAGATTCTGGAATAGAGGGATGTCACTACCAATGCAAACTTGCGGCTCATTTCACACTTCTGTGTTAATTTCTTTGAAACAAGAACAAAGTTGTCAGACATGCCTCATGTCTCTCATATATTATGGCCTTAATCAGATTTATATTGATGTGCTCCAGTCCCTAGCCGCAGATCAAGGTTCTGGCCCCATTCACGGACACTTCTGTTGTAGATTTCAAAGGAACTGTTCATGAAGAAAGAAGCCGTTCTATGGTAGGGCCGTTGTGAACATACAGGAAGACTGCCCTGTGCCACAGGAACCAACAATTTCATTCTTAATGACAGCCATACATTTTTTTACATAAAAGTACAATGGGACAGATATAGTAGAAGACATGTACATCAAATATACATGTTACCAGTCTTAGAAATGATGAGAGTATTTCAACTGTGCTTTGTAAATACAGTTCAAAAAGTAGCTTTGTTTTTAATTAAAATTTCAGGGACAATAAAAGGAACTTCATCAGATATTAATTTCTACTTTCCTTATTTCACACAAAAGTCTATGTTAAACTAGAGTAAATTTTGGGCAGGATCCAGCAAATTGTGAGGAGGAAGCTTGCAGAAGTGAATATACCAATACACTCTTCCCTGTTCCACATCTCCTTTAGTCATAAAGGCAGCGCTTTTTTTCTGGGGGGGCGTAGGTGTACACATACCCCTAAATATTTTGTGAATCTAAGTTTGGCCTCATTGAGGGACAGTATTTCAATATGAGTAGGAAAATGAGAGTACTCCTAAACATTTTTTAAGAAAAAAAGCACTGCATAAAGCTGATTCTCTTAGTGCTGCAGGTGGTTGTTGGGGGAGATGGGAAACTGAATAATAAACAGAGGCAACCACTTGCACAAAGTACCTCTCCTAGGAGGGTCCTCTGAGCCTCAAGTATGGCTTTTCAAAGGGTGGAGGCAGAAGGAAAGTCCTGTTTCATGAGCTTCTTCCCACTCACCGTTCTCTGTACCCAGCTTAGTATACTGTCATAATAGCCCAGCAAAACTATTGACAAACATTTGAGAAAAATCTTGACCCTACCTTAAGTCCAAAGTCATTCCACTCACTAGATTTGATAGTTAACACTGGTATGCATCATCTAAAAGAAGTAATTTCAGACTGGATAACAATGCAAGTTCAAGTTACACTTTCTTTTTTCTACCTTGAAACAAGCATCAGAAACATTCATTTGGAATATTTTAAATTAAAATAACTGTAAAAAAATAAATTGGGGGACGGAATGTAAAATAAGGTGAACAGTTGTACAGAAGGATAGCATTTTATATGACTGTTAAAGGTGTGGAAACTCTTTTATTGTTTTTATCAAGTCATGCTACTGTGAAGAGAGAGCAAAAGGTAAATACAGTCACTGATCATTTTACTGCTTGTATTGTTATTATTACTTTTTAAGATATGGGTTTTAGGTTCCTTGTGTTTTTGGATTTTAAGAGGTGGGTATCTGCTTCAACCTTTACTTGGTAAAATTAAAAGGGATCAGCCTTCAAGAAACAGAAAAAAAGGATTTATGAATCCAACACCGTCACCAAATTCACAAATGTGTCCTTTTAAAGGGAGATCACAATCAATACTGCTTAGGTCTAGCCCAATATAAATCTGTGTATCATCAAATGCTGTTAGAGAAATAGTACCATTGACAACTGAAATTTCAAGCAAAGTATTTCTATCTTGTCTGTTTAATAAATGAACTTTGTACAATCTATGCACGCTACATGTGTCAGCACCAACACTTTCTCACATTGACTTCCATCTTTCCTTGGCCCACAAATAAAATCTGGGGAAGGAAGTATCCTGTGCATATGGGCTCCCCACATCCAGATTGCATGCAATTGCACCCATATACTTTCTAACTTAATTCCAGCGTGAAGAAAACCCCCAGTAAGCATTAAATAAGAGGAGGAAAGAGAGAACAGGATACAAGACAACTGTGAAACGTGGTTGTACATAGCTGGTGCCTGGGACTGCAGAGTGCTCGGTTGTTCTGCCAGGATCATGCAGTACTCAGATGCTCTGTTTCTATTATAAGCCTTCCTAATTGTTAGTGACTGCTTGGACACTGAGGAGAGGGCACCAGCAGGGAGGTTGGAGACTGACTTGGAAAGATCAGTGATGTGGGGCAGCTTGTAATAGCCAGATCGAGAGTCAGAGGCAGGAGAAGCTGCAGGGTTGGAAAGGAAAGAACAGGTGCAGGAGGAAGACAGGTCAGGCTGGTGTAGAGAAAAGGACTCCTCCTTCTGCCCTCACCTCTCCTGCTCCACTGTCTCCCAGAACCAGCAGAGGACTGAAGCAGGAGGAGCAGAAACAGGTTACATGAAGGCAGAGTCGTTGCCTCTTTGCACACAGGCCGGGAGCGACAACTGCCTCATCCATTGTAGGCCTAGCAGTAGCTGAGAGATGCAGGACTGATAGGCATGCCTTTTCCTAACTTTTATGTGTGCATTTGACAATACAGAGTTAATTCATCACTCTGGACATTCCTTGCCTGACAGGGCCGTGACGCTGATTTTGTCAGAGAAGTGAATGGGTGCAATAATGCAAGTTTGCTGAAAAATTGTAATAAAAGTGAACGGAGAAGGAGAGGTGAAGCAGCAGTCACAAAGAGGGGAGAACACAAGATTCAATTGGCACCAACCACAGAATATGCTGATATTAACACACAATGTTGTGCAGGAAAATTCAGCACCACCATAGAATTCATGGGACGGTGTTTACTGTGCCCACTTTTGCATGAGTATCAGGTACAGTGGTACCTCGGGTTAAGAACTTAATTCGTTCTGGAGGTCCGTTCTTAACCTGAAACTGTTCTTAACCTGAGGTACCACTTTAGCTAATGGGGTCTCCCGCTGCCACCGCGTGATTTCTGTTTTCATCCTGAAGCAAAGTTCTTAACCCAAGGTACTATTTCTGGGCTAGCGGAGTCTGTAACCTAAAGCGTCTGTAACCTGAGGTACCACTGTACCACATTGTACAAAGAAAAAAACAACAACCCAATACAGCAATCAAGCAAACGCTTGTAAAGAGTTTTCCCTACGCTGATACTTTCTCCATTTATCTGTGTTAGGCGTGGCAATTTTTTGCCTTTAGTATAAAGCACTTTACTGAAAAACAGGTAGACATAAAAAGGTGGTTGGCAATATTATTCTCTTAAATCACATTTTACTAGACTGCTATTCAACTTGGGCTCATCAACTGATCAATTCAGCAGAGTATCCTGTCCAGGTGATAGGTGGTTAAGGCTGAGTATGTGTTCAGTACCTTTGCATGACTGCTGCACAAGCACAATTGGACCCAGAAATCTGGCACCCTGGGAATCAGTACCAGCTTCTTTTATTGTTTTCAAAGAATCTGGTAGCTGAAAAAAAAGCTTGGAAATGTGTGAAATCTATGTTATCTAAGGAAAGTCAGGACTTCCTGTGACCTAGGAACCTCATTTTAGTGCCTGCCACAGCTCTTTGCTCCTATTTCTCGACACCTGCGTCTACAAACCTAAATAGCCTCCATCCAGTTAGCCCTCCCATTCTATTCTGTTACGGTCTTCCAAAATACAGTTGTTAGGAAAGCATGCAAAATCAGCATATGCACATCTGACTGGTGTAACAACAGAATTTGGATTTTGCTGACACACACAAAAAACCCTGGAGATGGAAAATTCAGAGAGTGATATTTATGATTTTAAAGGTATTAACTGAGGAGTTTCCAGAATATGCACGTGTTCATTAGCACTTTGTTTTTGCAAGTACGTCAACCTATAATATCATGTCTTGTACTTTTCACAACTAAAATTATTACACTGTAAAGACTTCAAAATGAAGCAGTAGGTGCACCTACTCTGTGCCCTTCTGTGATATCCAAATATAATATAAAGACAGCAGAGAAATGGTGTCCTGTGTACTTTTCAGGCAAAAAAAATGTGGATAGACAGTATTACTGAAAGGTTATTGCCACTTTTTGCAGGATATTGTGGAGGAAATGTCAACATCATGCAAGTTATTTCTCCAAAAAGTATGTGTTCAGTGCTCTCCTACTAAGCACATTGCAGATCCAATGCAAACATTAATACTGATGACAAACAGAGACTCAAATCTGCTAATGATGACTGCATCCCAACTTTGATGAGTCTCCAATAAAGTGCATATCTTGTCATTTGATAGCAGCTAATTAGACACACTGTCTCCCTGAAGAGACAGAGATAAAACCATGAAAGCTATTTCGGATGTCAGAAAAGGATAAAGAGCTACCCTAGTTTCTTTCAAACATACATGCAAGGAGATAGTGTTCAGGTACATAAGACACAAAAGATGATTAAGGGGAACAATGCAAGACAATTGATCACATCTAACCTTTTCTCAAAAATAAATTATGATCGTATCATATTTCATTTTACATTCTACTGTATATTTCATAATACCTATTTTCCTCAAGCAAAATTATAGAGCTTAACACCATGCAGTACTGCCAATCAGGATCCAGTTAGCTGAAATATATTTAACAGGATTTCAGATTATCCTGACACATTCAATGTACAGTTGCTTTCAGAGAGTATCAATAGTCCCTTAACTTCTCAAGTACCAGGTTATTTACTTCCAAGCACCATTCATTGATGGACAGAGAAAAAGAAATAATTTGTTTCCAAAACAATTCACAACGTCCCACTCCTTCTGTCATTTCCATCATGAAAGATTCTAGATGTATATCTGACTACATTCTCATATAAATATGAGCAGGAAGGTATTTTTAGGCAGCTGAGTTCTTAAAATGTTATCGAAATGAAGGCAATATTATAACTGAACAGAAAAGCAGCTTTGCCAGAGTCTTTTTTATATACTAAGCCAAAACAATAATTTAAGTGATTTTTTTGGAGGGTTTGTGTATGGAACTCAACTTTTTTTTGGAAGACACTTAGCTTTTTTTTAAAAAAAAATATTGATCTGTTAACATAGTTTTGTTCAATTTGAAGGAAATGTATATAGAGACATGACAGCCCAAAAGAAAAAAACCTGAATTATATGCATTTTTCCTGTATGTTAGTTTTTCATCTACAAGAAAGTTTTGGGAAACATAGAAAAAAATTATGCAGCATTTTCTTTCAGAATGAGGAAAATACTTTTTATAAACCAGTTTTAAAGTAAAATCACTATGCAGTCAGTTCACAGTGTTGAAAATCTCTCAGACCAAGGTTGTAAATGTTAATGATAAAATTACTGTTGCTATGATCGGAAAAGCAACACACTAAGACTTAATTCAAAATTCACAGGAAATTGGTCCTTGTTTGAAGTCCATGAAGTTCCAATTGAAAGTTTATAGATTCAGAACCTATGGATCTTTCAGAGCAAAAAAACACAAGTTATGCTACTATCTGCAATTATATTTACTGAGTTCATATGCGCTATAAATAAAACAAGTAACTGTTCAGGAGAGATAATTTTCTCTGCAGTTCCAGTGAATGCTTCAGCTGTTCCTATGCATGTTTACTCAAAAGCAAATTCCACTGAATTCTGTGACGCTCAAGCCAATTAACAGAGAAATCTTTACCCTGGCCAGGTAGGAACAGGGCAGAGCACAGAACTGACCAGAGTGGAAGACAGGATTTTAATTTTTAAGCTACTTTGCTAGTTGTGCCTCCCCCTTCCCTCTAGCAATGTCCTGGTTTGGGCTTCCTACCCTTGGTATCACCAGCAGAAACACCACTAGCATTAACTACTCAATCATCACCATTTCAGCAGCTAAGCCCATCCTCTTACAGCACAGATCAGGGGGTTGGAGCTGGTCTGTAACTTTGCATGGGTCTGGATTCCAAGTATAGTAACTGTTTAAGTATAATAACCCTATAATATATTATTAACAGACTATCCAAATGTAAAACCGCTATTATATTATAGGAACGTGTACTTCCAGAGCTTCTCTCTTAAAATATAGCATATTCTGTTTCCGCATGAAAATATTTAAGTTTACAATACTATTTTAAGCCCATGCTTTCCTTTGTTCACTACAATATCAATCGCTTCAATACTGTATTTCATTTCATTTTTTCCTTATTTTTCCAAGTGAACATTGGCAAGGTACCTTCAACATGGAATTTTAAACTGCTGCACCCTAACCCTGGATAGATTTGCAATTATTGTTTAAATGAAATAAAGATGTTTATAACTTTAAATTTCATAAATAAACAGTACCAATATGTTCTAAAACATACTACGTTTTGTGTTTTTAAAGAAGGAAAGTTTATGTTTGATAAGATAGTATGCATATATATATATATATATATATATATCCATATCCATTTTTTACATAATTTCTGGAATTCTTTTTCTGGTGAGGAAAACACACCAGAATTCCACCCCTGCCCCCAGGATCCTTTAAAATGTCTTGAAATTGTTAGATCTCTCCATGGTCTCACACCAGTTTTTAACAGCTATTTTTTCCTTTGCAATTGCAGGCTCAGCTACTCTGTGTTGCTGTGATGTTGCTTTGCAAGCTTCTTTTACTGTGAAACTCAGGGACGACTGGATAAATTTACCAGGGAAGATCAGCAGATGCCAGATATACCAGGAATATTCAGTGATAGTTAAACTAGCAAACAAAAAGGGTTACATTTATCTATCCAGAGATATTACTTCCAGATATTCTCTGCATATTCAGTAGCTCCTCCATTCAAAGACTTGCTCTGCTGGCAAACAAAACGTATGATGGAACACACTGATGTCAATAACAGAACCCTATCACAAAAAGCACATTATGGCAGCACTGAAAGGATTTCATGCTTAGACTCCTAGGCAGATACCCCATTGCAGATGTTTAGGACTGGGATCTCTGTTTCACAGAACCCAGATGCAGACAGGAACATAGGAAGCTGCCTTATACCAAAAGTCACATTATTGGTCCATCTAGCTCAGCACTGAAAGCATGAACTGGAGCGGCTATGCAGGGTTTCAGACAAGACCTATCTGGAAATGTTAGGGATTGAACCTGGCACCTTCTGCAAGCAAAGCATGTGGTCTACCACTGAGCTGTGGCCCTTACCCAACTCAAGCAAACTATTACTTGTACAACCACTTTACCGGCTTGTTTTGGTAAAGCATAGGATATATCCAAGCCCAGCATTCTGACTGCTACATTGACCGGCAAATGTTATCTGGAAGAAGCCAATACATGCTCACATCTCTATACACCCCTCTCTAAGGTGCCAGGGAACTGTTTGTACTCAAAACATCTATAATGCACCATTCCATTTGTGCAAGTAAAGAAGGGCTTTCTGATAAGGGGCAATATTATACGTGGGCCTCCCCAAAAGCTTTCCCATAACAACATGGAAATTGAACAAAAGGCAACATATAAAACACAATAAACAAGAGCTATATACAGAATTAACAGTACGCAACTTAAAGGCTGTACAGGAGAGATGGCGACGCAAAATGAAAAGCAAGAAAGAGCAAAGACATTTTACAGAATGGAAAGATCTGACCATACATTAAATGTAATTGCGAGTTACTTCACAAATATCTGTACAACTGTACAGGAAAAACCTGAAGCTGC
This sequence comes from Podarcis gaigeae, assembly GCF_964106915.1. NCBI lineage: Eukaryota > Metazoa > Chordata > Lepidosauria > Squamata > Lacertidae > Podarcis > Podarcis gaigeae. Next base: position 44,532,796 of record NC_139686.1, read on the forward strand.
CACTTGGAAGTCTGTAGTGGATCTAAGCCAAGGCCAATTTCAGATTGTGATGAAAGGGAACACTGACGTAAAGAGAACCCTGGTGTGACCTCTCGCATGCGACTGTGGCAAGTCAATCCTGAAGCTCTTTTCTCAGGATGGTCTGAAGAAACAAATCTAAGCTGGAATCCAAAGAGCTCTGTGCAACCGCAGCAGATAGTGCTTCTGCATCTACATGGAACGGTTGCTGATTTTTTTCTTTCAGCTGCATGGGATGTTGCTCTCAGTAGGTTTCTGGGAGCAGCCCTTTGTGGGGTGGGGGGCATAATGGGACAAAGAGGGCTCCAGCAGCAAGTAAAGTCAGGAATGCCATCCGCTGCATCCTGGCCAAAAACAATTTATAGCTCTTTATCAATACAGTCCCATACCATATTCTTTATGCCACCTTTACACACAAAAAAGTGTGAGTTTATCTTACTTCCCTGCTAAATGGTACACTTTCTTCAGATTAGTCACTGCTACTTTTGATTTGACAAAGCAAAAAGCAAAAAACAAAACCTTGAACTGCAACACAGTGTCTTTCTGAAGTGCAAATGAATCTGTGACAAAACAGCATTTTAAAAAAATTACTACCTGCTGGATTTATGGTCAGTGGTTTTAAAGTGCATCTGGTCATTATTTCAAGGACTGAAACCAAGTGCTAAATGATACTCTAATATATTTATGAAACTGCTGATTTCATCCCTCCCAAGTCAGCCACTTGTAAGTAATGGCACTCTACTCAGTATTAAAATTTCAAATTTAGTAATTGACTTTATTAATAGACTTACACAGTGCAGGACCGTCACAAGCTGCTCCTACTGGAAGGGCTTTAGAGGATGACAGCTGCCTGTCATCTTCTCCCATCAACTAAGCACTGATTTAAGCCCACACATGCTAGATAAAAGGAATTTGTACCCTGTTATGGCTCAACCCAAACTGACCAGAATCTCTCTCGTTGATGCCACATGATGCCATAAATTCAACTGGAATATGTGAATCTACGGGCCTATGCTATGAGAGAAAATACTGACCTGCTTGTTAATACGAAGTTTCAGGAGGCATTAGAAAAAGTGTCATAATGCCTTCAATGACTTTAGGCACATGGCCAAGTCTGCCAGAACTGGCATGTTATCCAACTTTCAGTCAATGCAATAGGCACTATAAGAAGATGGCAACACTGTCTGAAAGCTGTTAACTACCATTGTAAAATGAAACAGTGTTATTCAATACTCTTTCTATCTTAAATTCCCTTTAAATAAGCACATGACATGAAGCATTCAGAAAAAATCTATCGATCTATAACATGTGGTGTAGCATTTAAAAATCAAAACAGAGCATTCATTTTTTAAAAAAACTTCAAAAAGGTGCAAATGATTTAACTAATGCTTTCCAGGCTCACATAGGCAGGTCAGTACTATTATGTCTAGTTTTCCTAGAAGTACCGTCGTCACGTGGCAGTGCTTTCTGCAAGCTTGACATAGCAGCTGTTCTTTCAATGTCTATCACAGCATACAGCTCTGTGCGCCTGGTTGGAGTCTGTGGAAGTGGCGTGGTAGGAGTTTTTGGAGTCTGAGGGTTGTCAGAGTCACTGCCACCTTCCAAATCAACCTGTATATAATTGAGCTGCCTGTGTTCTGAACTTGGTCGCCTAATATCAAAGTTAAAGACCGTTGGGGTACAGTCCCGGCGTCTTGCATATTCCACTTTGTGAGCACTTGATGGCACCGTCACATTCTCTGTATTGACATAATTATGCATGGGGTCTAAATTATTGTGATAGCCATTCAGAGATGGTGTCTTTGGTCCTAAACTGTCATCCTCCTCTTTACTTAGCTTGTGGGCTTCCCAAACTGGAGGCAAAGATGGCAGGTTTTCATAATTTAGCAATGCAGTTCTCCTCTGAGCGGAATTGTTGATATTCTGGGTATCAGAGGTACTGGATGATATCAGACGACCTCTCCTGAGTCCTGGGGCACCAGGGATAGACAACCTATTTACATTTTCATACGCTATTTTGTTACCAGAGGAAACTTCTTTGCGTTCGTCACTGTCGTACCCAGTGTCCCATTCATTGTTACTACTCGCGCTAGCTTGAGTACTGTTGGCACTAGTTTCAGTACTGTTTCCACCACCTTGAGTACTGTTCCCACTGGATTCAGTTTTTTCTTTTTCCATTAACTGCCTCTGGACAGGCGTTGGACCCAAAACAAATTTGACTCCTTCAGGTTCCAGTACAACCTGGGCATCTCTGTCATCTGGACAAGTTTCATCTTCCCTTGCCTTGCTTGTTTCTGCATTAGAAACCCTTCGCTCCAGAGGTGTACGCACACTTGGCCTGTTTTTTCTTTCCTCCTGGACACCTGTTGTATTCACATATGTATGGACCTGCAAAAGACAGAACAGCGTGTCAGCTGTGGGGTCACATGGCTACTTCACACATTGTCCAACTCCATTTTTCCTTATAACCACATTTTCGGTCATATCCTAAAGGGGTAGGTACAAGGCAACATGAACTCAATCCAGAAACCTGCTTCAGAGCACTTCTACCATAGAGAACAAGACTGGCAACAATTTCAATAGAGATTTATATTATCACAGCAATCATGAGAAAGCGGAAGAGAATTAAGACTGGGATATGACAACTGTGAAGTCAAACCCCAAATCACTTACTTGCTCCTCTGCTACAAGCAAGGGATGTGTTGACTCTTCGCCTACTGAAGGAAGACGGGCACTCCCTACGGAAGGGTGTCTGCTGGAGGGATGTGATGAAGCATCTCCATAGGAAGGATACCTTGGATACCCATTGGGTAGACTCTGCCCACTCAACCCAGGTGCTGATTAAAAAGAAAATCCAGTTACCCTATTGTATTGAATGGCACTCTTTTATTATTTGCTGTAACAACCAATTAGCATGCATGGATGCTTGGGAAATAATAGCAGATGTGGGTGAATTCACCTGCAATATTCATCATCTGAAATCGATGAGGTCTAAATCTTATGATGAATTTTAAGACACTTCAAGTGAGAACATGGCAAGTGAGCTCAAGTGTCATATTCAACACTCAGAAAAAATAAACTTACTGGTAGGTGTGCGGGGTGTTCTTGGAACGTCCATCTCTGTTTGATGTGGATTCCTTTCTACTACAGGCTCCTCTACCACATTTATACTATTATTCTGCATGATCTCTTGCAACATATTAAATAATTCTTCAGCACGAGCACACTTGAAGGCAAATATTCCTACAACAACATAGAATCTGTTAGATAACTTTAATGAATAAAGTAAGCTTCCAATAACAGGTGTTGTACAGTCCATTTAAGCACATACCTGTTAATAAAAAAGACCTATCAAACTAAATTATGTTAAACCCCTTTTATATATATATTGAAAAGTTTTAAATTCCTCATGATCACAGATTTAAACAAAATGTAATGTGGATAAAGCAACAATAACCACAGAGAGAAAATTCAGGAAACAAAACTTTATTGGTAAGCAGTAGTCCCTGAAAGAGCACGGTTTTGCTGCAGCAAAATTGTATTTCAGATTTTCTGCTCGATATTTGTAACAAAATCAATATAAAATTCCTATACAAAGAGGTAAGAAGGATCTGACAAAAGGTACAAGTTTATGTGAAGGTTAAGGGAAGAAGGAATATAAAACAGATTTGGGTGATACAGACAAAGCCAATTTGGTTTAGGTCTCAAGGATAGACACAGAAACAAAGTAGACAATACCATGGATTTTCCTCTAGTATTGTTCCACTTTGTCTTTTGACAGCAGAGGGAGCCCAACTTACCATCATCAGCAAAGAGAACCAGTGCAGTTGGCAGCTTTGGATTATTCTTCCATTGAAAGCATTAAGTTAAAGTTGACATTCTTGTTAACAAGTATGTGTTTTTGCTACTGCTGAGCTTTAGCTTATCTAACATATCAAAACTATTGTCCACTACTCTGTTTCAGCCAACACAATTAGGTGTGGTAGCAGATTGTAAAACCTGAAAATTTTAGTAAATTGGTTGTGTATTAAGCGCAGGAGTACCTTGAGCAAATTTCAAATATAATAACAAAAAAGTTCTAGACAGTATCTAATTGTGTCATGCACACTCTCAAATATTCATGTATTTAGTAATGAACTAAATTTGGCATTATCTCCACAGTTGTCTAACACTTGCACTCAACAACTCATTTATGCTATAAAACCTATTCAGAGAATGCTTCAGACTAAATGGACTGTGATCCACAGTGCTACAAAAACTCCATATTTTTCCAAAGTAGCTGCTAAATAAAATAATGAATACAACAAAATTTGTCCACAACAGAAATGGAATCCTTTTCGTAATGGGCTTTGAGTACAATTAGTGGTTCATGGTCAATGTTAGCCATACTTAGAGTAGACCAGTGTTTCTCAAACTTGGGTCTCCAGCTGTTTTTGGACTACAACTCCCATCATACCTAGCTAGCAGGACCTAGGTCAGGCAGGTAGTCAGAAAACAGCTGGAGACCCAAGTCTGGGAAACAGTGGAGTAGACCTACCAACATCAGTAAATTACTCAAGTCCATTTCAATGGTTCTGCTCTGACTATGAAACACTGGAAGCTCTTGTATTTTATTACAACAGCTTTTGAACTTTCTGTCTTCAGACAATTGACAATTCTTTCCCAACTGAACGTGTACTGACGAACCCTAAGCACTTGCCCTGAACATCTGCAGAGGCATGAACTAAACACAAGCCCTATAACTCATCCAACATTCTTCTGTGGTATAACTGGTACATAGTACACTCATCTAATTATATCCTTTAACATCTGTGAAACTGTGGGTTGTATCCAACCCAGTTGTCCCACTAACATAAGGATTTCCACCTGGCAATGCAACTTTCTTTCCTTTTCCTCTCCTAAATCTGCTCCTGAGGGTTGGGACAACCCCCAAACAGATTTGGAGCACATATGAGAAAAGGAGCTGGAGCTCCATTGCAAAATGCAGAAGCCCTGGCACTAAAAGGTAAACTTTACTGGATACAAAGCATTGTTTTGAATATTGACTTTTGCATTTAGAAACATTTTTAAAAATCAAATTCCTCTTTGTCCCTGCATTTTAGGAAATGACTAGCAAGTTATTTTTTAGGAAAGCCTACCCACCATTACTGATGCTCTCACTGAGGGACACCCAAAACACAGGTTTTACAGCAATGCTTTTGCTTAACTAACATATTAACCTGTTATATAGAAACAAGTTCCATTAATGCAACTTTCATGACAATCCTAAATATGCTTTATGGAACACAATACTACTTTGTATCTAGGCGGGGGGGGGGGGGGAGAATGTGACTTTTCCCAGTAGCAACCAGTAGTGTGATCTGAACCTCATTAGGAATCAGGGGGCACATAAGAAAACAGCCATAACTGAACTGATTGAGAAGACGCTCATTCCCCACAGCAATTATTTATGCCTGCTTCAAGAGAAGTTGATCTAAAATGGCAAAATGCACTGAATCTATGTACTTGTGATCATTTTCAGAATAGAATATAATTGTAAGATTTGTGGCATTCCACTGTTATTTGGTAGATATCTTCTTTTTTTATGTAGGTCTGCTTTGCATTTTAAGAATTATGGTTCAACTGATACGACCTTTGAAAATGCTTTCATGGTCCACCAACTAGAGATGACACTGTGATACTGTAGCTCATAATGTTTGGGTACCTTAAATATACGGTACACTGTTGGGAAATTAAATTGTTTTCCTTATGATTGCTATTAAATCGAGAACACTTAACACCACAAATAAACACAGTCTCTCACACAAGTCGGAACACTGATGCTTACACAACAGGCTGGAGAGAAAAAGGATAATTTTTGGTAGTTACAGAAGACAAACCATATAAAGACACTTCATTCTGACACATTTAGTAATACTTAATGAGGATTAAGTGGGGATCTAAAGCATTATTAAACAGTTGTCTCCAAATACATATACTTGCTTTCAAACGTTAACCAAGAATGGTTGAAGATTCTTCTGATAAATTTTAGTACAAATAAACCAACCCATCATGAGCAATAAAAATGGCACTGCACTTTTGAGGATTTACAAATGTTCCAATTTATATCACTCATCCATACCAAAGTTTTAGAGGAGAGATTAGAGCTGAGATATGATTTACAAAAGGCAATTTATGTGAGTTCCAAAACTCAATCAAACCCACAAATAAGGCATGAAAGCAGCAACCCTCTCCTATTTCTCCCCAACAACTGAGCGTCTTTCAGTGTGGAGAAGAATAGCCAATGACACACTAGCATCCATGAAGTGGTTCTTAAAAGCAATGTAAAACAATAGCCATCACCAAATATTATAGTATATGATTGTTGCTAGGATAAATGGGAAGGAAGAGAATCATAAGCATCTTGGAGGAAAGGTGGGATATAAATGTAAGATCTAAAAAGTTAAACACCTTTGAAGAGGGATACTGTAAAGAGCTTTTTGGAATTCCCAGGCATACCAAGCCAACTGGATTACCTACATATTTTCTAAAGCACACCAAAACTTTGAGAGTACTTCCTTTTTCAGAAGCCATACTGAGTCTTCCTCAATTATGTTCTTCTATGGATTGTATCCAATTGTGCCCATGCATGGACTTCTGCTCACAAAACAAGCCTCCACCTTCCACTCCTCCCACCAGCATACTCCCATTTGCTTCAGAGACTTCCCCAACCCTCTGGAGCAGATTTGGGGGGCACACAGGAGAGAGGAAATGAAAGTGAGGTCCTTTTGTGCAAAAAGAAGTCTGCTTGTGCAATGCTGGCTTCCAACCAGCATGTTTAATAAGTCTAGGTTTAATTATGCCTTCAACCAATTTACTTGGGATGGAGGTTTGGCTAATAAGCCTGTAATTTCCTGGCTGTCCATTGGTTCCCTTTTTAAAATGTGTGGCATTGGCTTCCTTCTCTAGCAAGGAGGCCCATTTTTAGTGACAAGTTCTCTGCCTATTATTTTTAGATCATCAGTAATATCACATCTGACCTCTTTAAGAGGGTTGTTAATTTTTTGTGAAGTTTCCATATCTTGTCACCTCTATTTCCCTTCTAATCCCCCTTCCCAAAAAACCCTGATTCAGATGTGGATATGTACTAAATAGCCAAGAATGATATCAAACATCCATTAGCTTCTCTGCAATCTTGTTATACTCCTTCAGTTAACCTTCTGTCCAACTGCTTTCCTGTATGTTGATATTCTATTATTGTAAGTAGTTTTGGAGGCCCTGAGGCACAAAGGTAAGCTATTAATATTTTAAAATAAACAAGCAATTTATCCAAGCTTTTGACATAAGTGCTGCAATATATTCAGTATGCAATTGACAGATCTCTGACACAAATGATTGTAATCCAGTATCTTCCACCACCAGCACCCCCAAAAAACCCCCAACAAAAACAACCCAGTTTCTGAGCTTCCATGCTACTGGGGAAGTTGATTTAGAAAGTGAGGGGTATTTCAGAAGTATGGCAAGATGGTCAGCAGGTCAAAGTAAACTACAAGGCTAGTGCAATTTCCCTGAGTTGAACCAAGTAGCTCCATTTTATAGGAGTCAGCATATTCTCATAGACAGGTAAGATATGGGTCACTGCAGAGGTCTTACTAGCATATTGAAGTATTAAGTGATGATTGATCATTTTAAGGTTCCTACTTGGTGATTTGAATAAATCCTTTTCTGATTTCAGAAAGGTAACCTGGATTTCATTAAAATGAAGGGGAGGTTTTTTTGTCTGTTTGTTTTAATTCAGACCAACTGTTGTTCAAAATACAGGTGTTTAGTGACTACTCTCCCTTTCTCTTTTCTAGGTCTTCTATAGGAACAAGCAAAAAGCTATTATACATACCTGGTCCAGTTTGGCATCTTCGACCACTTTCAAATGAGAAAAGATTGGAATCGTAGCCATAACGGCGCAGACAGAGGTAATGCCATTTGACAGAATCCCGTTTACGGGTATACAAGATTAGTTCTGTGTCTGTAAGTTCCATTATACCAGAACCCAACTCATTACCGTCATCATCCACATTAATAACCTATAAAATAAAATGGATACTATATATTAAAAGCAAACATTCATTTATTAAGCCACAGTCATGTACCTTACCTAACTTTACTGAACAAATATTTGATACAAATATTTAAAACTATAAAATAAATCTATAAAACTAACAAATAAATTTGGCTTCCTGATATAATACAGTTCAAATGTATTTTATTTTCCTCTTAACATGGGGCCATGACTATGCAGGCCACATATATTTCCACCCTCCCTCTAGGCATTTCAAGACTGGCTATTAGTGGTGGTTAACTATCTTTAGCTAATAATGCTAAGAGATGTGAAGACAGAAATCTAGGCTATCTCTGTGGTAATTAGTTGGATACTATATGAAATACAAATAATATGGCTTAATTTATTTTTGAACAACCTATCTACTTAAAAAGCAAGTCCACCAAGAGAGAAAGAAAAATCCAAACATTTCCAAATTGCCCTACTGATTTCACATTTTCTGTCCCTAACCTGCCACCACATAATCTGAATTCTGTGCCCATTAAAGGTGACAAGACCCTACCTTGAATTTGTTTCGATGGTTATCAGGGACTGCTTCTTTATCTGGACAGCTACAACAGCTACCCATGACTTCTTTAGAAGACCATGTGATTGCTAAAACCAAAGTAAAAGAGAATGCATTTCAAAAAGAGAAATGAAAACAAACATGCAAATGGCATATAATAATAATAATAATAATAATAATAATAATAATAATAATAATAATTTATTATTTGTACCCTGCCCATCTGGTTGGGTTTCCCCAGCCACTTTGGGCGGCTTCCAACAAAGATAAAAGATACACTGAAATGTCACATATTAATAACTTCCCTGAACAGGGCTGCCTTCAGGTGTCTTCTGAATGTCAGATAGATGTTTATCGCTTTGACATCTGATGGGAGGGCATTCCACAGGGCGGGCGCCACTACCGAGAAGGCCCTCTGCCTGGTTCCCTGTAACTTGGCCTCTCGCAGTGAGGGAACCGCCAGAAGGCCCTCGGAGCTGGACCTCAGTGTCCGGGCAGAATGATGGGGAAGGAGACGCTCCTTCAGATATACTGGACTGAGGCCGTTTAGGGCTTTAAAGGTCAGCACCAACACTTTGAATTGTGCTCGGAAACGTACTGGGAGCCAATGTAGGTCTTTCAAGACCGGTGTTATATGGTCTCGGCGGCCGCTCCCAGTCACCAGTCTAGCTGCCGCATTCTGGATTAGTTGTAGTTTCCGGGTCACCTTCAAAGGTAGCCCCACGTAGAGCGCATTGCAGTAGTCCAAGCGGGAGATAACCAGAGCATGCACCACTCTGGCGAGACAGTCTGCAGGCAGATAGGGTCTCAGCCTACGTACCAGATGGAGCTGGTACACAGCTGCCCTGGATACAGATTTGACCTGTGCCTCCATGGACAGCTGTGAGTCCAAAATGACTCCCAGGCTGCGCACCTGGTCCTTCAGGGGCACAGTTACCCCATTCAGGACCAGGGAATCCTCCACACCTGCCCGCCTCCTGTCCCCCAAAAACAGTACTTCTGTCTTGTCAGGATTCAACCTCAATCTGTTAGCCGCCATCCATCCTCCAACCGCTTCCAGACACTCACACAGGACCTTCACCGCCTTCACTGGTTCTGATTTAAAAGAGAGGTAGAGCTGGGTATCATCTGCATACTGATGAACACCCAGCCCAAACCTCCTGATGATCTCTCCCAGTGGCTGCATGTAAATGTTGAAAAGCATGGGGGAGAGGACAGAACCCTGAGGCACCCCACAAGTGAGCGGCCAGGGGTCTGAACACTCATCCCCCACCACCACTTTCTGAACACGGCCCAGGAGGAAGGAGCGGAACCACTGTAGGACAGTGCCCCCAGCTCCCAGCCCCTCAAGACGGTCCAGAAGGATGTTATGGTCGATGGTATCAAACGCCGCTGAGAGATCCAGCAGAACTAGGAAACAGCTCTCACCTTTGTCCCTAGCCCGCCGGAGATCATCAACCAGTGCGACCAAGGCAGTTTCAGTCCCATGATGAGGCCTGAATCCCGACTGGAAGGGATCCAAATTGACTATATACCCAAACCATTAAAGAAAATTGGCAGAAGAAAGACAAATTGTACATCAATGGAGACAGACAGAATATAAGCATGTATTGTACAAAACTACATTATAGGGTGAGCTCCAACACGGCATGACTGAATGCCCACTAGGGCAGTGGGATTCCCCGGTCCTCCTTCCCCCCTCCAGGCCCCACATCCCCCCAAATCTGCTCCAGGAGTAAACTGGAAGTCCTGTTGCATTAGTTCATTTTATGCAAGTGAGTGGACATAACCGGATCTTACTCACAATAAGATCCTGGAAGTCCTGCTCCTTGCCTTGCTGGTCTATTTCCACCTGGCTTGGGACCTCCAGCTACAAAAGTTGAGGCTGCTGAACAGACTTTTGGCCTGGGGATTTGTTTAGTATTTGTTGCTGTTACTGATATTATTTTTTCGTATTTCTTTTTAGATCTTATTATGATTTATTTGAATTGTTCGATTTGGTTGTGAACTTTTCGTTGTGTTTTGTTTACTACATTTGTAATTATATATTTATTTTCGTGTTGCAAGCCGCCTTGAACATGGTTTTTAACTATTCAGGCAAGTTCAGAAGGTGGTGAAGAGAAACATCTGGCCAAAGGTACATACACTCACCTAGATTTGGCCATTAATATTTCTAGCCTCTGGTACAGCATCAGTACTTCTGTCATACTTCAAAACATCATGTCGCCCTTCCACATAAATGAGTTACGACCTAAAAATCAAAGTTTTAAAAACAGTCTATTATAGAGGCTCAAGAAAGCTGTTTTGAATAAAAGTTGGTTCCGAAAGCAAAACAAATTAGATAAGTAATATTTGCAGAGAATAAGTGTGCACACATGTGCTGGCCATAACTCATTCTAAAAGGGGTAATTCATAAAAACACTATATTTTTTGCTGTTACCGTATTTTTACCACCATTCTGTTCTTTAACTGAAGATTGCTACTTAATCGAGAAACACAAATAACATAAAAGACAGCATAAGATATTGCAAAGATGTCTTCTGCTGGAGGGGTGTGTGGATCAATTATTACATTTACTTTTCAACAATTCCACCAGGTTTCTGGCTGACCGCTTGCAATGTCTACTAGAAAAGCATCCAAGTGGCTAACTGAAGCAGCCAAATTATATACGTAGCTAGCACTGCATTGAAGGGAAAGGGGAGGTCTTCTGACATCACATAAAGCTTCAGAACTGCTCCAAACATCTATCAACTCCTCTCTTCCAGTTTTGAGCTAGATTTGCATACAGATTCTCTGAGTGTAAATTGGGGACTGTTGCCTAGTCTTTTCCTGAAGCAAAGATCTTTCAGCTTCTTGCTTTCTCCTAGCATTTGTTCCCACTATCTTCTCAAAGTCAGCCTCTTACTATGCTTGTTCTGTATGTTGCTATCTTAGAAGAACTACGTCTTCAAAGAATATACTACACATTGGTGCAGTATTTTGTAGAAGTTCCTGTTCAAATGTGCAACTAGAGAACATCTCAGATGAGTCTCCCATATAGCACTTGCAGTCACCATGTTGCAAAAGCAAATCAGGTCTGGTAAGTGACAGGAAACTATTGGTATGCTATCTTGGGATCCATGGTGGAAGAAATGAGAGACATAAATGTAAGAAAATTAATATTTAACCTACTCCCCTATAAAAGGTCCTAATATGTACATCCTTTCCCATTAACACAACACAAGGTGGTAATGATGTAACAGGTCTACTTCTCTCAGAAGCAGAATATAATGTGCACACTTTAAAAAGAACAAATGCACCGACTACACGTTAACTTGCATTGCAATATTACAAATATTCATTCTGTCAACATTACATATTTGGGGTGGGGCAAAAATATGATTCCATTAAATGAAAGCCTTTTGATAACTAAAAAAAAATGGGTTAACATTGTGCAAATCCAGTGTAGGATCCAAAGCAATGGATTCAAATTTCAAGAAAGGAGATTCCAACTAAACATTTGGAAGAACTTTCTGACGGTAAGAACCGATCGAGCATAGAACGGGCTATCTCAGAAAGTGGTGGACTCTCGCTCTTTCAATATTTTAAAACAGAGGTTGGATGGCCATCTGTCAAATATTCTTTAGCTGATATTCCTCCATTGCAATGATTTGGCTATAGATGACCCTTGAGGTCCCTTCCAACTCTACAATTCTGCGATTCTCAGGTTCCCTTGATGCTATCCTCCAAAAGAGCTGAAAATATGTGTTGTGGTCACCAACAGTGGTTTACCAAAGCTCCATTCAACATTTTTGTTTCTGCTTCAGTGTCAAGTACTAAGCCCCACCCTTCATTTGTGCAATCTAGTCTGTTTCTATTTAAACAGATATTTGGGTCAGTTCTTTTCATGTTATGTAAATTAAAATCAAGTACTTCTGCTAAGGCTGTAGTAAACATAAATTAATTCAGCACAGATGGACCAAATTATCCAGATCAGAACCTGGCTCTTATTATACAGCCACTGTTATAAGAAGATTTTTTTTTCATTCAAAAAGCTGTTTAATTATGTGTATGAAATAAAGCATTACTGTTTTCTAAAGTAAACATTCCCACTGGGCATTCCTTTCATCTTGCATAATTATATTGCATTGGGAAGACTTCGTTTGTGTTCTCTAAGTTTACACACAGCTATTACTGCTTTTTTATACAGCTCACACATGTGATCCACAATTCTAGAGCAGTGTTTCCCAACTGGGGGGCCATATGGCCCCCGGGGGGGGCCAGGATAATCCAAGGGGGCCACAGGTGAACATTATGTAAATGGGGGGCACAGCAGGGGGCTAGGAGGTCACAGAGGGAAGTGAGAAGAAAAGAAATATTTTTAAAAAAAGAAATCCTGATTTCTTTTTTTAAATGGCTATCTGCTTGGCCAATCACAAGCAGGTAAGGGGGCATCCCACCAAGAGGCAGCCTACCTTTTTGCCACCTGCATTTTCTTGGAGCAGTCTTGGTTTGTTTCCAGCAAGAGAGGGTGATTGGTGAGGCTCCCATTTTGCCCACTGCTTGTAGCTGCCGCCAGCGCTGTGCCAGGTGGCAGCCTGGGCCTGACTCTGCAAGGCGCGGGGTGTAATCCACCCCAGCGCCTAGCAGATCAGGGCCTTCAGATGTTGCCAAGGGGAACAGCAAAGAACCTGCACAAGCAACGCTGACACCAAACCCTACATATAGAAAGTAAAATAGAAACATCGCCACCCGACCCCCCCATCTCCCCCCCCACCTCTTTCTACCAGTAGGATGGCGGGGCACAGGAAGGAAACATTTGCAAGGGAGCCATGATCAGAAAAAAATGGGAAACACTGCTCTAGAGCACAGTCTTTCAAAACATCACAAACAGAAAAATATCTATGTCTCCTTTCTTTGTCACCAGAGCAGGGGCGCCGACTTATAAAAAATATTGGGGGGGGCGGGGGCCCATACCGACTTATAAAAAATATTGGGGGGGCCCAAGACCTCCAAACCGCTGCTGCTGGGGGAACAAAAGGGGCGAGCCCCGGGCTGCCCCGACCTTAAGTGAACCTGTGAGGGCCCGCCCTTTGCGGCAGCCGATTGGGCGGTGAATATTAATGAGCTAGGGGGAATCCCCGCTTCTCGAGGGGCTGACGAGAGCCCGCAACCCCCTCTCTAGATCGGGAGTGGCTTTGTTTTAACTCATTACTGAATGTATTTTAAAAGGTAACTATCGTCAAACAAGGAAAATAAAAAATACCAACATAATTTTGTGATTTTACAAAGCATAATATAACTAATAATTTTCTTAAATTATTGGGGGGCAGAGCCCCCCCAAACGAATTTTTGAGGGGGCTCGGGCCCCCTCAGGCCCCATGGAGTCGGCGCCTATGCACCAGAGTCTTCTTAAGGGACTCACAAGAGGGTCCCATTTTCATTGCCAAACCTTACTTAAAGGTTTGGTGAAACAAACTGTTCAGCTTTATCTGTTGCAGAGCACACATAAATTATAGAGTAACAATATGGGCAATAGTTACCATGGATTTAAAAAGCAAATGTTGCTTAATGTGAGTCAACCATTCAAAGAATATGCCTATGAAGTTTATCCTACGATAGGGTGCAAATATATTAGTCTGATCCTTGGATAATCAAGTTCTTAACTTTGACTAATTCCTAGATTCATTGTTGCCTACTACAAATGCAGGGCAACAATATTTATTGTAATTGAAGAATACTATAAAGGCTGTGATTATTTATTTTGATAAACCTAAGCACAGATGATGGTAGAGAGCTGGCAACTGAATGTTTGGTTCCATTATACTGCTTTAGGAAAGTATCCATTTTAAAATGCTGGACCCTGAATGACAGTTCTGCAAACAAAATGCCTTTTTTTTTCTTTTAGAAATATATATGGAGTGCCGTCCTATTCACTCAGAACAAAAATAATTTGCATCATTATTGGAGGAAACAAATATCCAGTGGCTAAAAAGGGAGAAACAAATCATGGCATACTTCCTGGTAGTCACTGAAACTAGGGATATGGTACCTAAACTAACAGAAGTGATTGATTTAAAAAAACCTGCTGTCTTAAGACAACTACATCTCACTAGATCAAAATCTAGCAGACAAGCAGTTAACCACCAATGCACTGAATACTGATTTTAAAGATTGTTTTGTTTCTCAGAGAGGGCCTGGCTCTTCAACCAAGACTTCCTCTTGTGGCTTATTTTGGGAGAAACAAGCCAGCATTCTGGCTTGTTTCATTCTGCCTTGGGAAAAGGAAGAGCAGGGCAAGAGCAATTTGTCCAGCAGCACCCTTGGTCATTCATGGCAAGCCATAGTTTGGCTTCCTGGAACATGTGAACCAAGCCACTTTTCATTCAAAGGCTAAGAAGGAATGCAGGAATTGAAGAAACTTACAAAGATAGTATTAGATTTGCCAGTTTTTAAAGACTTTTTTTTTTAACTAGAAGAACTAGCAAAAACAAAAAAACAAGCACACACCACTTTAGTCAGTCTAAAGTTTTAATATACAATATTTGACTGTTATAATTTTCTTGTAAAGGTAAAGGTACCCCTGCCCGTACGGGCCAGTCTTGACAGACTCTGGGGTTGTGCGCCCATCTCACTCAAGAGGCCAGGGGCCAGCGCTGTCCGAAGAGACTTCCGGGTCACGTGGCCAGTGTGACATCGCTGCTCTGGCGAGCCAGAGCTGCACACGGAAACGCCGTTTACCTTCCCGCCAGTAAGCGGTCCCTATTTATCTACTTGCACCCGAGGGTGCTTTCGAACTGCTAGGTTGGCAGGCGCTGGGACCGAGCAACGGGAGCGCACCCCGCCGCGGGGATTCGAACCGCCGACCTTTCGATCGGCAAGCCCTAGGCGCTGAGGCTTTTACCCACAGTGCCACCCGCGTCCTAATTTTCTTGTACCAGAATACAAAGAAGATGCTTAAACATACTGTATAATGAAAAGCTGAGAGAAGTCAACAAAATAAGGTATTTACTAAGATTCAGACCGAAGTGCCAAAGCTGCCTGTTTTCAGAACATGAAAGAGAGACTACATTCAGTTTCAAACTTTATGAACACATTCCTCAAATACCAGTAATATTAAAGGTCTCAGAAGAGGCAAGACCTTTTCCCCCAACCTTAACATCACAGTTTAATCCTTGGAACAGCTGATTAAAAAATGCCTGTAGTTTAGTTGAACTTGTCAGTTTGAGGAGAAAATCCAACATTCTGAAGGAGAAAAGCTGAAATCGTGAAACAGCTTTTACACTATTGATAAGTTTGAAACTTTTAGAAATCTCACTTCATGTTTGCTCCTTTAAATTCTAACATTTCTGCTGCAACAACATACAGTAGTTCTTAAAATGGTTATTTAACTCATTTTCACAAGGCCTGCACCATTTCATCATTTGAAATATTCCTTTGGTTAATATGGGTTACAAACTTCCGATTAGAATCACAGAATTATAGAGTTGGAAGGGAGCATAAGGATCATCTAGTCCAACCCCCCAGTGGCCTTTCATATTGTCCAGCTTTAGTGCTAATAATTACAGAAGATCACTATGGTGGGGACTCATGGGTGGGCTTTATGGGTGTGATCCCATGCCTCTGCAATGACATTCCTTCTAAACCATGTTGTATCATGACATTGTTCTCATTTTATCATCGGGTGAATACACACATCAGCAGGGGGAGGGGGCTTTGAGAGAAGGTTCAGCTATTGCCATTTGGTTTGTATGTAATTTATGTTGGCTTGTTTTAATATAGTTTATTGATTTTAGTTTTAATTTTGTGTATTTCTACCCTTGGACCTGCAGGTGAAGGGTGGTCTATAAATATGATAGTGATAGATGATAGATAGATAGATAGATAGATAGATAGATAGATAGATAGATAACTGCCTAGTTTATCTTTTCATCTCTATCTTTTGAATATATCATTTAGAAATAAAATAATTTAGGTAACAAAAAAGCCAGTAATATAAAAAATCCATATGACTAAATCTACAGTTCCTTTTGAGATAAGTGTTATCTGAAGATGGATTTGAATGTTCCTTGTCCCTGGGAAAGCCAAGTCATCAAAATCCAGAGGTTGGAGGTATCAATTATCTCTGCAGTTACAAACTGCGCGTCACATAGCAGTGAGTCGCTCATCACTATTCCTCAAAATCACAAATGTACTGATTTTCATAGTACACTCCAAGTGCTTTGGCTCCTATGAAAATAAAGTAATTGGAAGCCTCACACAAGCTTCAACAGAATTGTAAATTGCTACACACCGCCCACATAGCTTTGAGTGCTTGAGTGTGTGTGATTAGGAGGGCTGATGCATGATCACACCAAATTCCTTCCCTTAACTCACAGATCAAAAACTTGCCCTCTCAGCTACATTCTTCTTTAAACAGTCACTGTTACCCTGGCAACCCTATGCTGCTGACACAGGCAGCTGGTCCATTTAAAGTCAGCCCTAGCTGGCAACCAAAATGTTTGTTCAACCAGTTGGGAATAGTTTCTCTCAATTCCAGAGAAGTTGCTGCTTTGTACTTTTCAACGCCACTCCCATTTAAATGTTTTCATTTTGACACATTTTTTAAAATACAAACTTAAACTACTCTGATTATTTATACACTGTTTTATTCTTAGAAATACAAACTTACTGCAAAGCTTTAAAAACTTATGCTCAAATATAAGAGGGAAGGAGAAGCAATCAGATTCTTTTGTCTGCCGCATACATCTATAGTGCAGATTGTTGTAAATATGAATGGAAGCCTTCTGCAAAAAATTATCTGAGTTCAAACCCCGTTTCATGAATTTCTGGTAGCCAAAAAAATGTATTTTTCCTGAATCAAGATTATAGAAACACATTTCAGTTACTTTGTAAGTTATCTCATAGAATACAATTTGTCTGCTTTGACTTTTATTGGTAAAAAGAAGGGGGAAATGCAGTCCAGATATTGAGGTCCTTTCTTAATAAAGATAGGAATGAAATTACAAATCCTCCAACTGTCCCTGCCAGACAAATACAGATAATGAGCCAACTTTATTTCAAGTGCTCAAAGATATCCAGTTCTGCCCATTCACCCTCCCAGTTTAGTGCAATCTAGGCTTTACTTGATTAGGTAGAAATAATTTCTTTTGCTAACCACTTAATTTTATTGCTGAGATAATCAAATGGTCCAAGGTCATAGCATGGGCTAACACTCCATGGCTCTGAAAAGAAGGATGGCCAACTTCTTAAGTCTGTGAAGATCTCTCCATTAACAGTGGTAGAAACACTGGATAAGATTTTTAACAGGATTTTATGAGGTTAATATCAACTAAGCACTTGTGCGCCACCTGGAAAGCACACAATACAAATGCAAAGAACTTTACAACCTACAAGTAGGCATTGCCAAAGCATTCTGCTTTCTATTTACATGCTTTTTTTGAATATGAAATGTCTTAAGAGTATTTTTTTGGGGGGGACCCTTCCCACACCTATCAAGAGGTAATCTTTATACTGAGAGTTCTTATACTTTACAGTGCTAGCATACTAATCTTGACTGTCAAAGCAACCAATAATGAAAGCAAACAAGCAATAATCTCTACTGGGTGTGACTGAAACATGTAAACATCGGTACTGAGTCAAGGGTTTATTACTATTGCAGTACTGAGGGTTTATTACTATTGCAGTACACAGAAAGTAGTAGTAGCAGACTTAAAATTGGGCCTTATGCCATTTACAATAATGCACACACAAAAGCCAGTCACCTGCTTTTTCTTGACTCCTGTTCCTAAATCTGGCTGCACATCAGGGAGATCCTCTCCTTCCATTCTGGCAACCATGCCATATCCAATTCAAATCATTCTTACTTGCTTTTCTTATTAGTTTACTGGCAGTCAATACATTTTTCTGTATCCAAAAATTAAATAAACAAACTGTTCAGGAAAAAGTAATTGCATGGACAGAATACGTGTCACTGTGTTCCACTGTCCATTGCATTTCTCTTGCAATTGAAATTGCTTTCATGCTGCATACAGAGTTGTCTTAGGACATTGACACCTCAAGATAAAAGTAGTTGCCTGGTGGAGAGGGGAATATTTCTTGTTTGGATACTTCTAGAATCCAAAGAGATATTTAAGCTTAGGCTCTGTTGAACTGGATAGGAGGACTAGTGTGTCATCTAACAACAGTGTAAGATTCACAGAATTGGAAGCAGTTCTTTATTTTCACTGCTGGTGCCAGAATCCTCTCGTTGACAGAAATAGCATGCCAAAAGTACTTATTAAGGAGTAAGATAATCCAAGTCAGTTCCCATACGGATATTTTCTTGTAACCCCAAATTTTCTGGAAAGTATTGTTGGCCAAAAGCAGCCTCTACAGAAACTAGTGAGTTAACCTTGTTGGACTGTGATGATGCAAAAGTAGCTCCAACATGCTATCCTACCGCTTGTCCAGCACCTAGTACTACTTGGGAGAGACAAGGGGACTCTTCAAATACCTTGTAGACCTCCAATAAGCTTTCTTTTCCCTGTCTAGCCACAAAAGCATGCCAATCTTTGTTGTTTACATACAGAGCGGAAACCTGCTGGAAATCCCTAGTTCTACAGAAAAAGGTCCATTCTAATATCCCATCTGGGCAATTTCAAATTCTTTAAACAGAACACTGTGAAGGAACACTCACAGACTTATGAACCCCACTCCTGACAGTCATAAAATCATAGAGTTGTAATGAACCCAAGGGTCATGTACTACAACCACCTGCAATGCATCCTCCTCTATATAGGTAAAGGGACCCCTGACCATTAGGTCCATTTGTGGCCGACTCTGGGGTTGTGGCGCTCATCTCACATTATTGGCCGAGGGAGCCGGCGTACAGCTTCCAGGTCATGTGGCCAGCATGACTAAGCCGCTTCTGGCAAACCAGAGCAGCGCACGGAAATGCCATTTACCTTCCCACCGGAGTGGTACCTACTTATCTACTTGCAGTTTGATGTGCTTTCGAACTGCTAGGTTGGCAGGAGCAGGGACCGAGCAACGGGAGTTCACCTGCAGACCTTCTGATCGGCAAGTCCTAGGCTCTGTGGTTTAGCCCACAGCACCTCCCGCGTTCCTTTATATGAGCTGAAGAGCGCACCCGGGCTTCGCACAGCTGTCTGCAAGCCTGGGGAGACCGGCACGTGTCCCTAGGCTTGCGGATAGCAGGCTGTTCTGGGGGCTGGGGTCGGGGGAAGCTCGGGCTTCCCCCGCGCCAGCCCCGTGCCTGGGGGGGAATTTTTTTTTCTTTATTCCCCCCCCCCAAAAAAACCTAGGTGCGTCCTATAGGGCGAAAAACACTCACTTTTTTCCTCCTAGGAAGTAAGGGGAAATGCCTGTGCGTGTTATGGAGCGAATGCCTACGGGTGGCGGGGGGGGGGATCTGCTGCAGTCGTGAGCAGAGGATCCATGGTTCCCCTTCCTTCCCTCCTCCGTGGCTCGCTTTGAAACAGCAAAGCGGGACAGGAGCCGCTTACACAGGTGTAAGCGGCTCCTGTCTGGTTGGCTGCTTTAAACCGTGCTCTCTGTCCCTCTCTCCTCCCCAATCAGCTCACTAAATAGCAGCAAACCTTTTCAGCTCTCTAAGCCGGGGAGGAGGGAGAGAAGCAGAGCCTGCTTGTTTTAAAGGAGCAAAGTGGGAGAGGAGAGGAGCCTTCTCCCCTTATACCTCTCTTCTGCATTATTAGCAGCAACCTTCTCCACACACCCCACGCATGCTCCTTGTCCCCTGAGTGCTTTTCCTTCCCTCCCCACTTAAAACGTGGTTACAAAGCATGGATCCACATGGATTCTCAGGAGTTTTGCATTGGGCTACCCCAAACTCACCGTCAGATCACATGTCTGTGGCCACAGTATGAACCACAAAAATCATACATCCACTGTTTCGTTTAGAATATTTTTTTTCTTGTTTTCCTCCTCTAAAAACTATGTGTGTGTTATGGTCAGGTGCGTGTTATAGAGTGAAAAATACGGGTGCTCACCAGCAAGCATTGCTTAGCTTCAGCACTGAGAATGGAATATGTTCTGGAGAGGTAGAAAACTAACTGGTAACTCCCCTGAGGCAAGTTCTCACCCAACTGTCTTAATAATGGTTCAATTTGCTTGTGGTTTCCAAGATTGCCACCTGGTGAATCTTTAGGAAGCCAATTTTCAAATTATTAATGCTAGTGCAACAAAGTGGAGAATATACCAATAATTCATCTGAAAGGCATCACTTTTAATATTAAGATAAACTTGCTATACTTTTTAAAAATTTGATCATTTAGGGAATAGCAGCAATTCCATGAACTCAACATCAAATCAGCTATATGGAAATGCTGATAAGTCTGCCTCTTACAGGTATTAAGGAAGCTGTTGTTCTGAATGTTTCATGAAACAATCGTTTTATTCTTTCTGATTTTTGTACACTGCTATGGGAGTCTTCTCTGCTAATGAGCAGGGTATAAATGCTTCAGATAAATACAATCTGTTTTTATGCAATACAAAAGTTCACAAGAAAGAAAGAAAGAAAGAAAAGAAAAGATGTTCATGTCTGAAAAATAACCAGAGTGGAGTGCACAAGGTTTTAAACAGAACTTAAGATTGATCCCTTGCAATTTACTTTAGGTGAAAACTTTGCATCATTATTCCTAAACACATGACACAAAGTCAATCTGTTGAAACTAGTGGAACAAACTTCCACATACTGGGGGAGGTGGATTACAGTATTAGTAATTCCATGCTGTACAAGCCTTTAGATCAGAGCTGGAAGAATGTTTCAGATTCTTAGACATGAGCCTCAGATTAAGGACTATTTCTGCACATAAACACGTTTGAAGCTAACATTTATAAGGTATAATGTATTTTAAGAGTCTTACTAGGCTGTTCCTAGTCCAGAGCTAGCTATGTTTTTGAATAGCTTTACTCTTTTTTTTCTTCCACCCACTAGTAATGTTCCACATATTGCAGAATGATACTTTGAAATTTCAACTCTTTCAAGGCAAGCAGGCAAAGGTGGAAAGAGGCCATTAAGTTGCTGATCCAGAAATGCTTCTAAACCCTCAGCCTAGTGTAGGGGTTCCCAAACTGTGGTCGGCAGGCCACCAGTGATCCATGGGCTTCATTCAGGTAGCCCACAACATCTCTGTTAATAATTTGATACAATAGAAGAAATTAAAGAAGCAAGAAAATACAATAAAAAGCATACAGCATCAAGCAAAATGCACCGTAATTGCTACAGCAGGCAGAAATATCATTAAATGATCCACGAAAACCCTTAGCAATTTTCAAGTGGTCCATGGAGGGGAAGTTTGAGAACTACTAGTCTAGACTCTAGTATGTATAGCCTGCTGAGGAATCAGGCAACAGAACTAAAACAGTCATGGTTTTATTGTGTGATGCAAGAACATTAGAAAAAGTCTGCTGTTGGACTTGTCTTAAAGCATTGCAATATCTAAACAGCAATTCTCTACACATGGCAGGGCAGTGGGCTTTTGCACCTCCAATATCCTATGCAATTGAGAAGTAAATGTAGTCACTATGCCCCACTGGGCATCATATCACATCATGTCAAGTTAGAAAACTTATTCTCTTGTAGCTTGTTTGTTTTTAAACTTCCACCACTTTATTTTGAGTCAACTACGGTCCATCAGTCAACTAAGGCACAGTTCTTTTCCATATCAACAGCCCAAATTTCTTCTCAGTCTGATCTACATTTCATGAACACACACTTCATATACTGATTTCCAGCTTCCACCTATCCTTAAAGAGAAATACAGGGGGGAAATCCACCTTTGTCATTCATAGCTGACGCAGACTGATACAAGGCTGTCTGCAAACAATAATTAGGAGCAAAATCCCAAAACCTCCAACTCTGGCCCCAGCGCATACTATCTTCCATGGAAATTCACCTTGCATCATTTCTAATTACTTATTCACTTGCTTTCTCAGTCACATTAACTATACAACTAGCGTATACGGTACACCCACACCTCTACGGAGTACAGGGGTCTTTCTTTGGCTTATCTCTTTAAGCCACTGGTCATGCCAGGTGTGCAAAAGGTTAACTCTGTAACAGACACGCAAGAAACAATTTGTTTTGTACAAACAGTACTCTTAGAGTACATCCAGTGAAGACAATTACACACTATGCACTTTTAAAAAAATAGAATCTCCACACCAAGAAAAAAATGAACTAGGAATTCACTCTTAATGTTGCACTTCTCCTGCATGTGTGTAATTTACCATATTTTTCGTCCCATAGGACGCTCCGTCCCATAGGATGCACCTAGTTTTTTTTGGGGGGGGGGAAATAAAGGGGAAAAAATTCCTTTCTTTTCCCCCCAAAAGCTGGTCGGGGAAACCAAACCAGGTCGAGGAACAGCGGGATGGCGGGGCTGCGCCTCCCTGCTGTCCCCCGAGCTTGTGGGACTGGCCGATGTCTGCCCGGCACGAGGGGCGCTCTGCTTCAGGGTGCCCCGCACACACGGGCAGCAGGCTGCTATCCGCAGTGTGGGGAGCCCTGCGGGGAACTCCTGCAGATGTCTGTCCCTCTCCTCCCCAAGCTAAATTTGAATCGGTGGGGGTGGGGGGCTTAAAAGACAGAGGGCAGTATCCAAGTAGTTCTGTTACCATAAGAAGAACTTCCTTCCCCCTTCATCTCCCCATGTGCCTGCCACACTCTCCCCAAATCTGCTCCAGAGGGTTGGGAGAACCCCAATAACATATTTAGGGGATGTACAGGGAGACGAAGTTCCACTGCCTAGCCAGAAGTCCCTACACTAATGGAAGCATTTCACTGGATACTTTGCATATCTTCCACTTGCTGAAATAAAATGGTCTTGTTGTGCTGCCTGAAATATATTCAGAATTATCAGGGCCAATGATTAAGAGTTGCAGAATGGGCTGGAAAAAGGGATAATGGAACGGATTTGACCAAATGAAACTTAAGTAGAGAAGCTTAGAGGGCAAAGCCATAGTTCTAGCCATCATCACTCAGTGCCAGCCAGACTATTTATTGTGGTACTGCTGTCAAAATTGGAAATGGTTACATCAATTATTACTAGTTGATACTATTATTCTTTATATGATTTCTTACCCACCCTTCACCATGATGTGCCAGGGCAGGTTACAACAATTTAATTTAAGCAAACCTCACCCTTATTGAAATACAACACAATAAAGCCAATAAAGTTAGCTAAGCATCACTGGACTGTCAATATTTCAGTCCTGAGCTGGAAAAATATTGTTCTCTTGCAATATTGTTCTCTTCTCCCATCCCCACCCTACCAGAAATTTATTCAATGGGTTGGTATTTTTTTTCTTCAAAATATTCTTTGAGAATGGCAAAATTCATTATCAAAAATTAACTACCCATCAGCTGACACAGAATACCAGAAAAACAAAATAGCTCTGCAAGAAGTGTTCCAAGTTGCTCTGGGTTTCTGTTTGGAAAATAAAATGCAGAGTATAAATAAAAACTTAAAAACACTTTAAACAAAAACTTTAAAAACAAAGCTTTTATTTTCTTACATAAAACTTCTGAAGCATTTAGCAGTGTACCCTCAGATGGACTTTGTCAAAATAAATAACTACATAAACAAGCAGTATGGTCCCTTGAACAGCCCACTCTTAGCTAAGATTCCTCAAAACATGTTTGGAACTGACTCAAATAAGGACATTTAAACAGGCAATTAATGAAGTCCATGCATATTATTCCAATAATATTCACACTGAGAGCAGGCTATTGTTCCCTACTCAGACCTTATTGTTTAGGTTTTTCCATGGTTTAGTTTTTTTTCTCCTCCTAGGAACAAGTCAAACAAACCTAAAACCACTTGCAGCTACATCTTTTTAATTGGTGTAGTATACAACTTACTTTGGAAAAACATTTGGCACAGATGAACCTAAGTGCTTAGTTGCTCAAATACAGTCTCTTATTTATCCCTCCCAGTAGGAAAGCTTGATATTTTTCAGTGCATAAAAGCTAACACTATTTTCAGCTCTTGGGTTAAATCCAAGTTTTGACATTTTCAGTGACTAGCATTTGTACATATTTGTGATGGAAAAGCAAAACACAACCCTGATGAATCACACACATGTATTTAAGTACTGTAGTTGGTTAAAAGTGAAATATTTATTTTTTTAAAAGACTATATAATGCAAGGACTTCCATCCTAAAACATGCTTACTCAGAAGAGAACCCCATGTCTATATAGAACAGGGATGTCCAACAGGTAGATCGGGATCGACTGGTCGATCCCTGGGAGGCTGCAGTCGATTGCTGTCGATTGTGGGCTCATTTTCCTTTGCTTTTGCCTAAGAGCACCCGGCTCAGATTTTTTTGTATGTTCTCTATTGTGTGTTTGTGAGTACTGGTATGATTATTTTTATCCTGACTTTCCATAGTTGTCCTCTCACCACCATTTTATTCCCACTACTATCCTAACATGTAACATAAACCGAGAGAAAGTAAGGCAGGTCAGTCACTCATTAAGTCTCTTGGTTAAGTAGGAATTTGAACTTGTGTCTTAATCATCTGAATTCCAGCAGTCTAAATATGCCACCACCCAGGCTGTGACTAGGTGAGTAATTCTCAGGTTAATCACAACAATAACCCAACAAAGGCTTATTGTAACAAAGCTGTTACAGATGCTATTAAAAATAAACAATTAAGCTGAAGTCACAGAAGGAAAAAGGGTAGTAAGTAAATGTTATAATTCCATGAGAAAAGTGAGAAGTAATCATGACTATGGGCTGTGACTTTTGCAAGATAAATGCAGCTACCTGCCACTAAACTAAGGTTGTTGTTTTTATTTTTTAAAAATCACTGTAGCATGTTTTTAACTTGTTACAGATTAGCATGATCTAGTAACTAACAGATCAGTTACCGTAATCTAAAGCATGTTATACATGTCAATAATTAAGAAAACTGATTAAGAAAATTGCCCTTCTCTGTAAATATCCCATTTAAAAATGGGAAAGAGAAGAGTGAGGACAGTCCAAATTTCTACTCTAGCTTGGAGAAGTCCCTCAAAACAAGGATCTGAAAATCTTAGGTAGTAGGTATCGGCAAATTGTAAACATATACCTTGAAACATCCACTATGACTTCAAAAACTTTCACCTCACAAAAAACCTGAGCTAAAATCATTCTATGCAACAGGTTTCTGGATGTTACTTTGCAACTACATAACAGACATATAGGCAATACATTACAATTGAAACTTATTCGCAACCACACATACTCTTCTGCTTCCCATCTACTATTGCACAGCCAAAGAAGAAGAAAAAATACAGAACCTCAGTTGTTCTATCCTACTGTTCCCAGCTAAACCACTAAAATGTGTAAATGATCTACCGCCTATCCTGCAAAATGACACATCCCTCTCAAAGGTTTGGATGGCAGACCTGTACTTGATTACAACCAGCCCACCAAGCCAGCTTAAAAAAACTACTTACCAGCAACAACAGGCCACATAACAGACACACAAATAAAGGGACCAAATTTGGCAACAAACTGAGATGCCAACTTTGTCCCCACGTGTACTGAGGCAATGAGAATGTCAATCACAACATTATGTTAATCACTGGTGTATCTTCCAATGCCCTGCTGCATTCCTTCTTTATGCAAGAAAAATAAACGGACACAATCTGACATCAGAAATGGAAATATCCAAAAACCAGTGAACATTTCAACCCACCAAGACACTCTGAAACTGACCTTAAGATGGCCATATTGAATTAAAAGAAAAAGGAAGACTGCAATGTGAAACCACCAAAATCCAACTCATCAGACAATTCAATTTCATCAGTTCCGGCTTGTATTGAGATTATGATTTGTTATCACACTATATTTGTTAATAAACTTACCAACTCACCAGTAATGCCTGGTTAACTAGACAGGGTAACTATTTTTCCTTTGAGGACATCACCGTTTTCTATTCTCCCTGATCCCATCATCCTCTGAATTCACTCCTCTATATCCACCTTCCCCCATTTATATGTGTGCTTGCCAATTAGGGTTAGACTTGGCTACCATTCTTGAATCAGCGTAAGAAAAGCTCCAATGCAGACCCACACATTTCTACTTTCTATGCTCACCATTGATGATGCTATTTGGCCACCTTTCTCCCAACCTCAGAGTGGTAGTGGTGGGCAATGATCTCAGCCTGCTCAGAGCTTCAACATTAGGTGAAAGAACTGGAGCCAGAGCAACTCAGTCACACAGTGGCCAAAACATCAAGCTCCAGACCTTACAGAAGGGGAGATAGAAAGGTTATTTGGCTGCTGTTGGCCAAACAACAGCAATTGAAGGATTTTACATTTTTTTGACTTTGCATCCAAAGCCAGCCAAAAACGGTGGAGCCCCGATAATATGAAATACAATTATATGACTAACATTTTCACAAGTAATAAAAACTGATGTTCCTTAAGTATCTTTGACAGGCTCACACACCACCTTCTCAAGGAATGACCCATCCAGCTGCCTAAGCATGCTTTCCCCCCAATCTGGCATCACTACTACTGATGTAGGAGCTTTTTCTCTCCCACCCAGCAGCATATTTTAAAAATAAATAAATGAAAGCATTCAATAGATGGTAAAAAATGTTTGCTAGTTGCAAACACACAGTTCAGAGTGTTTGCAATTAGACAGGTATGAAAAATAAATTCTCTGCAATCCAATCTGTTTCACTTTCCTGTACCGCTAAATAAACAGCTTGCCACAGCTGCAAATGGCAGATATGGCCATTAAAGTAATGCAGCAAACACTAGATAATTTTTCTTTAAACATTTTTTACATAAAACTCAATTTGGCATTTCTTAGAAAGAAGAGCCAATTTTTCTCTTGCCCTAATATTTCTACCCTCTGATATTTCTTCTTCCATCTCTGAAGTTGGCAAGAGATCACTGAATGACATCTTTACTGACTCAAAGTCAATAAATATTCCATGGCATTAGATGCCCCATAGAAACGGGGGGGGGATCCATTCCATCTGAAGTCTTTAGGCATTGTTAAAGAGAAGTAACAAGAATAATTCATGCACTTAATGTCACATGTGCAGAGTAATACTATTCTCACACTACACTGAGTGGGACCAAAGATATGACAACATCTATGCTAGTAGAGCAGCTGACTTGTTCAATGCATGCTCATCCCAGGAATAGAGGGGGAATATACAACCAGGGGGGAAAAACCTTAAAGATGCAGAGTTCCTGTAAACAGCATCCACCACTCAGGGACTCTGCTGACAACACCAACATGCCACCCATAAAGGCAACCAATGAACTCACAATGAGGCATACACACCCTGCACCACCAAACGCAATATGACGCCATAGCACCAACAGCACACAGGAGGCACAGATCCTGCTATTGCAAGTTCCCACGCAGCCCAAAAGATAGGAGCTCAAATGGAGTTACCCTTCTCACAAGTACTAATTTATGACACTTAAAGGGAAGGAATAATAAATACAACACAGCACCCTCATAGCTCCCTGGAATAAGGATTTAAGCTCCACCCAGGAAAAACAGGATTGTATCCAATGCAACACTGACTCAACGAAGCTCACACAAAGAGAGTCCATCACGGCACATCTACCGCAATCCATTGAAAAGCACCTATCAAATGTTGAGGCATTCTCAAGAAAAGACTGGGATGATGGCACAGAGGGCTGAAGCAGGAAGGATGAACAAGGACAATATGGTGGAGATACCCTACCCCACATCCTAGGTCTTACCTAAAGATCTACTGACCCGCAGGAGAAGCTTCTGATGGGTGAAGGGGTTGAAGGAGGCACAGGAGATGGGGAATTCCCCTTATGCTAGCATCCTTTACCAAATGCTGCACTGGATGCAACCCAATTGGTTGTGTCAAGTTCGGGGCAAAGACTTTCCCAGCAACAGAGCTAGGCAAAACACACATTTCTTAGTAATTAAAATTATGTACATAAAATATTATATTGACTATGAAGTAAAAATGCTTTAGATGAGAAAAATTTAAAACACAAATATATATCCATCATGTTATTTCCCCCCATGCTATCATTCATTAATTTTTATTAATGTAAACATGTAATTCCAAAGGTATATTTATACCTTTACAACAACTAAAAACAAATAATAATAATACATATTTAAAAAGCTAATTGAGTCCAATTTAGGAAACTGAAGACTACATTAACATTGGATTATCCTTCAACACAAACAATTTACAAGATCTTACCTCTTTGATTAGTTAATCATATTACATATGAAAATAACCTTTCTACAGGTGTGTAATGTGTATCAGCATAAACTTGCATTGACCTGGTTGTACAGGTTGTACACTGCCAGATGTTCATTCAGCATTCCAAGATTTTAGTGATTATCACTTGGCTTATGCCACACCCCTGGCCTTGCCTTTTTTTAAAAAAAAAACAAAACGCTGTCATTCTCGAAACAGAAGTCATCTGAAAAACTTACTTTAAACAATTGTAACCAGCCTCAATTTTTTAAAATCAACTTTAGAAAAAGTGCATATTTAAGTAACGCAGGCAGTTAATTAAAAATAAGATCAGTTTACTTTAGAAATAAGAGTTCAACAGTTAAGGAACATGGGTGCTTTCTGTACCCTCTGTACATAAGAACACAAGAGTCCTACAGGATCAGACCAGAGGCCCTAGCCCAGCATCCTGTCCTCAGACTGGCCAACCAATTGCCCATGGGACACCTGCAAACAGAACCTGAGCTCAACAGCACTTTTTTCACTAGCAATTCCCAGGAACTGGCATTCTGAGGCACATTGCCTATAACAGTGGCGGCAGAACATAGCCATCATGGCTAATAGCCACTGATAGCCTTATCCTCCATGTATTAATCTAATCCTCTTTCAAAGCCATCCAAGTTGGTGGCCATCAGTATCCTTTTGTGGAAGCAAATTCCATAGTTTGACTAAGCACTGTGTGAAGAAGTACTTTCTTTTGTCTGTCCTGAATCGACCAACCTGAATCTTCATTGGATCTCCATGAGTTCTAATATTTTCTCTGTCTACTTTTCTCCACACAATGCATGATTTTCATAGAATCAGAGAGTTGTAGCATTGGAAGAGACTTTGAGGGTATTTTGTCTATCATGTCCGCTCTGACTCATCTTTTTTCTAAACTAAAATTCCTGAAATATTGTAACCTATCCTCATATGGGAGTTGCTCCATCCCCTGGATCATTCTGGCTGCCCTCTTCTGAACCTTTCCCAGTTCTGTCATAGCTTTTTGAGGTGAGGAAATCAGATCTGTACACAGTATGCAAAGTGTGACCACACCAAAGATATGTATAATGGCATTATGTTATCAATTTTCAGTGCCCTTCCTAATGAACCCTAGCATGGAATTTGCACTTTCTACAGCTACTGCACATTAAGTCCACATACATCTGCATCCAGTCATCCACTACAATCCCAAGGTTGAGAACATTAGAGTTCTTTAAGAACTTACAAGTAGATGCCATCCAGACGCAGTGATTTGTAAGTTTTTATTTTTGTCAATAAGAACTTTGTCTCATTGCACTGCTATTTGCCACTGTTCCTCAGACTCCCTTTCTTTTACAGGGACCTGCCAAACTATCTTATGCTGTGAAGACAAGATGCAAATAAAATTCATTCAGCTTCTCCACAACTTCCTTATCTTCCTTTAGCACAGCTTTGAATCATTTCTCATTAAAAGATTGAACCACCTCCATAGATGGTATCCTGCTATTTAGTGTTTAAGAGCATGCTATTTGATTGCATTTGAACTTGTGCCTAGTGCCTTAAGAAATGCCTTTATGGTGCTCAGATGGCCGCTACAATAAGGTTTCATATGACAGACTCTGCATATGTGACCAAGCACAGGTGGGAGACATCACACAATACTTGTCAATCTTTGTGCCTGTCTAGTTGGCCCTGCACATGGAATCAGCAGCATTTCACAAGAATCTACTTCGAAAGTCCTGGCTTTCAACACCCTACCTAGCAATCTAAATTTTATTTCCAGGAACTCTCAACCACATTTCTCCATGTCACTGGTGCCAACATGCACCATGACAACTGACACCCCCCCCATCCTATCTACCAGACTATCTAAGCAACAGACATCATCTGCAACCTTCATTCGAGACAGGCAAGTCACCCTGTTGTCTGCACATCCACCACAAACCCAGCATCTATGTCAGGCATCCCCAACTTTCGGCCCTCCAGATGTTTTAGACTACAATTTCCATCATCCCTGACCACTGGTCCTGTTAGCTAGGGATCATGGGAGTTGTAGGCCAAAACATCTGGAGGGCTACAGGTTGGGGATGCCTGATCTATGTTCCCAATGATCGTCACCCACTACCAGGATCTTCTCCCCGCTTGCAGATAAGTAGCTTCCTCAAAGAAACACCTGTCTTCCCCAAGATTCTCCCTGTCCATGACAGAAGGCAAGCTGTCATCCCAGGCATGGGACACACCTATCACATCCCCAAAGGGGACTCAACTAACACTGATGTGATTAAAGATTAAACTTATATTTCAAATATAAGAAAGAGTTCAACTTGTACCCGTCATTCCAGTGTTCAGTATTGCATGGCTCTACTGAATTGCTATTGCATTCTTCCAAGCAAAAATAAATAAATAAATTATACCCCAACTGTATCTCAGTGTGTCCCCAAACATGTTCATGTGTGTGGTGCCAAAAAAAAAAGCACTTCAGTATGCTTCCCTGTATCAGTTGTTATAAAAACTTCTATGGGAAACATTTTTTATCATAATACTTTCTATTTGCTGGCGCAGAACAAAATACTGCCAACACCAGGGATCATTTTTTGTCCTCATCCCCTTTTGGTTTTCAGAATAGTCTTTGTATGGGCACTTAAATCTGCTTCCCTCAATCCATGTTCTTCTCCTAACACTATACATTAGCTGAGATGAAAAAAGGTCTATATTCTCAAAACAAAATTCAGATTCAATTGGTATTCATTTTGTCCCATAAGTTTTTCATGCACAGCGGGGCGCAGAGGACACCCCCAAAAAAAATATCTCTAGATGGTAACTAGCTAAAATGTGAAGGCATTGCTATATTTTATGCAAGTGACAACATTCTGGAAGAATGCAGTTCTACTTCTGCGTAAGTTTTGCCATGAAAAGGCAGGTGAAGATTTTCTTGCAGGTGAAAACAATATACACGCACTCACTGCTTTTCTACAGCCAGAACACACAGAAGCAACTTTAACCACGGACAAACGGGAAGAAGTGAATGGTCTGTGGAGGTTATTCTCCGCCCCAGCTAGATAGGATCCAGGAACAAAGTGCCTCTTAACCAAAAAACCAGGAGAAAGAAGCTAGCTGACCCCTGAGACCTACACCTGGGAAAGAAACGCTTGGCGTCGGCACACCTCGACGGTCGCAGCCTCCAAGGCAAATCACCCCGTGTGATTACAGGACCATCCGAGCCCCGGGAGGTGCCCAGCCTTAAACCGCAGTCAGGGCGGCAGACTGTTTACACCAGTCCGCCGCCGCCACTTACTCACCCCACCAGAAGCGCTTCACGTTCTGCACACCAAGCACTTTCACACACACACACACACACACACACACACACACACACACTCTCCCTCCCTCCCTCCCTCCCTCCCTCAGGCACCCGCCGCCCTTCCCACCCCTCTGCCCCCTCTCCCGAGCCTTGTCCCGGTGTCTGCAAGAACCGCCGCCGCCTTCCCGCTTCTCTCCCTCGGCTTCTCCTCCTACCCACTGAGGGGGAATGGGCGGGGGTTTTTTGGGGGGGGGGAGGAAAGAGACACACACACACAGCCCGCCTTCCCACCCTGCCACCTAAAAAAGAAAGCGGCCCCCTCAGCCCGCCAAGCCAGGCCGAGGAAGCGAGCGGAGAAAGCGGAGGGAACTCCCCGCAATGGAGGCGCCCGGCCCGGGGCAATGGGGGGGGGGATTGCCGCCGCCGCCGCCAAGGCAGATTTCGGCGCTTACCTTCTTCATGAGGCCAAGGCACCTCCGGGTGGCCGAAGGGAGCAGCCCGGAGGAGTCCTTCGCTGCCTGGTCTCCAACCCCGAGAGCTGCCGTTTCCCGAGAGCGGCAGCCACAGGCCTCGCTCTGGGCCGGACTCTGCCCAGGACAACTTCCTAGGCCAAGCGGGCAACTCCTTCCGGAGCAAAGGAACAGAAGGGCTGAAGGGAGAAAGAGCGCGAGCGGAGGGGCGGGGGAGAGCGCCGGTCTCCCTCGGTGTGGGGCTCCTCGCCCTGCCCAGCGGGAGAGGGAAGGGGGAAGAAGAGAGGAGGTTGGCGGCGGCAGCAGCAACCGCCACCCACAGACCGCCTAGGCCTCGCCTTCGAGGGCGCCACCTTTCGCCGTTGCTATGCAACGCCTGCTTTGGGGTGGGGGGGGGTGGAAGGCGTTTTGCAAGCTCCTGGAGATCACAGCACCAGGAAAGGGGGGAGCGTTTTTTTCAGGGCGGGGGGGGGTCACTGTGAGCGCGACGGTTATCCCCTGATTTGCATGTCAACGAAATCGCCTCCTGAATAAATACGCTCGGGCTGCATTCCTATGCAATTCTCCCTTTGCTGAGGGAATTCAGTCAAGAGTCCTGCGCGGCTCCTTAAAAGAGCCTAGCTAGCGAGTTTTGTTATATCGTGGTTTTGAGTCCACGTCCGTTTATGGCATAATAAATGCGTTGGTCTTCTTACGTTCCACACGGCTCTCAGTTGGTTTTGCTGTAAGACTTACTACCACCATTTATTTCTTCTTTTTCTTCTTCTTTTGAGCTGCCATGCATAGGGTTGCACTGTTGATAAAACAATTTACATCCAAGTGTACTGGTTTCTGTGGTTGATCTTTGCAGAATCCCTTCTCTCCAAGGGCATGGGGGTCAGTGCTTAGGAAGAAATGGGAGGCTGCGTTTTTACCTTAGATTTTACTACAACAAGAATAATAAACAAAAACCACTGGAAACAAGAGATAATTTCAGCCACAGCCATTTTATTAGAATCAACTGGCAGTCATATAGTAGTGAATTGCCAATGACTGGTAGAGCAGCAAGCAGGCTGGACTTTGGCTAGGAAGTCCTGGATTCCCATCTCTGATGAGTTTGCTAGGTGACCTTGGGTCAGTCACTGCCTGAGCCTAGCCTAAGGGATCATGTGCCAAGCCGGAGCAATCCCCCAGCCCCCCAAGTATACAACATTGGTAAATACCATGTCAGCAGATGGTTATCACTGCTGCTGTGACATTGCTCTCCTATGTTCCTGCTTTACTGCTTCCATATGAACCTGTTCAGGCACTATGTCAAGCAACGGAAGCCCTGCTGATTCCACCTACTCCTCTGAAGAAATAGTAATGTCTATGCTCACCCCAAAGAGGCTCCTGCTCACTTTCCATGACTTTCAAATAATAGTATGGGGCTTAATTTTTATCCGTTGTGGTTGATCTGTTACTCTGTGCTTTATATTTGATGCTTATTGACAGACTGCTTTAAAGTCATGTATGGTAAATCACCTGGAGGTTCATTGATAGAAAGGCAGGATATAACTATTTTAAATAAAAGAAAACGGCATAATTTTGAAAATAGTCATACTGGCACAATGTGCACAGTGAGCAAAACTAATCACAGTTAATACTGAATTTCACCAAAATGGATTATTATTATTCAAACTAATACTGAATTTCATCTGAATTACTATCCAAATTTATTTCCAGTTTTACCACTTGTGATGGCCTGGGACTCGGGCTCAGAACCAGAGGAATCTCAGTCCACACCAGATTCTTTCCCTCAGGCAGTGTCTGAACCAAGTCTGGGGCCTGATTCTGAAGAGCCTCAGTCTGCACAGGTTCCCCTGCAACAAGCACCAGCTGGGCTGAGTCAGGGACCTGAGCCTGCCCTGGCTCCAGATTCAGGGATTACCTCATTACCTCGTTGCCTTCAGCTGGGCAATCACTTATAGCTGCTCCACTACCTGTTGGGTCAGGAGAGGCTGAGGTGACCTCTGGGTCTATTAACACACCAACATCTCCTGAGCTGCAGAGACTAAGGTCTGAGAGAAGGAGAGACCTGAGTACTCACAGGAGGAGTGCTCGCCTTCAGGCGAGACAGAGAGGTGAGTCCCTGGGGGAACAGGACCGGCCCTTACCCCGACAAAGATAAAAGCCTGTTAGATCCCACCCCAGGTTGCGGGAACAACATTGCTGTTTGCCAGAACCTGCCTGGGAGCCTGTGTCTGACCTTGCCTGGTTTCCTGCTTCGTGTCCTGCCTTGGCCCTGTTGGACTGACTCCTCGTGGGACCTTTGGATTCAGGACCGGACCTGGACCCCGTGGCTCGGGCTACCCCCAGGCCCAGCACACCACTATTAACTGCCCCAGTTATATTTATAAGATGTGTAAGTTGATCCTTTGTGTGTTGATTCCGAAGTATGCCCTACTGAATTTAATAGGGCCTACTCCCAAGCGAGTGCACATAGGACTCCTACAGCTGTTACTTTATGCACACATTCATGGAAGAAAGTCTCCTGAATTCAGTGGGACTTGCCATTTTGTAAACATGCATTGGATATGGCTGCTGGTTTGTGCCTGTAATTATTATTTTGTATTATGTTATCTGTCCTATGCCTTCAAAGATTCCAGCAAAGCAATATTGGAGAGGAAGAAATGTCCCACAAACTGGTTATGGAATTCTCTGGCACTCTCTGAATTTTGTCATATTGCTAGATCTCTGGTGCTTATATAACCTGAATCGTCCGAGAAAAGTCAAACCAATTGGCATGAAAGCTAATTTGTGCTATTAGATGCTTTTGTTCATTAAATGTTGTCTTGGTAGCTATATGCTTTCAACTGCCACATTGTTTTTCCCTACTCTATTTCATAAAGTGTATGAATAAAAACTACTGGGAAATAGCATTAGTAATATGATCAGATTTGAGTTACAAGCTCTGAGTGAATCTGAACTTAGAATACAGTTTATCTTTGTAGATCATGGCATAGGCATAAGATTGAGATAACTATAATATGTCACTACTGTATATCCTCCATGATACCATCAAACAAGCCTCTATCCACCTGCTGAAAGGCATTCAGGAATATCCTGAGTTCACACACATCTGACTTAAGGATCAACACATGCAAATTTAGTTGTCAAGTGCAGGATACTCAAACTCCTCAATGAAGGTGATTTGAAGGCAGGTCACAGACAGAGATGCCTAGGTTCAAATAATTGCTCCCTATCAAAGTCTTTCACACTTTTGTTAAGCAGACAGGGTGGCCAGTTTTAACCATTTGTCAGTATTCTGAAAGGACTTATGGAAATTGTTGTTGTTGTTGTTTAGTCAATTAGTTGTGTCCGACTCTTTGTGACCCCATGGACCAGAGCATCTTCCACTGTCTCCCAGAGTTTCATCAAATTCATGTTGGTCGCTTCTATAACACTGTCCAGCCACTTATTTCACAACCCTCTCCCCTTTCCACTGGCATGCCTTGGCAAAAAGGTATTTAAAAGCCTAGATTCAAAGGCTAGTTGGCTCTTATAGCTCCAACAGGGCAGCCCTTACTCAGTGCTCCCCAGGACTCAGCATACTTAGGCTTTGCTCTAAGGGCAGGTATACTCACCCCTCCTTCTACTAGTGTGGGTTTATTATGGCAAAAGTGTCATGCCCATGCTCCTGAAGGCCTTTAGAATAGTTAGGTAATCTTTTACTCTTTAATTAAGGTGTGTATGTATCGTAATTTGCTACCTGCTTAGACTGTAACTTTGCTGTCTAAAGCAGCATTTTCTGCTACTCCTATTTTCTATAATAAGCCAAGCTTTCTTTATTTCTTTGTGGGTGAGCTTCTTGTGGGCATAAGGGTAAGGGTTAGCACCCACCCATAACAAGCACACATCCTAACTCCAGCAAAAGATCCTAAAACCTCTCAGCAGTGTGTATACAAACATCCATGAGCGCTGGCTGTGCACGTGTGAGTCCAGGAACGCATGCGTAACAAAGCAACATATCAGATAAACGTTGCTCAGAGTTTTTATATTAGCACAATTTTTGTTATGCCAAAATTATTAAAATTAAATAGACATGTGAATTTATTATTTACCAAAATTACATATTTAGGAAACAATTAACTTCAGAATTTGTTGATAGGAATGTATCTAGTCTACCAGCAAGATTCTTAATTTTTTTTAGTACAACTGGGACCATTATTCTATTTCATTGCACAGTGTTGGATAACCAGGAATTAGCTGTTGTTAACAAATAAAAATCTGTATATCATTTATTTCTATCTTGCTTAAGAGTTAATTTTCTAGTAGTTTTGTTAAAAATAAATAAAGCCACAACCAAATATCCTGCAAGAGGGTAGCCTTCTTAGGTCTTTTGTTCTGCATCCTGATTGTAGCCATGTTCTGGTCCGTACTTTTAAGTATGCTTTGCATTGCAGCCTTAAATTGCTCACATATCATTGTCTGTATGGTTGGGGCCTGCATCTGCTTCTCTTTCTCCCAAGGCATCTCAATCTTGACCTGTCATGCCCCTATTATTCCACTCCTTGCACTCTTAAAAGAAAGAACAGCTATTGTGTGGTGCTTTTGTGATGGAGATTAGACTGCATAGACTACATATTTTCACCTGTGACCTACATTGTTTTAGAAAGTAGCCAGCCCTGTAGTCTAAAGAGCAGTCAAGCAGCATAACTTGTTTTTACACTGTGGAATATATCTGCTAAATAAATTGTTCCTTATTCTTTCCCATGTTCTCCTTTAGTTTGCAGGAGTGCCTCATTCCTCACCAGATGATTTCCCACAATCCCTTGTGGCGTGTATCTGAGAGATGCACTCCTGCGCATAAAAAACAGGGCTGCATTTAAAGTAGTATAAGCACCCTCCGCATCTTTTGTGGACCCCACACATTACACTTTTATCTGATGGCAAAAATACATTCAAATAACTGACTGTGAAAGCAGGCAACCTTCCATATCTGGCATGAAATTTACCATTTTTCTCCTATTACAAGCATTGTGGCTGGCGAAACCCAGCCAGATGGGTGGGGTATGAATAAAATTATTATTATTATTATTATTATTATTATTATTATTATTATTATTATTATTTATTATTATTATGTTCTTTAGAATACTTTCAGGCAGGTGGGAAGAGAGCCATTCCTTTTATGCCATATGATAAAAAGGTACCACATTCAGAGCTCTGATAAATGCTAAAGAATCTCAATTCAGGCAGCAGGGAAAGTCAACTCTGCAATTAAATACTCATAGATAATTATTACTCTGCTGCTGTCCCGTCCCTGTCCCCGTCCCTGGCAAAGTACTACACTATCACTTACTGAGCATAATGGTTAATTGGTTCCTTGGGAAAGAATTTCCACATATTTTTAAACAATGTTCCTCTCACCTGAAAGTTGCTAACTAGCCAGCAATGTGATCTTAAGTATGGTTACAGTGGTAGCTTGGGTTACATATGCTTCAGGTTACATACGCTTCAGGTTACAGACTCCGCTAACCCAGAAATATTACCTCAGGTTAAGAACTTTGCTTCAGGATGAGAACAGAAATCGTGCTCCGGCGGCACGGTGGCAGCAGGAGGCCCCATTAGCTAAAGTGGTGCTTCAGGTTAAGAACAGTTTTAGGTTAAGAACAGACCTCCAGAACAAATTAAGTACTTAACCCGAGGTACCACTGTACTTCTAAATTCCACAGGATTAAATGTAGTTACTCCATGGTAAATTTGTTTATGATTGCCATCTAGGAATCCTGTGGAACCAAACCAACAGAGACTATTCTACATAATAGATATATGCTGAAGCAGCAATATTTCCTATCATGAGAGAGAACGCTGTACTCTTATCCCTGCATGTACCATTCAGATGACACGGTGTATACAATGGTGCATGATGTCTCTTTGGCCAATATATATTTCTCCGCAACTATTTTTACACTTACAAAGGATGATAAGAGTTTATATTACAATGTATTACCGAACAGAAAATACAACTGGGAGATATCTATCAATGAATCTATAATAACCTCCTTACAGAGTTAAGATGTACAAACGTTTTCCCCTCTGTGAAATCTGGTAGTGAAGTTCTATCAGCAGATCAAAGCTCTCACCTCCTTGTGTGCAGCCCCCAGATTTTCCTTCACAGTGCTTTATCATATTCTTTTAGGTTTGCTTTTAAGGTCCTTATTAAACTGCTGCTGGGAAGCATCCATTTTCTGCTGAACTTACTATTGAGATACTTGGTTTTCAAAATCACATGATTGGCTTCATCTTGGCTCGCTCACCAGCTCACAGTTTCTCTCCAGGGAAACAAAAATCCTACACTTTTCTCCAGTGTTGAGCATTCCCTACTTCCCTGTGAAAAGTCTGGTAGCAATGCTACGTTTGTTTCCTTTACAGAATAGTGCACTTGACTAGAGACTTACGGTATAAACTGATTCTTGTTTTATTTAGCTATAAACATACAAATATTGGAAGCAACCGGAGTCCTAAAACCAAGCAGCAAAACTGTAGGTCCTGAATTGCTGGAAAATAACAATAAAGATTTTTAAAAAGAACACTTACCGGTAGTTGGTCTCTAAGGTGCTACTGGAAGGATTTTTTTTAAATTTTATTTTGTTTCAACCACCACCCTGATAATTCTGCATAAAATTCCTGGACACCAGACCCCGCAGTTCTCCCTCCACCCAAGGTATCCAGGCATAAATTCACATCTCAGAACTCTCAACTATCTCTGCCTCTGTGTTAAAATTGAAATTAAGATCCTATTAAAATAATTTATTCACGTAAGTATTAACGTTTTTTCTTCTTTTTGTTTTGGTAATGCTAAATTAGCTAATTTCCTGGCAAACCTCCATGTGATTTAAATGAAGAATTTTTTATTTTTTTTAAGTTTGACCGTTGCTTCTCCATCTTTAAAGAATGAATGGAGACATTTGCATCTCTTATTTTCCATTGTAGGAAAATGAAATGAACAGTGCATTGAATCCTCTCTCTTTTATATATATAAAATTTTTATTGTTGCAACACAAACACACGCAACACTAAAAGAATAAATTTAAAAAGAAATGCAAATATGAATATAGATACAAATACTAAACAAATAATAAACATATAGCCATATTTCACTTCTTGTTTTCTTCTAATTGACTTCCTTCGCCCTCAGCGCAGGTCTACTTTAATATTTAATAAACTGTTTCCTTCTCATTTCATTTTTTCCTACTTTTCTTTCTATTTTAGACTTTTATACCTTAATTTGTTTTGCAAAAGTTAATCAAAACAAGTCCAGGTATTAATTTGAGGGCACTGCTTTTAAAGATAATCTCTCTATTTCCCCCATTCCTTTTGAATTTTTTGTTTAGACTGATCCCTAATTGCAACTGTCATTCTAGCCAACTCAAGGTAATCAAATAATTTTTCTTGCCATTCTTTTTTTTGTTGATTCGTTTTTTCAATTTTTGGCAACTAGGATTCTCACCGCCAATGTTGCATACAGGAATATTTTTGTGTTTTCCCTAGCGATTTGATTCTATCTCCAGGGTCAGTTTCAGAGAATAGCATTCATTGCTTTTTGGTCCCCTGGCAGTTGTGCCACAGGGTACCATCTTGTCCCCAGTGCTGTTTAACAGCTATATAAAGCTGTTGGGAGCATTCATTAGATTTGGGGTGAGGTGCCATTAGTACGCTGATGAAACTGTTATAATAATTTTAAGGTCTTATATATATAATAAATGTTCATAAATGTACCAAGCAAAAACATACATAAATATATAAACCACATGTCTGAAGCAGCACAGGAAGACAGTCCTGAAACCATTTTAACTCCCAAACTGACCAAATGTTTCTCTGCAGGGAAGGAGGAAATGAAAAAACCTTCCCATTGCCTCAGGAATTAAGTAATTACCATCTCAAAGGAATGGCCAGACTACCAGAAAAGGCAATCAGTTATGGCATTATCAGATAACCTGGCAGACAGGAAAAACAACAACATTCAAATTTCTGTTGTAGACCACCTTTTCTGTGCTGTAGGTATGATGTTTGTGGAGCGTGGTCTTGGGCTACACCTTCTGTGATGTATGTATGATGTTTCTGGGGGGTGGTCTAGAGTTTGAGGGTGGGCAATTTGAAAATTCTACATAAAGGCTGGCACACCTTTTTCCTGGGTCCTCCTCCTCTCTGCTGCATGTGGGGAACACCCTGTTGCAACAGTTAATAAATATCAGGCTTACTAGCTGCTTTGCTTCTCAATATTCTCTGGTTGGTCTCTGTTATTTTCTCCTACTGATAGAGAACCTACAAAAGGACTCTATATGGGCTCCTGCGTACCCCATAAAGGAAAAGGAGCATTATTATTAATTTTTACTTACATCAAAACCCAGTTCTGTTTCTCCATAACATCCAAATGAGAAAGATGCCTTGTAAGCCCTGGATTGGTGCCTAGACTCAGTGGTGAGTTGGATGAAGGCCAACAAACTGAGTTTCAATCCTGGCAAGAGAGACTGTGGGTAGGTGGTTCCTGGGTCCAGATAATTGGTCAATTATCTGCTTTGGTTGGGTTTCGCCAAAAGTGGATGTCACTATCCCACAATCTCAGGCATGAAGGCAGGACACAAGCACTCATGGCAGGCACACAGCATCTCCTCTGCTGACTTATGCTGATCAGCTGAAAGGTGATTATTGTTCCTTTTTCACTCATTCAGTGCTCAGTCTGATGATTGGGGAGAAGGCAACCCACCCCAACACAATGCCTATTTTAAATATAATTTTTGGCACTTTTGCCAAATTTGGAGGCAAATTTGCCCCAGAACTGATAGTTGACCCTGTGTCATAAACCTCAGGATTAAATCGTATTGAGCATTCAATAATATTTAAACTCTGCCAACTTTTTTTTAACAACCGAACTCTGGAATGCCCAGTTTTGTTGCTTGAGCTCTTTATTTTCTTTTATCAGCGTTAAACAGAGGCCAAAATTCAGTATATCATCACTTTAAGAAATTTTTAAGGTACTAAAGCATCTGAATTGTAGAAGCCATTTTATTATGGGCCTTGAGAGAACTTTTGCCCCTTTACCAAAGGTTCCCATTAAAAACAGAACAGCAGTGATTTTGTACACAGCTGCCACCTACTGCACAATGTTGGAACAGCTGATCAAAACTAATGAAGGCGTTTGATGCATAAACACAAGTCATTAGAGTAGAACAATGAGGTTAAAAACTGATTCAGTAGTGGTGGGTGAGGCATAGCCATCAGCTTTGAGCCCAGCTGATGGCAAATATCACAAATCTGCACTTTGTATGAATGAATTTCTTCTCATTTCTCAACTCTTCTAATTTGGCATCATCCAGATTGGCTCAAAACTC
Source organism: Podarcis gaigeae (assembly GCF_964106915.1). Taxonomy (NCBI): domain Eukaryota; kingdom Metazoa; phylum Chordata; class Lepidosauria; order Squamata; family Lacertidae; genus Podarcis; species Podarcis gaigeae. The sequence goes on from NC_139686.1 coordinate 44,574,753, forward strand.
CTACTGCACTAAATAAATAGGATCACATGCAACTGATTTTCTTAAGTACTGTTCTCCCACTTGAAAGTTTGCCTTTTGGCACAAAGCCATTTACCTTTTCCAATTAGAAAATAGTAGGTATGAACCCCTCCCAAAAAACCCTACCTTCCTTAAGAAAACCCAGTAAATATAGTGACACCAAATTAAATAGTATTAAAGAGAGATTAAAAAGGACTTCCCTGGCTTTTTTCTGGCCCACGTAGGACCAGTCTGGACAGTTGCCAGTGAAGATTTGATGTTTTCATCTCCAAAAAAGTTTTTGATTTGAGTTTCTACTGAAATGAGGCTGCATTTTAATTTGCACTTAATCTTGTTTTTAAGTTGTATTTTAATCAATTGTTTTTACCTGGTGTTAGCTGCCCTGAGCCCAGTCTTGGCTGGGGAGGGCAGGGTATAAATATTTTTTTTAAATTATTATTATTAGATGGTATGAACAGATATTCAGTTCTAGAAACCCCCAATACATACCAATATATTTAAGGATGTTTTGTACCTTACACACACACCCTTTTATGTTAAGGAATCCAAGGAGGTATACATGTGGTTCCCAATAATCTTCCATCCAGGTACTAAGCACTCAGAACCTGCATAGCTTCAGCATGGGGGTGGCCTGCCCCGATTATAGTACAGCACTTTTTTAAATAAAGTTTTCCCTTGGGTAAAATGGACTAATGAACCGGGGGCAATGGCTGACTCCATAGCATTTGGCTTAAGTTAGCTGGAGCTTTCGTCATCATAAACTTTTTCTGGCCCACCTACTCTCTCAGGTAATACATTCTTTATTATTATGAATCTCTTAGGTGGCCACACAGTTTGTGGGCATAAGTTTTACAAGAAAGAGCTTAAAGTACTCTTGCCAACTTTCATTCATAGTAGACGACAGCATCAGGGAAGTTAACATGCTATGGACACTACAACGCAACTCCATTCTCTTATTCCTCATTTTAGATACTTTATGTTATGCTGTGGTCTGAATTGGGAAAGAATGCAAAGCAGAAAGGGAAGTTTGACTTAAAATACTGCAGTCACAAGCACAAACTCTTAATTGTTTTGATGGATCGATCCAAGGTCCACCTAGTCCAGCGATCTTCGCAAGAATCCCAGCAGTCAGCAGACACTATAGCCAGGAAGACACTTAACACTTTAAAATGTGGGGATGGAGCAGGCACATGCAGGCAAGACTTACCCGCAGTGCCCATCAGCCCCTGAGGATCCCATGTTTGAGCAAAGGTCTGCAGCAGGCTTTTTTTTTTGTGCCTCTTTCAACACAGAGGGGTCTACTTGCATTCATACACATGTGAATTAAAAAAACCCCACATTGCAACATTTCATGTTCAGGCAACCCTCAGAACACAGCTCAACTTCTCTATTCAAAATATGCCTTCTGTCCACCCGTGCCTAGAAACACCAAACATTTTGGGCCTGTGGACACATTTGAAAATGAGAGAATTCATTTTGGGCATCATTTTGGGCAAACCCCAGATATACCACAACCTATTATACTGGATAAAATATGCTTCTTTCTATCCTCGTTTCAGCAGGAGGAAGGGACCTTGTTGGTGGCAGGGATGGCCTCTGCAGGCAGATGTGTGTCCACTGATGTTACACTCATGAACCCTAACCTATGCACTGATCTATCTCTATCTCTGATCTATCCCATGCATAGGGGTGTTTTTGGGTTTTTATTTACACTACACAGGAAATTAGGAATTTGCTAATTTTCATCAAAGTTAGTGGAAGAAAGATATTTAGTAATAGGTATGAGAATTGCACCAGAAAGATTAAATGGAATTATGTTCAAATTGAATACTGTCAGGTGGCATGATAAATCTTACAGATAATTTATGATAAAATAACTTACTGTCCGTATCCTATTATATTTTCAAGTACTAAACGAAAAGTATACAAGATGCTTCCCATACAGTACTTTTATTCAGGAAACTCAAAAGCAACAAACATTGTTATTGCCTCCAATACCCCATCAATAATAATCTGATTTATTGTTTGTCAATGTAAAACCCACCAGTAATTATTCTTTGTCCAACAGTAGTTTTATCAGATAATTCTGACTAATCTGGAAGCAGAGGCAGACTATATATCAACAGAGTTAAGATTTTCCTCTTATATTCAGGTCAATGGAGTGTATCAAGCAATCAAATGTTACTCTCATTAAACACCAATATTGTGAAATATTTTCCTATAAACCTCAGTAAACTACAATATGAACACACTTGAATGGGGTATAGTGTACCATAAAGGTAACTTGATAAATAAAACTTAAATTTTACATCACCCTATTTAAAGAAAGATGGAAAGACAATTGTAATTTAAACTATGAAAATAACATTTTATTATTAAACATTCAAGTAGTGAAATATAACACACTAAATTTTCCCCTCTCCTCCCCCCCCCCAAAAAAACCCCTGGAACTTATTTTGCCCTTACAAAATCTTAGAAGATACATTATTGGTTGCATGATATCAACAGATTTCACTTTTAGTCCTTTAATATGTAGCTATTTATTATATGTCTTTAGACTGATCATCATCCTCAAGTTTTCTGATTTCATTTTTCAAGCAGTTGATCGTTTCACGGCTTGCTTTTAATCTTTCTTTAAGTTCGGCAATCTCAAAACTGGTTTTCTTCTTGGCAGCTTCCAGCTTCTCCCTGGTTTTTACTTCTACATTGGCAACTGAGAGCAAGAAAGACATATGTAGCATTTTGCTAAGTTAGGAGAATTCCAAAGCACAGCTGAATAATTAGAAAGCATAATGAACTCTGTTTGATCCATTGTATATTGTTTAGAATATAATAGATTAAAACAGGGTAGATGGGCATTCAAGTGTGAACTTCTTTGCATGTGTTTGACCAGCTTGATTTCCAAGACAAAATTTGCTCCAGAGAGTAGGACCTGAATCAATGAGACTTCCTGGCAGTATTATAAATATATTAAAAATATTTCTAATTGTGTGCATTTATATATAGCAAAGGGAAGTCTATAGCAATTAGGTATATTTTAATCTAGTCAACTATGTAATAGACTTATGTTACAAAACAAATATGGATTTTGAATTTGATGTTTGTAATTCTTTTTCAGTTTTGGAAAAAGTTTTTTAAAAACAGAGAGAGAGAGACTTCCTGACAGTATGAACTGTTTGCCAATAGAGCGGACTGCCTTTGAAAATAGGGCTGTCTCCTTCGTTAGAGGTTTTTAAGCAATGGCTGGGTGGCCTATCAGTGATGCTGCAGAGTGGCATTCTTGTGTAGCAAGGGGTTGGACTAGATTACTTTTGAGGTCCTTTCCAACACTCTGAATTCCTACAAAACAATTCAGGTCAGCTGTTGTATATAATTCATATTTAAAGAATCTGGAATTTGTATACTGTTAACAGGACTCTTTGTGGGTAGAAAAACCATGTGCTTTTTAAGTGCTGTAATTCTGCTTTGAGGGCTTACTTTATTGCATTTCAAAATTCCTAGTATACAGAGCTAAGCCATTCACATTTACTGCTCTATATCTGGACTGATAGCAACAGTAAGAATCAGATTTCTTTTTCTAAGGCAACTGGTCACTATATATTATCCATCATAATAAACATTTCTTTCAACATATACTTCATTTAAAAGATATAGCAGACAGTTCACAAAAACACCATTTCAAGTAAAGTTCATAGAAAATTCACACCTATTAGCACTTACACTCTGTTTCATGCTTATAAGCACCAAGAGTTAACTGACGAGATGTAGTCAGCAGCTGTTGCATCATAGCAGTAGGATCCTGAAATATCTAATGAAAAAATATTAATAAATTTAATACATCAGCTACAATGGATAATTTCCCCACAATACTTTTATTTTCTTACCATCTCATCATAAAATTCAGAAACTACAGTTTTCTTCCCCAGGATTGCATTAGTGTCAGACTGAAACAGCTTCAGCAAGTGATACAGAGTTACCTGTGCAAGACAAAAATAATAAGAATAACCAGTACAACTGTTATTGAGTGTTTTAACTGTCTACATTCCAGGGGCATAGTGGCCAGCACAAAAGGAGCATTCATTCAGGGTAAGAATTTACCATACTGCTTCTACCCGGACACTGAGGTCCAGCACCGAGGGCCTTCTGGCGGTTCCCTCACTGCGAGAAGCCAAGTTACAGGGAACCAGGCAGAGGGCCTTCTCGGTAGTGGCGCCCTCCCTGTGGAATGCCCTCCCACCAGATGTCAAAGAGAACAACAACTACCAGACTTTTAGAAGACATCTGAAGGCAGCCCTGTTTAGGGAAGCTTTTAATGTTGATGTATCATAGTATTTTAATACTCTTTTGGAAGCCGCCCAGAGTGGCTGGGGAAGCCCAGCCAGATGGGCGGGGTATAAATAATAAATTATTATTATTATTATTATTATTATTATTATTATTATTATTATTATTATTATTATTATTATCATCTAAATAATTCAACTCATTTTTTAAAAACCCAACAGTACTTTGAAAGTATTTCCCCCACATTTAATGCTCTTACTCTGGCCTGGTATAAGCCACTGGATAGATAAAACAACAGTATTTAGAAAACTAGGGTTCTTTACAAACCAATTAAGTGTATAACTAAGTATACAGATACTGCTTAGCACACAAATTAGGGGTGCTACTAATTTTTACACACTGGGCTCTTTTCCCTTTAACAGTGGCTTAAAATACAGAATTTCCATAGGTCTCATTTCTCTCATCAGAGGTCAAACTGCATACACTATAAACAACTTTTAAAAAACAAAGGAATCTTTCCCAATGGACTGCTAATCCCTAGTCAAACTGAAACAGAATTTGGCTTCTTCAGAATAACCAGGTATTAAAAATAGATCTTTGCTATTCATGCTAATATGAATACTCACAGGTCTTTCATTAGGATCAATAAAAAATATCTTGATGATGATTTCAAATTCACCCCAGCCTGTTTCAGTGATTTCGTAAGGTGGCTTAGTTACAACTAAGAGAGAGAAAAAAAGTAACATAAGCCATTTCTTCTTTGAAAACTATTTCATATGTTGTATCAACTAATTTTTTTAAGTCATACCTCTTAATGGATTACCATAGCTTTCATGTAACTTAAACTGGATTTTCTTTACATATGCAGACATATCCTGGAACAAATAGCCAACCATTACTTACACATTCAATAATATACTTTACAGTGTTTCATTGTGCTCTTCTATCCCACTTACCACAGAAATACTTATGAGTATTAGCAGTATATAAGCTGCTGATTCTTGTAACATTTGTGTGACGTCTAATCTGATTTCCCCTAAGATGCTTTCTGAAACACGCCATGAGTCTATTTACTGAAAAGTTAAGCACATTCCACACACAATTCAGACAGCAGTCAAATACCCTATTTCTTTAGACTGAAAGCTTTCCAAAGGTATTCCTTATATTTCTCCCTATGTATTCACATTTTTTAAAATTTTACTGTAGAGTTCCTTATATTGAAAGCTGCATACATAGTTATCCTAGTTTGATATCTAAAACATGAGCAGTGTTCGAGAGATCAGGATTGGACAGAAAACAATTAGAATTCACACAGGTGTACACATATGTTACATACAGTTATCCAAGAACGATTCTGTTTACCTCATTTCTGTAAGGCTTAACATAAACTGTCCACTGATGTGTATGTCCATCTTCTTCTCGTTTCTTCCCAAAATAGCGTGCAACATTTCCATAAACAATAGGTTTCACAATAGTAACACCCTTCAAGTGAGAAAAAGAGGCATGACAATGTTTTTCAGAAATCTGCTTAACATAAAAACTTACTTTCTAGATAAACTAATCTTTCCTGCATTATACCTTATATAATAATGTCACTGGTTTTTGTTCCAACAAATTCAATGTGCCTAAGTTTAAATCTATTTCTTTCTCTTAAATTTCTAACTAGAGTAACTTTCAAAACTTGCTTCATAGATACAATTTCCAAAATTCACTATAATGTTGAGGAACCAATTGGGTGGTGGGGCAAAAATTACTCCCCTCCCCTAAAATATACACTATGTTTTTGCTAAGGAGATCTGGCTTTGGCTCCCTTCAACACCTGGATGGAAGTCTGACTGGGAACATGAACACACACACGGAAACTGCCTTGAGCATCATGATGAAAGAAAAGATAGACGTAAGCCAACAAACAATCGTGTTATGGATGAAGACTCAAAACATAATGTGTGTGGTCCAATCCTACAAACACTTAGCCAATTAACTGATTTACAGCCTTCTGAATGACTAAATAACTGCACCCAATTAATGAGACACACAAAAGAAAGATGAAGAAATTCACGTCTAGTTATTTAGGCAGCTATGTTGGGGCAGGATTATTTTTGATTGCTCAGAGATTCCACAGAAGAGGGGCAACTGGACCATGTGAGTACAGGGAAGGAGGTTTCTAACATATTTACAGCAATTCCTGCATTGCAGGGGGTTCGACTAGATGACCCTCAGGGTCCCTTCCAAATCTACAATTCTATAACTCGCTGGAGACTGAATTTGTGAGGCAGCTGAAGAAACTAGCCAGGAAGCCCTGGCCTGTGAGGGACCAACAACTGTTTGCTTCCGTAATCCATTCTAGGCCAGGAGCTGCAGTGGTACCTATTGGAACATTAAGAGAACTAAGCATTAAGAGAAATGAGAACTTTAGATACACACTTTTGTAACCATCACATCAGTGTCTATTTTAGTATATTTTAAGAATATGCTGTAAGCCGCCTCAAGAACGTTGGATAGTAGGCAGAGTACCAATATTCAAAAATTTAAAAAGCCCCTTACAAACAATGCAGTATGTGCATGAGGTGCCTAAAAATGCAACTATTTGTTCAAATAAATTTGTTTTTAGCTCATGTGCAGATTTACACCAGTTTGATCAATTGGTCCTCATTGATGAAACCTGCATCTCTATAAATATTAAGATTCTAGGTCTCTGGAAGGGAGGGAGGGAGGGAGGGAGGGAAAGAAAGAAAGGTTTGAAACGGTTTTGAGGACTCCTTACCTGCAGTGTCTAAAAGCCACTCTCTCATATATGTGTGTGTTTCAAATTAAATTTTACAAAAATATATAAAATATAAAGATTCCAAGGAATCTCCTGGACTTTCATCCTCCCCTTTGTGGGTCCTATCATTACTCCTTTCCTCCCACATATTTTATGGTAATTCAAGTCCTTTACCTCTTCCAGAATTTAACCTTAAAACTACAAATGATATTCCAAGCCTACTAACAATTGTTTGCAATCGTCTTTAAGGTACGTTATAAATTTTCCCCTTAGAAGCCATTATTTAATGGGGGACATACACACAGACCGAGGCAAAGAAATCCAGAATCCATCTCCAAAAGCAGCCACTTATAATGTTATTTGAACGACCCTAGTGGAGAGTAACAGGCAAGTGGGATGGATGGGAATATGCAACAAGAGGCAAGCACAGAAAAGCGGCGCTGCCTTGGACCAGTTCTCTGCAGCCTCCTGTCTATTGTGACGGACACGAAGAGAATCTCTGTAACACCTGGAATCTTTTTAACTGGCGGCACCGAATCGAACCCAACAAATGTCTGTATAGTTAAAGCTATGGTTTTCCTACTAGTGATGTATGGAAGTGAGAGCTGGACCATAAAGAAGGCTGATCGCCGAAGAATTGATGCTTTTGAATTATGGTGCTGGAGGAGACTCTTGAGAGTCCCATGGACTGCAAGAAGATCAAACCTATCCATTCTGAAGGAAATCAGCCCTGAGTGCTCACTGGAAGGACAGATCCTGAAGCTGAGGCTCCAATACTTTGGCCACCTCAAAGACCCTGAAAAAGACCCTGATGCTGGGAAAGATGGATGGCACAAGGAGAAGGGAACGACGGAGGACGAGATGGTTGGATAATGTTCTGGAAGCTACCAGCATGAGTTTGACCAAACTGCGGGAGGCAGTGGAAGACAGGAGTGCCTGGCATGCTCTGGTCCATGGGGTCACGACTAAACAACAACCGAATCGAACTCGGGATCTTCTGAACGAAAAGCGAGCGCTCCGCCCACGAACGACTCTCAACTCCGCACTCCGACGCACCCACAGGGCTTCGGAACCTCCCTGTCACTCAAAAGTAACCGTTAGGGAGGCGCAACGGTTTCGAATCCGAGCGCGCCGAGCTGGCCCCGCCTCAGCCTCCTCCCCGCTCCCGGCTCCTACCTTCACTCTGCCCCCGGAGTCAGGCCCGAACTCAGCCATTCTCTTGAACATATTGCACCGGGGGGGGGGGAGGGGTAAGGCTTCCTCACGCCGCTGTCGAGCAGCGAGGCCGAGCTAGTAGGGCCTGGCCTCCGCCACTCGCCAGTTCGCCTCTGGCGGCGGAGAGAAGAACGCGGGTAGCAACGGCTCGCGACGCCCTCGAGCCGCTCTCGGAGGCGCCCATTCACCTCCCCTCGGCGGCCGCTCAGCGCTCAACAACAACTTCCGGGTGAGGAGAGGAGCTGGGGGTGGGGGCGTGTGGCGGCGGCGGCGGCGGCGCCTTCCTGCCTGGGCCTCGTGACCCGGAGGTGAAAGGCGGGCCGGACTAAATCGCTGCTTTCTGAAATAGCAGCAAACGTTTCTGGGTTTTTCTGGGTGTGTGGAACGAAAATGAAAATTAAAAAATGTTTATGAATTGCTAAGCCTTTTGTTTATTGGGGCGGCTTGCTTCAAAGCGCACTTCACCCCAATGGATGTGCAAAACTGTTTTCTGACTCCCACAAAACAATGCGGCGACTCTTTTTTGGGGGCTGCCTTTAAAGAAAAAAAAACCAAAAATTTGCGACGAGCTTGGGCTGCCCGCATCGCTGTGATGGGGAGCCAGAGATGTCCTGTCTTTAGCATGCTCATTCAGCAATAAAGCTCTATATAACGGTGCTTGCGCCGAGTTAATTGCGTGTCAGACGCGGGGTGGGTGGGGAGAAGAGGTTCAAGTGCTAATAATTCATCATTTATTTATTTTTTTGTAATTCATCAGTTTTGAGTGATGTTGGACCTCGATGACTCTCAGCCTAATTTCCTTCAGAAGCACGTGATAAAATAGGAAGAACGGGAGAACCTTTTATATTGTCCTGAACGTCCTGGAGGAAGGATGTACAGTACAGTAATAGAAACACAACTAGCGTCTTAGTCACGTCGAGGCATCCTGCAGCTTTCCTGTGGCTGCAGGATGTAGCGCTATGCCAAGTGAAATCGATTTCCTAAACCATGAGATTGCGTACTAGTGCAAGGTTATCGTCCCTTACATGGTTTGTTTACCTTATTAATACAGTGCCCTTTCCTCAGGAGGCATGCTCAACTGATACTTGGGTGAATTGGTAGCTAAACAGCTTGACTTACTACTAAATTAAATTACTGGATTAAAGACTTTCTGATAGATCGGACACGAACAGTGAGGATTGGACGTGTAACATCTAGGGAATTCCTTAAAAATGAGCACTGGCACACCACAGGGATATGTGCTAAGTCCCTACCTGTATTCATTGTATACATACGATTGTGTATCATCTGACCCGTCTACTGCAATTAAGTTTGCAGACGACACCACCATAATGGGTTTAATAACAGGTGGAGACGAATCAGCGTATAGAGGGGAGGTCCAAAAAATATCTACATGGTGTCTAGGGAACAACTTGCACCTTAATATCAGCAAGACAAAGAAGATGGTGTTGGACTTTCCGAGGAAGAGAGAACTAGCCCCGCTGTACATCAGGGAGGGCTGTGTGGAGTCTCTTCCTTTAAATTCCTAGGAGTTTATCTCAGTGAAGACCTTACTTGGAAAATAAATACAACCCAGGTGTTAAGAAAGCCCAACAGAGACTCCATCTCCTCAGAGTCTTACAGAAGAACAGTATCAATCAACATCTGATGACCTCCTTCTTCCGGTCAACAATAGAAAATGTCCTTTCATACTGCGTCACGGTGTGGTATGCTGGTTCGACATCATCTGATAGGAAATGCCTACAGAGGGTGGTGAATACAGTACAAGATATTATGGGCTGTCCCGTGAATCCATTGGATGAAATAGCAGAAGAACATTGCCTCAGGAGAGTGAGGAAAATTCTTAGGGATGATTCACACCCTGGCCGGCACTTTCTTGATCTCCTGCCTTCAGGCAGAAGATACAGAAGCATGACTAGTCGCACCAACAGGGTAAAGAACAACTTCTATCTGTGGGCTGTTAGGCTGCTGAATGAAAAGATAACAGGGCAACTGACTTTCGGATTTGGTGGGTGAGCGTCAGTAAAAGAGGGGAATTAAGACTAAGAAAGCTGAGTGGGGGGTGCTCGTGTAATCTCACTGTATACAAGTTGTGCAAGTGACAATAAAGTATTTCACTTTAAATCTTGGCACTGGAGTAAGTTGTCTTGCCTCAATAATGGACTGGACAAGAGCTATTGTTTTTAATGTCCTGTTAAAACTACAGGAATGATGGAACACATTTACTACTCTGTTCACCTAGTGAAAGGTGAACATGTAATGCATGTATTATTTTTATTTTGATAAATTTTCAATTGAAGGAATGGGTTTCCCAAAACCCAAAAACTGACTGTGCAGGCAGTTTTAAACTGCACCAAAATCCCTATTTTTCCTTAGCTAAAATGCATAAATTGAGCCATTGAACAAATCCATAACAAGAACAAAGCTCACTCCCTTATCAGTCCGTGGCGGCAATGAGTGACCTTGCCAAGTTCCAGAACAGCAGGGATGATGCGTGTGTGCCTTATGTACTGACCACAAAGACGCGCAGACCCACGTCTGGGAATGCCAAAGCGTGTTCCCGGAGATGGTGACCTGCGTCCCAGATAAGAGTAGGAAGAGGAAGATCCTTTTATGGTCAGAAGTACAGGAAGGAAGATCCTTTTATGGTTGAGAGTAGCAGAGCAGGAACATATGTGATGTCAACCTGCGTACGTAGGCCTACATGGTTGGGCTCCTAGGGGAGGAGTGGGAGGGTGCCTGGAGGATATATAAACTGCATGAAACCTGTCATTTCTTTGGACTTGCTGTGGACTTGATCACACAAGTGCTTTCTGCTATCCGGAGAGCAGAATAAACTCTTTGAACCAACTCGGTGTCATTTGACTTCCTTCCTCCTGTCCCGGAGCAACACAGACCCAATCGGTGAACTCCAATAAGGCTATACAATCAACTTGTTCTTAGTGTTTGGTAAGCTGCTTAGGTCTTTGTTGATTTAGTATATATTACCAACAGCTGAGGCTTTCCCATCCCAGCAGTTACCGTATTTTTCACTCTATAAGACGCACCAGACCACAAGACGCACCTAGTTTGTGGAGGAGGAAAACAAGAAAAAAAAATATTCTGAATCTCAGAAGCCAGAACAGCAAGAGGGATCGCTGCGCAGTGAAAGCAGTAATCCCTCTTGCTGTTCTGGCTTCTGGGATAGCTGCGCAGCCTGCATTCGCTCCATAAGACGCACACACATTTCCCCTTACTTTTTAGGAGGGAAAAAGTGAGTCTTATAGAGCAAAAAATACGGTAAATAGCAGTCAAGTTGGCTGTTTCTATACAGCAGCAGAAACTGATGAAGACTAAAACCTGTCACTAATAGGTACCATAACCTGCTACTGTTTCCATTTTCTCTCTCAAACTACTTTGTTCAACAGGTGTCATTTTTCATTCCAAGTAAGAACCGCTTCATATTTCACAACCACAATCTTATTAAATAGTGTACACTTTAATTTTTTAAAACGCCATATACTTCACATAAACATAATACAAGGCAGACTTAAGCTTTCAGAAAAATGCACTTTATTTTTCTTCAATACAAGGTAACTTCTTTTGCAGTTTAAAGACCAATAAATGGATGAACAGCAAATTCCTAATAGTTGCCTAAAGACTGGAAGGAAAGGTAATTTAATTTAAAATATATGGAAGTGAAAAGAATTTTGACAAGCCAAAGTTTGAGATGGAGTTGGCATTTTTAAAAATGAAAAATCACATATGCTAATGTGAAAGGACACCCTCTTCTTACCTTCTGAAGACATTTGAGTGTCCAGAAACTCAACACTACCAAGATGTTCTTTGAGCCTTCAGGTATTAGAAAGGCATTGCCCATTAAAAAAAAGGTTTGCTTGCACATCAATAAACCTAAAACCTGTAAGGTAAGCAACTGTTTACAAACTGTAGCAAATGGTATTATTCTTTATTTGTGAGTACACATTTGGGCAAAACTTAATGTAGTGAAACCCAACCAAAATCACGTAAAAATCTTTAAGGGAACATAGTTGTTCCACAGGCACCCTGGAAAATAAAACACTGACAAAAATGAATTTTAAATGCAATACACTTGCAATGAATAAACGTAAACCACTGTATTACATTTATAAAGTCAATCAGAAAAAAACCTATCAATGTGAAATTCATCCCCAAAGAAGTGTGAACAACATGCTACTCTCAGTGGTGACCTGGGTTAGTATTTTAGCTGAAGGTTTTGAAAATGATGCTTAGCATGTTCAAGTACTGAAGTGAGAAACTGTCCCTAATGTGGTGTCAGAAAACTCACCCATTTAATGCTACTTGTATAAGATGAGATCACAGATGTGCCCAGACGTGTTTTAGTGCTAGATCCTCCTCCATTACAGCCAAATAGAATTTGGATGCTGAATAGGCTTTTGGATACAAGGGATGTCTCTAACACCAGTCATATTCAGAGAAGATTCATTGACATCAATGAACATTACTGATTTTTGGTCCATTAATTTGCAATGGGCCTACTCTTGAGTAGAGCTTTGGTTGGATACAACACAAAGTTTCTCAGCTGACAGAAACTAGATCACCTGATGGTTGACTAAATCTGGTTTTCAACTGGATATTGAGCCAAAAAGGCTTGAAAGCTAAGCTATTTAAATAGTACACAGTACATTATTATGGGCAGTGGCATTCTTTCTGTTTCAAGTTAAAAGTTGAAACTACAAAGAGAGAGAGAGAGCAGCTTGAAATGAGATTCATGGATTCTAGGATATGTATGTGATTGCTCCTGTGTGTGTATAAAATTATAAGGAGCACTAAAGTCCAATATATAAAATACTCCTAACATGTTAAAGCATCTTGCTTGTTTCCTCCCTTCTAAAAATCAGGTTTTTAATAATTTTCTTATTTTCAAAAACTCCAGTCTATTCTACTAACATGTTTCTCAGATTACTAAAAACTATGAATATTTCAAACATTAGAAAATTGTAAATTTTACAGAGGATGCTTAATGCTGTAACTTTTTAAAGCTGCATTTTAAGGCTATATGTTCTCTGCATCATTAAATACCTACCAAGTAAACAGTGTGACTAAGATCCTATATATAAAACTTGGAAAAGTTTGCTTAAACTGTACATGGGTGAAAAATGAAAGCTTGTCCAATATTTACATGGATTTTTTAACTGAAGTCAATCAATACACAGGACATTTAAAGCTTGCCTTTCATGTTATTGGAGAAAGCACTCAAATATACAACTAAATAGACAACGAATAGTCAAAAGTTATTTTGGTTTGCAGTGCCAGTTGTAATTTCTAGTTAGTATCAGAAATAGCAACTTCTGCAACACTGCACAACATTGCAAACTTTTATTACAATACCACTGTGGGCAGATGTCAGCACAACTATCCAGGAGGAGGCCACCAGTCAGATAATTTATTTTAAAATAGCTATTAATGCTATCACTTTTAGCATTAATCTATATACAGATTATTAAGTACCTCCTGAAATTTATTTACATTTTCTTAACAGAAACAGATTTAATATAGCCACCAAAGCCCACTGCAGTAGCAACCAAGACACTACTCAGATTTTAGTTTACTATCTGGTAACTATTTACAATATTATTTCATCAGGAGCATTGTTTATCAGGCTGGAGATAAATGCACAAACTTCTTTCTAGAGATCATCACAAGTAAAATGCTTTCACTTTTTTTGTCTAAACATCTTTGGACTCCTTTTTAAAAAAAATTACTGAGAAAACTGAGAAGAGTTCTTGAGAAAACAGGTTTTACTCACAAGACAACTACTATGACTCTTTACTACTTACACAAGTTAAATGTTCAGCCTACACATATCAAAAAGTTATTTCATGGTTTGATTTTTGGCAGCTCCATTGCCAGCAATGGAAATCGCTATAGGAGAAAATGTAAGACAATGAATACACAACAGTATCTCCGGGGTTCATACAGAAAGCTAAATTATGACTTTAAATTATTTTAATTTTGGTTACTGAATATTTGAAATTACTACTGAAATAGCATTTGCACGCCTAACTTACCTGTTTTTCCTCCATCTTGAGCCATTTCCAGTACAATTTAATCCAGATTGTCTGCCCACATCCCAGCTAGTTAAAAGCAACACTACATTGGATTTCTTAGAGTTGGAACAACCACCCCAACATGGACATACAATAGCAAGGTACTGCAGCAACATCCAATTTCCTGATTATCTGGAGTTATCCATAGACAGAACTCACATTCATCCCTGCACAAAGCAAACAACCCCAATGTATACATTATCAGGTTTCGTTGGACTAAAAAGTCATGCAAATGAGAAATCCCTGATATTTTGCTTCACTTTGATTTCTGTGTATAATCAAACCCAAGAGTAAAATGAATTTAGGCGTTATTGTCAGATAAACAAGTTGTGTAAAGCATTGTGGGTTCAAAATAATATTTCAAAGTAAGCCCAACATCTCACATAAGAAACGTGGTAAATTAGAAAATCTATTAACAAAGCATGAATGGACCATAAGAAAACTTTCAGCGTACAAAATGGCTAATAGTTAAAATAACCATCTACTCCAGTTATTAAACACAAGTCAAACAATATTGACCAGGAAAGAGTAAATCAGCTGCATTGACCTGAGCTCTGCAAATGTCAAGCGGATTCTTTCAACTATATAAATCTTTAGTTGTATTGGGATACAGCCTTTGAGACGGTAACTTGAGTGCTTCCATTGTTTAGTAAGACACAAACAGTGTGATTTTATACATGTCTCTAAGGTCTGACTGATACACTGTCTTTGTTATACAGTTAAAATATTTTATATGTACACCTAAATAAGTAAAGTGGGAATGTGACGAATATGTTTGTAAACACATCTATTACACAAGTGCACTGGCTAGGAAGTTGGGATTGGTCACGGTTCTGTTAAGGGTATGCTTGATGGTAAACTTGAGTTTGATATTAAAACATGTAAAGTGGTCTTCATTTAATTTAATATCCAAGTATTCGTATACCACAAGTAATTTTACTGTCATAATGCTTCAAATATTTGATAAACAAACTTTTAAAACTATAACTGAAATAATTAGAAAGTAGGCAGGAACTAGCAAAATTTGGGGGGAAAAACATTTTAAAAAGAAAACAGTCTACAATCAAGCAACATGTGCTAAACCTATGATTAAAATGTGCTCTCTTTAGTTTGTGGGGTGCATTAGATCACAAACTATTTGTTAGGGCAAATTATTACACTATTAGTTATACAAGGGATATGTATGCATTTTCTTTTTATGGACAGGGAATTTTGTTGCTCAAAAAAGCTTATTTGAAATCTTGATTATTATTTTTAAGGAGAAACATTTTCTTCAGTTACTTAACTGGCATATATATCTAGGTACAGAATAACTAGTGTTCTAGAGGCAGGACACAGTATTAGCACTAAAAACTGTAAATTATTGCAGCATTATTTAAAAGTGGCCAATTGTATGCTTGAACAAAGTATTGAGTGTTGCATATTGCAACAGACAGGCTTCAGTAAACCAGAATTCAACTTCAGACTTCATATTCTTTAAAGAAAGTTCAGTCTATTTGAATTATTACAGAATGTTAATCTACAGTTTTTACAGATTTGCGCACCTTTCAGCAAATTCACAAGCCATCTATGCAAAAAAGCTACAAATTAAAATAAAATGTAACCATTATTCTAGTATCAATATCAAGTGTTTGACAACTGCTAATCATTCAGCAAATACAACAAGTTGATGCATATGCAAAAAATATGCTATGTTTTGTTAGAGACATTGTTATAACACCATTAAATATTGCTGAACACAAGACGCTCCCTGAGGTGTAAACATCAAATAACTTGGAACAGCTTTACACATCAGCCCCATTAAACAGTTTATTACAACACTACATCTATTGTAATCAGATTGATGCTCTTTACAGACATTATCATTTGAACATTTAAACAAGAACTACTATAAAAACAAGCATTTACTAGACTTTTTTCAATTGCTTGCACATTTTAATTGTCAAATGTATATAACCAGTAATAAAGTTGCAAAAAGCTATACGTTTTAAATCACACAGGTTCCTTCAAATAAAACAGCTAAGCAACATAAAAAGGTAAGAGAGCTACTGGTTACCATGTATGCAGATTTGCCTTATTCAGATCTATTCCTGTTCATTTTATCCATGAATCTTTACAGGCTCTGTTCGATCACAAGAAGCAAACTGCTGGACAAGCCTCTTTCCGTGAAGTTAAGTTTCTTGTCTGGTGAGGTGTTCCTCTTCCTTCAGCTGTAATGTGTCAAAATTTGTGATGTAGATTTTGCTACGTCCCACAGCAAACAAAAAATGTTGGTTTAACTATACATACACAAATCGTGCGCCAATTTCAGAATAATGGAAATGTAAATAATGAGACCGCTGCTACTGGCTCGAAAATAATCTAAACTACAGCTTTCAAGAAAGTAGTCCAAAAATTTACAGCAATGCAGAAAAAATTAATCATTGGCAGCATTCAGATGTCATGCTAAATCATTAGTCCAGTATGACATGAAAGTGTCTAGGTGAGCCTTAGACATGCATTTCTCCAAGGGGAATAATAGTTCAGAAGAGTTCACTTCCACCTTTACTTAACCAGTTTTACCATTTCACCCTAACACACTTAACTACAATTGTTTCACACTGGCTTGTTTCAAAAAAGCCAATGGAAAACCATAATTTGTCAGTTTGGATAGAATGGCAACTGTGCTAAGCAAAAGTGGAAACCTTTACATTTCCCCTTCTGACCATGTGGTAGGGATGGGGGGGGGGGAGAGTGTGCATGGGCCTGAGGCTTGCCTAGATTTATTCACATCACACTGAAGTGTGGTTTAGTTTGGCACCCAAGCACAGCCATTGATAACTACAGAAAATGTTCCATTTTACAAAACTAGTAAAGAGGAACATTTCCTCTGCTCAAAAATAAGAAAAAAACAAAGAATAATGCGGTAGCCAAATTGGTGTATTACATTAGTTTTAGCTGATTTGTAAAATCATAAATGAAGCTATGCAACAGCTAAATAGCACACAAAAAAACGTAAGCCAGAACTTTATCACAAAAATAAATTTTTACAATGATCTCACCCTTTTGTCCACATTCAGTATTGAATAACTAGTGGAAGCCAGAGAGGCAGCAAATAACAGATTCATATACTCAAATATAAATGTGGAAAAAATGAGGGGGGTATGGCTCAGTTTGGTGCATGGCTGGAGGTAATGGGTGACCAGCTTTTACTTGGTTAGAATCTCCATGAGGATGTTTATAACCAACAGCCACATTAATGATTGCCATTCTTTGGAGTGTTTAGACCAGTTCAAATACTGTCACCTTTTATAGCAAGAGAACTGTACAATTTCATCCTGTAACTATTAGCGTCTTTCTGTGCTTTGGAAGAGACATTGATGAAGTTTTCATGGGATGAAAGCTACACTAAAATCAATGACCAGGATCCAAAAAGCTATTTTAGGCAAACCCAAGGGCTTCTTTATACATTTTTTTAAAAAACCACTTTGAGCTGCAGACCTCATGTTATAACACAAACATTTTTGAAATCTCCCTGTTTCCAAAGAAACTTGCCCCAGTGCACAAAGTGAAGGGATGGTGATGTGGAGGCAGGAACCCAAGTTCAAAGCCACCTTTCAGAGTTCTTTGGATCCTGGCCAATAAGATTAAAGGAAGCTCCACACTTTCTAAAATTGACATTACTGCTGCATATACTACCACCATTACTCTTAGGAAAGTACAGTCATGCCTTGGTTTTTAAACAGAATGCATTCCGGAAGTCTGTTCGACTTCTGAAATGTTCGGAAACCAAGGCATGGCTTCCGATTGGCTGAAGGAGCATCCTGCAGCCAATCGGAAGTCGCGCCGCACATTCAGCTTCCGAGGCAAAGTTCACAAACTGGAACACCAGGTTTGTGACGTTTGACTTCCAAGTTGTTTGTGAACTAAGCTGTTCAAAAACCAGGGTAGGACTGTATGGATAACATACCTGCATCTCCAATCACCCATATCTGTGCATCAGAGAACCCTAGTTCAATCAGGGTTTCTTTAGATGCAGGTTAATACATGCATACTGGAAAGCAAGTAGTGCCTACAGCAGTCATGCCCGCAGAGCCTTCCTTAAGAACATTATGCCAAAGATATGAGGAGGGGTAAACAGTTACGTATTAAAAACCATCATGTTGAAGAATCAGAACTACTTATGTAAAAACCACAGTAAATAGATAATAGCTCATATGCACAAACATTACTCAGATAACTTTAAACATACATTTTCCATTCCCAACTTTATTTAGAAGCTAGCTCCACTAATTTCAATGGTGCTTACACCCAAGTAAGAGTGCAGCCTTAAACTCTACGCACTCTTCCTCAGTGGTAAGCCATGCTGAACCCAATGGAACATACTTCCAAGAAATGGGTTTAGGATGATCCAAAACTTTTAATAACTACAACGCAGTAAGTAATTTTTCAGTGGTTCACATCTATTTCCAAAAGCTTTTAAAATAGCTTAAAATCAAATTTGCAAAGAAGCACATCAATAAGTCATTTCAAATTCAGGCATATTAATATAGTCAGAACATATAACAGTATGCAGCTGTCATAAAGTCACCCCTAGGGGAAAAAAAAGCTATTTAGATTAGAAAACAAATTTATGATAATAATGAGAACTTCAGAAGTTTTCCTCTTCCCACATACTGTTTTTAATAAAGTCTAGGCTATATAACTAATCAATATGCAGGATTAGGATAATTTCTTTAGTTTCTCAAGTATTCAGTAATGACTAAGTATTCTGCTTTTTGACATCACCAAATCCTTGGTTCTTTTAAAGCTGGCTTTTAACAGTAAGGCGAATCATATTGTTCTTCAGTAGCAGCCAACTGAAAAACAAGTTGGTAGTCCCCTTCAGTTTCAGAAGAGTGAAATGACAGCTGCAAAACTGCATACTGGGATTTCCCACTCTTGCAACACTTATATTCTGTTGGTATTAAGTGTCTTTACTCTTCTAAAGGAATTCTGAACAGGAAAAAAGAATGTCATTGTTGTACCATAATGTGCTATGTGTCTGTAGCAGTTTTCATTTTTAAAATGACTGTCAATACAAGAAATTTTAGGTTTCATTATGTGGAAAGTATCTTAGGGATTATCATGAATTGATACACATTCTGTTCTTTAAAAGTATTTTAACATAAATAGGTTAGTGAAGACTTACTGAATTCCATTGCAGTAATCTATAATAGCTACACCCAAATGAATGGTATAATACAAAATAGGCTACAAGCATAAATTCTTTTTGCAGTGATTTAGACAAGGAGTTAATAGCTTTACATGAATATTGCTATTCAGTGAAGTTGTTATAGTTTCCCGTTAAAATTATAAAAAAGCACCAATAACTTGATTTTTAATATGAGTTTTGTAGGAAACCAGTCTTTCTTCACAAAGTATTGTCTCGTGTCTAAAAATCAAATTATAAATTTGAATTATAGAACATTTTAATTTACATTTTAATTGGGTGAATGTGTTCACAAGGTAACTTTTTCTCTGCTGTGATATGCAGATAGAAGCTGTAAAAGCAATGACCTTTTTTGCTATTCAAAGGGATGTGCAATTAACATCACTAAACAGCAATAAAACCCTAGCTACTCCTTTGAGTACCCAAGCAATCCTTATTACTAAATCACCTCAGTGAAGATATAAAAATAAGCTTGGTTTAGGAACTGGAAGTAAGATCACATGCATCTCCTCACCCCTCCCAGCCAATTCCCTGTCTTACATCAATCCCCCCCCCCCACTGTAATCTACGTTAGCAATGACCAGTTGTAACCTAGGTAAATGAATCATCCTTGTGCTCCAAAGGTAACCTGAGAACACTGATTAAATTAGGTTGTCAAAAATGAGTTGAAGTGTGTCCCCTGCACTGGCAACAATCTAGGTCTGTAGGCCAAATACAGAGAAGAGGCAGGGGAAAATTCATGCAAGGTGAGGGGCACTGATGGCCCACACACAACCCCTAAACCTAGTTTATTTTTATATCTGCAGGAGAATGAATTTCCCTTTTACCTTATTCACTAAGTTCAAAGTCCATATCTGTAAATCGAACTTCATACAAAAGAGACTAACATTCATATTATAACACAAGAACTTTGGCTTGTATCCAATGCTACACCAGCGGTGTTCTGCTGGCACAATGGAACTTCTACTTCTCCTCAACCCCCAATCTGCTCTGGTGGGTCCCCTAACTCTCCAGATATGAGTTTGAGGGTGGGTGGGTGGGTATGGAGGGGACAAGTTAGAAAGAGAGACTTTGTTGTGTGACAGAAGTCCATTGCACCAGCAGAGCTGCAGCACTGGACACAAATCTTATTTTTCAATCATACACTGATGCAACAACTTGAAATTGCAAGTCAATATTCTGTGACTCTTTAGGTTTGCACTTTTATTTACAACAAGCTATTTTTCTAATAACTAGTCTTTCATATTTTGGTATCTCTCCCCCTGCAACTATTGTGCTTAATATGTGTATCAGTCTAACCTTAACACTCAACAGCATCTTAGGGGTGTATGGGGAAATGCATTCAACCAACTCCCCAGCTGCTTAAGCTTTCATAAAACCGTATCATTACTCAATTTATTAACTAGGCACAGTAATAACTATCAATTTAGTGTTGTGTGTTCCAAGTGAAAAAATGTGCTAATCTGTCTAATAAATTTGGATCACAGTTCTGAAGCTACTTCCACTTACTCTAGTAAAACAGGAATTTTGCAGATTTGTAGCATTACAATACATTTAGTCAGAAATGCACATTATTTAAACCCTTAGTAGCGACAACCCAATTCAATGCACAAAAATACTCTCATTAAGGGTTTGCTATAAAAACCATTTTCCCTTTTGCATACGTCACAATTTAGTTATAGTCTATTTTATATATATATGTTCACACTGAGGCATGACAAAGACTAGTATAACTCAGACTGCAACAAGTAAAATGGTGAATACACAAGTTTCTTTGTTAAAAAAAACAAAACACAATTTGTTCTCAAACCACAATAAACAAGAGTTTCAGGCCAGGTCACTTCCCAAATAAGGTTTCCCAACAACTTCAATACCCTGCCATCACAAAAATTAAGCCACTTCAAACTAGAAAGGATTGAGGATCTTCAATACAGCTTCTTGTACATCTACTGAACAAAGTAATTTGTACTAACAATTATGAAAAACAGACAATGAGGAAACTGGATTTTCATGAAGCCCATAACACAAACTTAACAGCAAATTTTAACACGCTGGGGATTATGCACTATACCAGCAAGTACTTATTTATTTCACAATCAACACTAAAAATTTGTCAGAAATGGTAGGTGGTTTTATCTGAATTATTTACTGTGCAAATGCAATTTGTAACCTATGAGCTCCAAATAGCAGCAGTGCAATCAATACTATAAATAAATGTGTTACAGAAAAATGATGTTTAACCATATGGCCTCCTACAATGAATTTCAAAAAACAATGTGAGTTTCAAATACAAATAGCAACATGTATTTTAGGAATGAAGATTTTTAAAACCAAGGAAAATATATAAAACTAGTCCTTACAGAAAGTAATTAACTTCCTCATAATATTGTTGTATTCATTTGACACACAACATATAATTGCCCTACTTCAATACCTTAATGTGTATAGAGTGTATGCACAGTGCAAAGTGGGACTGGAGTGGTGTGACCTTCACTGCTTGTTTTTGAGAGGCTGGGATCTCACAGATTTGACCTATGGGCTTAGATTTCATACCTGCATAATGTCCAATGAGTGGATGGAAGGCGGGCTCAGGAAGGGTAAACCATGTTCACAAACACTACATATTTTCAACACACATCACAGGGTGTGAACAGGAGCATTCACTCAATTACCTCTCATAAACACAGACTTGTAACAATATTTTTTCAGTATTCTTACTACACACATAAAAGACAGCTTGTGAACACACTTAAAAGAGAACAACAAATCACTTTTTATACAAACTGGCCTCTTGGTTGGCACACTAAAACAACTCTTAGCATTTGAAGAGTTTTGCTTATGGTGGTTTGAGAACAGAATACAGAAAAGTGTTATGTCAAGAAAAGGGCTCAAACTCAACATACAGGTCAATCAACATTAAGGTGCTTCATTCTTTTTCAATTCCATACCAATCTACTTTGACTTTAATAACCACAAATTAACAAATAGTATGTAGCATTTAGACTTCTAAAAACTGACAGTTTAGCTGATGTATTATTTTATTCACATCAGAGCCTAAGATCAATCATTATGAATTTCCTACAGAAGAGCACTTGCTTAGGATAAAGCTTAGGATATCGCATGTGATTATTTAGTTTTCATGTCTGAAGCAGTCCTAAGATTGTTACTGTTCTATCGCTACACATTCAACCTTTGCTGCTAACGTTTGCTCTAAATATGACCCGACACAAACATGTTCATGATCTGCTTGTGGTTTGCACATAAGTTGCCAAAATTTCTAGCAGATCAGTACAAGAAAATAGGTACATCTGAAAATATTCACAATTTTCTTGTACTTTTATATTGACATTATACAAAAGACGTAACAAAAAATGATAAGAGTTTCATGAACACGTTCAAAATAACCCAGTAGCTAGAAATATGTTGTCAATTCACACATCATGAAGTATAAGCATATTAAAGAGAAACCCCACTATGGGATCATTCAGTGCACCATTCAATAACCACCAAACAAGAAGGATGGAATTGTACATCTGATTTCAGAGATTCAGCTCATCTCTATGAATATACTAAAGTGAGGGTGACAATGGATTGGATCCAAAATATTGTGAGGGAAAACAACATGCATTTGCACTGTTCCATGGACTTTCTTGCAAAAGAAGTAGTGCAAAACTTCTCACAGTGCTCCCCAATGTGACTGATCAAAATATCTGACTGTTCCACTACAGATAAAATTTAGTGAATTGCTACAAATATTCAACAATAAATTCTACTTCGGGTTGGATTTGGAGAAATGTGTAAATAATGGGGCTGGTGGAAGATGACCTCTCCACCCTCTGCAACCCCCCACCCCAGGCTCCCCTGCCAGTTGTGGGATATTAAACAATGGAATAGATTGTGGTGTGGGGGACAGAGAGGAAAGAGGGAGCCCAGTAATCTGGGCAGAAGTAACCTTCATAAGCAAGAGCTCCCATTTACAA
Organism: Podarcis gaigeae; assembly: GCF_964106915.1. NCBI lineage: Eukaryota > Metazoa > Chordata > Lepidosauria > Squamata > Lacertidae > Podarcis > Podarcis gaigeae. Next base: position 44,598,294 of record NC_139686.1, read on the forward strand.
AGTTGTCTCTGCCTGTTTTTTGGACATTTCTTCTTTGGTCCCAGCTTGTCATGCTAGAACTCACCCCATTCTGTGATGACCCTTGACCCCTTCCCACAAGGGGTGGAAGCTTCCACCAGCTATGATACATGGACATTTCTCTGGATTCAACCCTTCATAAACTACCTTCACATCATCGACCAATTCAACAAATAATAGGGAGAAAAGTTATGTCATTCTGCTGCCGGAAGCACAGTATATCTACTTAAATCTTTAGTCACTAGAGAACACAGACAATAGTTCATAAGATTAAAGCAATAAAGTGACTAGCTTGCACAACAGTGTCTAGTTTAAAAGGGGCATAGATGTGGGTAAAAATCAAATTATGATTTTTAAATTCTCACCTTTACCCTTCCAATGTTATAAAAGTATAATCTTTAAGACAGTGTAATGGAATTTTAGATGAACATACAAATTGGAATGGAAAATTGTATCTCTCACATAAGTAGTGAAAAATAAACCTTATAAGCTTAACTGTGTGTTTATGTGTGTCTATAAAAGTAAATTAAGCTAACTGTTCTATGGTCACCTCAGAATATGACTGTTTCCTCAACTTTCTTTATATTAGTTTTGCACCATATAGCATAGATTGTACAAGTACAAGAAGTACATGAAATTTAAAGCTTTGCCCAAAATAAACATCTACAAGAGAACACAGGTTTTACTTTACAGAAACAAAATACCATTTTAAGTAACAGATTTTTTTTTTACAGTGATGTGATTAAAACACAACACTTCATTTGAATCCTATCTCATTTTAGCAGACATTTTGCATCCCAATTCCTTTTCAAATCAAAATCAAATACTGCTTATTTTGTTATGGGACAAATTTGACTTATATCCATGTGTGTAGCGTATGAGTACACAAACATGAAAATGTAGCTATTCAAAAACAAAACCCAACACTGCTTTAGTGTTTTAAACATTCCATGGTTCTTCAATCACCCTCACAATACCCTAGTATTCATGCAAATTAATTCCTCCAGAGTTAAAAGATTGGGACATCAAATTTTATGCTTAGAAATGATGATGTAGACTGGTCTGTGACTGTGAAGGTAATTTCATATTTCTGGCACCGATTTCTAAACATGTAACACATTCTTTTGGTTTTAAGTGTCTGTGATAAGAACTACCATCATCAAATTGAAGATTCCCATTGTTACCATATGGGCAATGTCATCACTGATTATAACCAAAGAAAATGTATTCTGTCTTAACAGTAACATCAAGAGTTAATGAGCAAAGCTTGGATGTGCTGTAAATTGTGTAACTGAAAGGTTTATATAAAATAGTCATTTCAGCTTCATGCTAGTTATAAAACTCAAAGGACACAAAATATTTTAGACCAATTATAAAACTTATTCAAATCTATTATGTCTTCCTTTTAACTGACACCTAGGCCAGGACCCAAAGCTATACTTTAGAAGCCTAATGGAATGGGCAGGCCAGTGGGATTTTTGTTTTACTTTTAAAAGCAAACCACCCATACCATAAAAGGGCTTGCCATATCACATTAGGAGGCTACTGTAACAAGAAAGAAATTCAAAGCTACTCCCCGTTAGAAATGCATTAGTATTTTCCTTTGAATCTTGGTACTAGGCTTTCCAATAAAAAGAAATACAAAACAGCTAGAAGGTCATTCAATATCTATTAATTTGAATATGCAACTGTATAACCTGCATTCTGGAAACTACAGTTAAGAGGAACAGGAAACCCTAGCGTAACAGCCACACCTAAGGTCTGAATACGTGTGGGTTTTATGTATATTGTGGGCAACTGAAAATGGGCTATGATCCAAGTGTTAAATGATGCATAAAGTTGAGATATACAGGAATTTAGGTACCGATCACACAATTTGTGTAATCTTATTTCCTCTGACTATGATTAATATAAAACAAAGGCCAAATGCTTGGATTAAAGCAATTTAAAATAGACTTGTGGCCTAACTATGTGATTCTGTTTCAAATAATGCAGCACCTCATAGGACTATATGCTAGACTCCACTATCAGTGCAATGTCACAACATGTTGCACTACAATAGTGGCGGCAATTTACCCCGGTCACTGGTGCCATCATAAACCTTCCGAGTAGCCACCTTTGACATGTTGTTACCATGCAAAGATATATGTAGGCAAGACCACTGTGCTAAATGTTACCCCAAAGCCTGAAAGAAAGTTCATGTAAATTTGAACTGCTAAATTTAATGAGAACCAGGCTGCCATTAAAACAGCAAAATCACACAAACACATTTCACACACCAGAAGATATTTCTTCAGTTAGCAAAGGGAGGGAGAGAGAAGAGAAATGACAAGATATTAACACTTACCTGAATATAACATCACTATCAGGAAAGTGTTCAACATACTATAAACCTTTATTCTATAAAACTATAAAAAGTTTTTTAAAGCCTCATTAAAACATGAATATACCTACCTCTTAACGATGACGATACTCTCGTTCTCTATCGCGCTCTCTGTCACGGTCTCTATCGCGATCACGATGTCTCTCACGTTCACGGCTTCTTTCCCGGTAATAATCATCATGACGATCTCTGCTACGAGATTTGTGGCGCCGGCTCTTCTCTCTTGATCTGCTGTGGTCTCTCTCTCTTGATCGCTCACGTCTTCTAAAAGGAATTACTTCATTAATTCTCTCAAATTGCAACATTTTGTTGCAATAAACACAACACACTGAATTTGTTTACTTCCTTTGGTATGAAGAACCCTGTCTCAATACAAAGAAATTGTTTAGATGAACTCTGGCAATTAGGTTCACTGTGATATTATCATCAAGTAATAGTTCTGCTGCTAATGTTGTTTATATGATTTCATGACTTTTATTCTATTTTTGTCTCGAAGCTACGTTAGCAGCCTTTGCAAAGCCAAAAGGCAGGACAGAAATTGAAATTTATTCCATTCCAAGTCCAGCTGATGTTCAAGATAATGGAATTTCTATGCTTTTTCTACTCTTAACCTTCCTACCAGCTATTGTAATTTGTGTCCCTCCTTGTTAAAAGCCACTTTAAGAACTTACAATGGTTTTTTCAACAGTTTAATTAGGTTTTAAGATACTGTGAAGTTGTTCAACCATGGTTTCATTAGAAACTAACCTTCCAATTACATCTGCATTTTCCTAACCATGAAATTAAGCTTTACAAAAACTAGAGCTACATCAAGTTAATTATTTTAAGTGATATCCAAGTCACACACTGAATAAAAAGGTAAAGGTACCCCTGCCCGTACGGGCCAGTCTTGACAGACTCTGGGGTTGTGCGCCCATCTCACTCAAGAGGCCAGGGGCCAGCGCTGTCCGGAGACACTTCCAGGTCACGTGGCCAGCGTGACATCGCTGCTCTGGCCACTGAATAGACCCATTAAAATCATTAAAACACTGAATAGACCCATTAAAATCCATAGACTTAAGTACGCTGCATGACAAATAGGTCCATTCCTTAATATAGCCCCACAACTCTTATCTGGAACTTTATTCAAAACTTTCCCCCATTTTTATACAAAAGGTTTACCTTGACCCAGAACCATAAGACTTGGACTCAATTCCATGGAGGCAATCTTGCAGAGAGCTAATAAGTACTTTGCAACGATCATCAGCAGACACTTTGGACTGTTTAATTAATGAAATTGCAGTCACCAAGGTTTCTATAGCACTTCCATACTCCGCTGAAAATTGATAAAACAATGTGAATGAACAGTTTAATTAATCCTTAACATCAGAATATCCCTTCCCATTGTCCAGCCTTTTTCAACTGTTCAAACATAGATTGTTCAACTTCATACTGACCTGGTCCGCACATTTCAATAAGCCACAGTTTAAAAACAAACTATGGTTTAATGTGAACGAGTAGTGTGTGAGTTCATGCCGTTCAAAAGTTCCCATGACACCCTTCCCCTACTTCCCCAGCTGCCATGCCACAGACAAAACAAACTAGACTCTTTTGACTTGTCACATTGCCTAAACTTGGGCTCATGATTTGCTTCTCTCTGAATGAACCACAAGCAACATGACAAGCCAAACGCTTGTTTCATCTGTGGTGCAGTAGCAGCAAAAGTGGAAAAGATGAATGGCACAGGAACTTTTGAGCAGTGTGTACCAGCATGCTGCTTGTTCATATTAAACCACAGTTTCAAACGATGGTTTAATGTGATGGGTGAGCTAGACTACTATAGCAGGAGGCTAATATGACTGAATAGTCCTCCATAAAGTATGTGACCATCTACATTAGAAAAAATAGATAGAATGGAAAAGTGTTCTTGCTCTAGCATTTTCATGATATACTACTTTTCTCTGTGTAATTCGTTTTTTGGTAGGGGAACATTCAATTATGCAGGCCCCACATTCAGTCGGAAGTGGTATAAACCACACATTTGCTGCTGTTTGAAGGATCTAGGCACATGCTCTATTTTAGACCTGTCCAATTCCAAAATGAAGTGCTCAGGTGGCATTCATAACTAAAGTAAGTTACAATAATGTCAATAATCAGCAAAAGAAAGCAAAGCTACAAAGCAGCTATAGAAAAATAGCCCATAAAGCTAAGAAAAGTATTATTTTAAGCAACAGATAGTTAAAAGTGTGCTGAAAGCGTAAACTTTTAGCTGATGGCAGAACACTAAGATAAGGGAGAGAAATTAACGTCTAATGGCAGTGAATTCACTTTCTGGGTGCCACAACAGAAAAAGGCCGGTCATGTGCTCCCAACACCTGTATTTTAGAAAGTGGAAAAACACAGTAGGGCCTCATCAGATTATTTTAGTGGACAGGCATATGTATCCTAGATATCACATCAGACAATCATAAAGAAAATATACTGACCAGCACTTGCATCTGATACAGCTCTTGAAATGGCACTGCTAGAAATAGCTCTGTTTCTATTCATGATTTCTTCAAATTCTGCTTCACTTAAAGGCGTCCTTGCAGCATCTATTTCTCTGCAAACACACACAAGTTCAAAACATTTACCTCCAGCGAGTTAGGGAAGTACAACTGTTTTAACAATTCTAGTATGCAATTTTAAGCAAAACAACAAATCAGAGGAAGCTTTTTCTAAACCAAGATATTTACAATGCAAAACCTGCAGGCTAGAGAGAGAAAGTACACTACCACAGTAGCAACAACTCTGTTATTAGTGTGAAATGTCAGATAATCTACTTATGTTCTGCTTTCCATCTTCAGAAAGCTCCAACAGATAGTTACAAATCTGTCAAGCATGTATATGTATCACTGAGGCAGAGAGATCTGTAGCCTGCTCAAATCAGTAAATGAGTCTTTCAAAGAGTTCTGTCCTCAACATATACTCTAATCTGTCATAGTGAACATAATGAATAAATGTTGCCAAGCATTAAGAATGCTCTGTTCTCTAAAGATATTCATGCTTTTAACATAAGCATAATGTGCCAGTAGTTAACTGTTTACTTAACTGAAGTTAGTGACAGAAATATACTTATTCTGCTTATGCCCCCTTGAGCTCTGCAACATCTGCCAGTCTCTGCTTTAAACAGAACATCTGGAGAATGACAACAAGACTAGAGAAGGCCTTTCTCCTCCTACAGGCACCTCTACTATGCCTCAGGATGTACCACTAATCTAGATAATGTAATATATTTGACTGAAGCTAGAAAGGAAGTCATGCCTTAGGATGAGATTTTAATCTTTGCTGGTGGTAACCAGCTGCTGTTCACCTGCTGATGGAAGACATCTGCCAGATGAATGCGAAGGAAATTAATTATCAGCCAGTCTTCAATTCCCCAACCCTCTGGAGAAGATGGGGAGGCGGCAGCTCTAAGGAGTGAGGAAGAATTGCCAAAGGTTGCCTCTCTTCCTGTTCTGCTGATGGATACCTCCGATCAGCAGGGGAACACCAACTGGACTATGTTCTCCATATTCCTTCCAGCACTATAAAATTATATGGCTTTACGTGCTTTTAAGAAATGTTTTCTTGCGAGTGTTAGTTCTTTTGGTAGAAAGAAAATGCAGAATGATAAGCAATGCTATCCTCTTAAGAGCAAGAAGTGGATCAAGATCCTATAGCTGATTTAGCATAAGAGGAAATGTCTAAAAATTCATACCTCCCTGCGTTTTGAGTATTATTTTTCGTTTGTCTCCAATACAATGGCATATGTAATTGTTCTCTTATGGGCATGTTATTTCCAGTGAAACGCCTATGATATATAATTGACAATTTAAATATAGTTATGGACTGTAGTTGAGATCATCATGAAAATATTGGACATTATGTGCAGAGATTCTACTTCTGCTTTCAACCCCCTCAGCCCTCCCTTGTTTATTAGAGTATTATCTTGATATACAAAATATTAAAAAGTTTGGTTTTATAAACTATGGGTTCTCAGCATAGTCTTCCAAGTTATTATGCCAAATGCTCTAAATTTCTAAAAAGCTGAACGATAACATTTTAAATTTTAGACAGTAATTCCATGAACCAATTAACAAAGCAAGAAACAATGTTCTCAAGTAAAAGACTAGGAAGGTTATTTGACAAAAAAATTATCCCAACAAAGCCTCTGTTATATGCCACAACATGCAAGTAGATTCTTATATATCACAATCTATAAACGTCTAGAAATGTGGTATAACATGAACATAAGACAAACAGCAACAAAGGGAAATTAGCAGCAAAGGGTAAGCCAACAGGAGTTTATTATGTAAGTCTGGAAAAGAAAAGGTGGATGTAGACAACTGATGCAGCAGCTGACATAAGGTCATCATGGGATTTCTAAGCATTTCACCCATAATGATAACTCGCAAGTTGAGTGAAGACACAGAATTTAACTATCTCCTGAATAAACTTGATCAACAATCAGGGTTCCTCTTTCACTTAAAAAACAACTCAATGATTCCTCATATTGTCTGCCATCTGATATGGTTGTCTGAATCCATCAGAGTAGTCATACAAAGATTACTCTAGGTCACTGGAGTTGCAAGGAAGATGTAAGTTAAGCAGAAAGTAAAGCAGGATATCTCAAGCTGACGCACAGAGTGTTTTCTTATTAGAGACCAAAATTTGTTCATTTAAAAGAACGTACATTTATATTAATCTTTACACTGTGATTTACTTTAAAGGAACTAAATTGCAACTTTCAGCTGATGAAGAAAACTTGAATAGCTGAAAAGTTAATTATACATATACATACACACACAGAGGTATGAGGAGCTTACAAATGTAGTATTTGTTTAAAGAAATAAAAGAAGCCACCAATGAAAACAAAATAAAACAAATACTAAACCTAAACATAGCTGATGAAAATGAGGAAGGTCTAAGTACAGTACTGTTTTTAACACACTGGTTCTCAAACTGTGCTGTCACCCACACCCCTTGGGAGTTCACAAAACAGCTGCAGGGGAGAACATAGGGTTGGATCTGAAGCCTTCTTTCCTTTGTCAGTCAAGATGTTGGTAGGTTAAATATCCTTTAGCAAAGGATACATTTTGCACTGGATTTGTGGGCATGATTTGGCAAAAGCTGCTGCCTTGTTCCAATGATGCTTTCTTGGGGTGTAGTTTTAGGACGTACAATCATATAGTCGTACCTTGGAAGCTGAACAGAATCCGTTCGACTTCCAAAATGTTCAGAAACCAAAGTGTAGCTTCTGATGGGCTGCAGGAAGCTCCTGCAGCCCATCAGAAGCCACAGAAGGCCTGTTGGATGTTCGGGTTCCAAAGAACGTTCGCAAACTGGAACACTCACTTCCGGGTTTGTGGCGTTTGGGAGCCAAAATGTCTGAGAACCAAGGCGTTTGGGATCCAAGGTATGACTGTATATTGTTCTATTCTGTTTCCTAACACCTGGGTTGGATCAGTTCTCCACTTCACAGATCTTTGCACACAGCAAGCTACGTACACTGCAGCAATCAATTATCTCTATACGGTCTGTTGTGGAACTGTTGGTTTTTTGGGACCCTAGAAATCATGCATTCATAAGAGGGGAGCCAAGCTCAAAACATTTAAGGAACACTGGTTTAATATTATTCCCACATTTGAGAAACACTTTTCTGATGTAACCTTACTTCCTTGAAGGAAATCAAGCCTCCTTATTAAGACTCTTTAAGCATTTTTTAAAGAGGAATAAAGATGCTATCAATGAGGAAAGTAACTCACCTGCCTGGTGGACCATAATCACCTCTGTCATAAGGTGGAGGTCGGCCATATGGGTCTGAAGGTGGTGGACCACGGCTGTCTGATGTAGGTATGCCACTGTTGGCTGGCGGGGGGAAGAAAGCTGGATTCACGTGTGGAGCTGGTGGGGGAGCACCTGGTGGAGGCCCAGGTAAGTGAGGAGGAGGAGCCAATGTCAGGGGTGGCCCTAGCGGACCAGGTGGACGAGGGGGGAAAGGACCTGGAGGTGGAGGAGGGCCCTGTTGTGGGGGTGGAGGACCTGGCGGAGGACCATAGCCTGGAACTGGAGGTGGAGGGCCAGGGGGAAGTGGGCCCAGTGGAGGTTGACCAAAGGGTTGCCCTGGAAACAGAACTGGAGGAGGGGGACGGTCACCACGATTAGGGGGACCCGTTAGTGGAGGAGGTAGAACCTGGCCAGGTGGAGGGCCTGGAGGGCCTGGAGGACCTAGGGGTGGACGTGGAGGTGTCTGTCCAGCTAAATGGGAAGGAAGAAAGAAAAAATAATGCCTTCTACTACTTCTAGCAAAACTTTCTCCAAATTTACAGAAACATTTGTAAAGTGTATTGAGAAAGCTTAATATGAGTATTAAATATAACAAGAATCCACATGTTATCAAATAATCTGGCAATTCTCATGGTTGAAAGGTAAGGTGTCATCTACCCCAGCTACTTGCATTCCACAACACGCCAATGCTAAAAACTACCATAGGTTTCTAATGTTTTACAATAAAGCTTGTAAGTTTTGAGTATAGACTTAGGGGAGGGATGAATGTCCAATGAAAACATCCAATATTTCAGCAACAATTATCAACAGAACTAACACTATACACTTGTGGTTCTGTTTATTATAGTGTTCTTTTAACTTAAGTTTTTTTTATTCAGTATAGAATGTATGTCAATATAAAATAATCCTACTGTCCAGAAACAAAGTGCAATAAATGGCAAATCAGATTTCAATATCTTCAACTATACATAAAGGCAGCAATGTATAACACAAAACATTTTACCTGGAAAAGGTGGTGGGGGTCCTCCTGGTCCAGCTGGTCCAGGAAATCTATCCCCTCCTGGAAGGGCGCCTGGAAAACGACCCCTCCCTCTGTTACTTGGTGGAAACGTTGCCCGTGAACTGCCTCCAGGAGGACCAGCTTTGCCTTCACCAGACATCTGGCCTGACTGTGTAGCTGAAATAAGAAAACACTTGGCTTATTTTTATGCTGTTCTTATATTATCAATGTGATGTTTCAAATGTATAGGAACTCAAATTAGCTGGCATCATTCATGTTTTTATCACTAAAAAAATAAGTAGTACTAGAGAAAGACAGATCCATGTCTTTCTACAATATTCTTTAAAAGTCTACAGAATCTATAGTTTGAGTAGTGTTATTTCATTTCAGTAAACCAAGCCTTAGTCAGCAGATTCTCAGCACTTAATAGCCAAATACAAACACATTCACAATTGCAAAATGGTAATCTTTCCATCCAAAACATGCTCTTTCACTTCACTGTGAGTAGCTGGGAGCAACACTTACTTTTTCTGGACTGCAGCTCAAATTGACTCAGAAACTGCTTATTACAAGGAGTAACAACAGGATTTTGACCATGCAATTCTCGTTTAGGCAACAGATCCATTAGTTTTTTGGAAGATGCCTCAGATCCCACACCTACAAGAGCAAACCTGGAAAGAAATAGACGGGGGAATTATGTATGGTGGTGATGGGGCCCTAAGAAAGCATCACTCAACTGAAATGTTTTACAATAATTTTAGAAGGAAGACTTAAGAGTCAGTTTTTGATTCAAGAATTACCTAATGCCCCTACCCCCATATAAGCCAACCGTGAAGTGTAACCCTCATTTACTATTAGCAAGACACCCCAAACCTTCTAGCAAACCAGCTTTCATTTTAGTCTCTTAAGCCTGCTTTCATGCCGTACTCAGAACCAGTTGCTTCACCAATTCCTTTTCTTGACCAACACAGTCTCAACTTCCTTTATGGTCTGTCCAGTTAAACTCACTACTCCTCCCTTAAATCTTGTTCTAATCCTGTCCCATCTTCTTAAGCTACATTCTCTCAAGCAAAAACAAACAAACAAAAAACAGTGTCCTGTACAGCCTGTCACACTGTAGAACAGAAATGGGAATGATGTTGAATTTAAACAAAATTCTTACCCCTTAGATTGGCCATTAGCTCGGTTTTCAAAAAATTTTATCTCCAAAATATCATTTACACCAAGTGAATGAACTGCTTCAGTTAAATCTTCATCTGTGGTCCACTGGAAAATATTTGTAATTGAAATCTCATTTCTGAACATAATAGCAAAAACAAAATAGAAGCAAAGCCACATCCAAAAAACCATTCATTATCACTTTTCCACTGCACTATTCAAGGGAACAGATAATACAGCAGACACTAAGTGCATCTGATGCATACAATATAACAGCTTTTTTAAAGCTAAGTTGGTTTGACTTATTGTTTTCTAAAGTTACTGGAAAGATTCCTAATGCTCAGTGATATAATTCAGCAAATTATGTCTAAAATAAGCAACAAATTTGTTAATTTACATAGACTTTAAGAAGCAGTGATTACAAACTCAAAAGTCCACTTTACAGTCATTACCTATAGCAAAAGAGGAAGGGTCACAGCTCAGTGGTAGACAATATGCATGCAAAACTTTCAGGTAGGACTGGGATACATGTCTGTCTGAAGCCTCTGAGGGCTGCACCTAGTCCAGACAATAGTGAACTAGATAGGTCAATGGTCTGAGTTAATGCAGTTTCTTACAATTCCTATTGCAGCAATAACTAGCGGAACACTTACCCAAGTAAGATTCCCAATGTACAATGCAATTCTCTTTCCTGTATACGTGTAGACAACATTTGGTGCTGATCCTTTGCCTACATCATCTCCAACAGATGGTGGGAGAGAGTCCATATAATCACGATCCTCTGGAGCATCGCCGTTATTGGCAGATGGAGAAATGACGTCGTCATACAGATCTATTTGATCATGCCCACCATACTCAGCCTCCTAGAAGACAGAGGTAATTGAATGTCATACTTTTAGTTCATTTTTTCTAAAGAGGCTTGAATAGAAATTTATTTATTTATTTATTTATTTATTGGTATTTATATACCATACCTTCATAATATTTATTCCAGTGTAGTATATATTGCATTTAAAAAAAACAGTAAAATATTCAACAATTAAAAATACCAATTAACAAATAATACAAGTAAAATATTAATTAACAAAGAGTGAAAACTTCATTTCCAGTGTTTAAGAAACATAGCACCTTGAAGCTAGAGGTAACTGAAGTCAACAAAACAGTACTAAACCAAAAGAATTAAATCTATTAATCCAATGAATCTCCTACTCATCGCAATAACCAAGATAGCCTAATAGAATTGCTAAAAAAAAAAATAAACAGAATTCTAGAGTTTATAGTTCATTACACATGTCAAAGAGGCCATTGCATTAAAAGGTGTTAATTACTAAAGCACCACTGTTATCTTTTATTCATTGTTCTCAGGCTCAATGTGTCTTACACCAATTTCATCAAATATCTTTCTCTGGCCTCCAGAGGGCTCAATCTGAGAAACTTGTATCTAAGAGCCCAACTTACACAGGATGATTTTTCCCTAGGTTTTGGGGGTTTTTACAAAGTAACCAAAAGTAGCTTTAAACTTTGGTAGAAGACTTGAAGGGGTCATCCTCAGCCAATAGCTTGCTAACTCAAAAATTATTCACCAGTTTGCTCTTTTGCTCACAGCGGAAAAGTACAGTGGTCCCATTTTTTCTCCCAAATATATGAGGAAACAGCATGCGCGCACCCACCTACACCCACCTCCTCTTTCCATTATTGTCATGACTACTTTCAAATTTTTGGTGAACTGCAGTTTGCTAAGTGTGATAAGACAGATAACAAAGAGACCTATTATGTCTGCAATAGTGTAAATGAGAGGTGTAGATGCTACAACAGATGCAAATGTGTGCAGTGAACTTCAAAAACAATGTTCAATTTGCATTTCAATTTAGACAGCCAGATTACGTTACCTGACTATGACACATGAATACAGTATAGCATCTACATTGAGCAACAAATACACATACATCTCCTGCACAGAATTTTTGGGGGTGGGGGAACAATTTATATGTACCTCCACATTACCATATGTCCATAAAGAAAGCTATGTAACCCTTTCTTTACAGAATTAAAAACAGTGAGACCACAAAGTTGAGCTTTCTATGTGATGGCGCCTACATCATGAAATGCTTTCCACATAAATTTTTTTGCTCGTCGCTCCTTGCTATGGTCTTCTGCCACCAAGTAAAACTGGCTTTTTCAAAGTGCATTTCTTGGTGCCTGAACGGATTAATTTTCAACTACTACCGTATATTGCTTTTAGTTAGCCAGTGAAGTTTTAGCTAGCTAAGTTAGCAGTTTTATTAATATTTTATACATAATAGTTATTTTGATTTAAATTATGTAGTACTTCAAGTTATTGACAGCACAGAATGTATTACCAAATTAAAAACAGAAAAATAGAATTGCAGTACTATATGCTTCTAGAACTTCTAAAAGGGTGTTTGATCACCTCACATATAAACAGGTGTCATAAAACTGACTATAAATATAAATTTTAAGAAGAAACAAAACCCTGTCCCCTCCAGCACATCATTTTTACATTTAATAAAGCCCTCCAGGAGTTTGAGAGCCAAGGTCAGGTATGAGGATCCAGAAGCCTTCACAAGTATTAGAAACTCCCCAATTCAGACGTTTGCCCTCCAATTCACGAAGGACTTTAACTTCTGTATTGATGACACACTGGAGGGATCGGACTTTTCAGTGTCCCCTTGCTTCTCCTCACATTTGCTTCTACCCGAGGAGTCTGAACACATAAATAAGGCCAAGGACTCCAATCCAATGGAGTAAGTCAGTTCTGCAAGCTCAGAACACTAGTTCACCTACACTCCCTTCAGGTCTTCAGTACATATAGAAGGAGGGGGAAGGAACAGGTGCACTTGCTCTATGACACACCACCTGGGTTGTATGTTTCCATCACCAACTCCTTCAGTTGGATGGTGATTGATGTAGGGAGCCTCCTGTCCCCACAGAGGCTTCTTGCACATTTTAGAACTCTGGATTTTCCAGGGTTCTAAATAACACAGGAAGCCTCAAGGAGGACAGGGGGCTCCCCACTTTGAACAGAGCAACTGGAATGCAAATAGGGGGCAGACCTAGCATATTCATCCATGTAGTGCCCCTCCCTTTACTAAACACAAAAGTACCTGTAATAACATGAAAAGATCAGCCTTTGAATGCAGATACTCAAGTTACCTTTCCCCTTTCCCCTTTAGTACTATTAGTTTCACCAGTTAACTTTTTTAATCCATCGCCAGCAGAAACGAAAAAAAGAGTTTGAAACACCACTGAAATATGGGAGAAAACAAAGAATATGCTTTGAAAAGAAGGCACAAGAACTACTCCAAAAGAAATAGCATAGAAATGCATTCTAGGAACACTTCCTTGGTCAATGTGAGTCTTTTCAAAATCTCCACAATACTCTTTTGAGACTACATAAGAGAATAAGGACAAAAATGGGTGAACAGATGACTACGTAGAAGCTAAACCAAACCTTCCAGCATCAAATAGCATACTCAGTGAACTGAATGCTTCTCCACACTGATTGGCAAAACAGTTACGGAACAGAAACAATTCTCTACTTTTTTGTCTTGCTGCCCCATTTCTCATAGACTTCACAGGAATAAACGCCTCTGCCATTTTCTAAGCTTGTAAAAAACATACCCATACAGCCTTCAACAACCTGTGCAAACCGAGCTATTAAATGCTGAAAACGCAACGTCTGCCGTACCGTCACGCGTGTTGATCAGGAAACTGAAAAGAGGCGCGAAGGGAGGCTGTGCTGCGAAGCACCTTTCGAGGGAACTGCTTCCCATCTCCCTCGGCGCCCTCGGCTTCTCGGAAGCCTCGTCTCCGGCGCAGCCTTCCCGAAGGAGGCTAAACATATTGTCACGCCTCCCCGTCGCAGCCTCCTCCTGGGGGAAGCGACTGCTGCCTGTGTCGGAGCCTCTGGGCTCCAGGCTCCCTCCTCCTCCCGAGGGGGGAAAGTGGGCAACAACCAACAGCGCTACAGGAGGCTCCGTCTCCGGGCTCATTGTTTTCCAGAGCCTGAGGCCTCGCAGGGGAGGGAGAGGAGGCGGCGGCGCGCACTCAAAGCTAGGCCGCGCCCCCTCCCTCGGCCCTTCTCTTCTTCCACACGAGCTTCTCCCCCCCCCCCCCGGCGCGCCAGGCGGGAAAGCGGCAGAGGCCTCTCGGCGAGCGCCGCAGACAACAATGGCGGCGGCTTCCCTCCGCTGGGCCGAGGCCTGCAGCGAGCGCAGCCAGTCAGAGCCTCCCTCTCTCTCCCTCCCTCATAGCCCGGCCAAACCTCCCCGCCGGCCTTCTCCTCGGCCCCCGGAGCCTCTCTACCTGGTTGAATTCCTCTCCCACATCGGCGTAGATATCTATGTGGTCCACGCCGTCCGCCATATTCCGCCTCCTCCTCCTCCCCGCCTCCCCGCCGCGGCCGAAAGCCCCGCCCGGCTCTACAGCTGCCGCAGCCTGCCGCCGCCGCCGCCACAGAGGAGGGGGCTTAGCGCAGGGAGCGACGTGAGGCGTCACTTCCGGACGCGAACCTGCGGGAACTTCCGGCGGGTAAACTGCGCACTAGCAGCGCGTCCCCCCCGCTGCCACGCCCACTGTGGGGGCGGGGCCTGTTTGGGTCGTGAAAACCCCTTCAGAGCAAACGAGGGGCTATATTTCCCCACTCTTCTATATTGGGAGGCAGGTTCCTTAAAAACAAAACGGGGGCGGGCGGGCGTGGTGTCTCTATACCGTGCCCAGTCGTGGAGCTGGAGTTGCCAATATATATATAACGGTCTGACTCGAGGTACTTTTCTGTCTGCCTAATTTATATATATATATATATTTACACACACACACACACACACACACACATATAGTGTTGTGTGTGTGTGTGTGTGTGTGTGTGTGTGTGTGTGTGTGTGTGTGTGTGTATATATGGCAGAAAAGTACCTCGAGTCAGACCGTTGGCCACCTTGCTCAGTAGACTCTGCAATGGCTGGTCATTTGCAAAGAGGAGTGTTTCACAGACCTTACCTGGAATGAACCCGGGACCTTCTGCTTGCGGAGCATGTGCTCTAGCAGCGAGCTGTTGGCCCTTCCCTTATTTCCCAGCTGGAGATTTGCTGGAGCAAATAGGAGGCAGTGTTAAGAGCAGAGCATGCAACGTTCGGAGGAGTCAGCTGCTGGATCAGACCTCCCTGTTGGCACACGGAAGAGAAAGAGAAGGCGCTTTTGCAGAAAACTCTCTTGCTTTCTTGTTCGAGAACTGCGGCTCCAGAGTGCCTTCGCTCCTGCTGCAAGTCCCATGCACAGGCAGCAGGAGGAACCAGGAGTGTGCGACAGGGACTGGCAGCAAGAGGGAGGGACAAACATTATAATGATGATCGGGGACATTTGAGATCCCAGTGACAGCGGGAAGCCAGTGCTGCTGATAGGATTCAAAGTCCCACAAATACATATTAATGATATATTAAGCCTCTTGTCTCCGGAGGATATAGAAGAACTAACATGAGATCCCAGGGACTGTGTAAAGGGTATTTGTCCCATCCTTGTGTTACAATTCAATACATGCATGTGTATGTATTTACTTCAATGTCTGCTTATAAATATAAAGGAAGCTAAAGGACAATGATCCATCTTCCTGTTTCTGGAGAAGGAGTGGAAGGACCCTGTAAGTCTCCACTGTACCCAGAGAAATGATGCTGGGACCCTGGCTGGAGCAAAGAATTGTATCCAACAAAATCCTCCTGTTAGAAAAAAAGTACTTCAGCTTGTGCAACAAGATTTCCTCTCCCAGCATACCCTGTTTGGGGAGTTGCCCCATCACTCTGGAACAGATTGCAGGAGGCATGCAGAAAGAGGCAGTTCCGTTGCACAAGTAGAAATCCCACCGCTAAAAGGATGACTTAATTGGGCACAAATCAGTGTGACATTACATGTTTACTTAGAGGTCCCATTCTCTGATAGGGCTTAAGGTAAAGGTAAAGGGACCCCTGTCGTGGCCGACTCTGGGGTTGTGGCGCTCATCTCGCTTTATTGGCCGAGGGAGCCGGCGTACAGCTTCCGGGTTATGTGGCCAGCATGACTAAGCCGCTTCAGGCGAACCAGAGCAGCACACGGAAACACCGTTTACCTTCCCGCTGGAGTGGTACCTATTTATCTACTTGCACTTTGACGTGCTTTCGAACTGCTAGGTTGGCAGAAGCAGGGACCAAGCAACGGGAGCTCACCCCATTGCAGGGATTCTAACCGCCGACCTTCTGATCAGCAAGTCCTAGACTCTGTGGTTTAACCCACAGCGCCACCCGCGTCCCTCTGATAGGGCTTACTCCCACATAAATGTGTATAGGATTCCATACTGGTAGCCCCGTCCTCTATAAGCTTACTTGTAAAAAATAAGTCTCACCCCACCTGCCTGTCAAAGTGGAGGACTCTGGATCCAGCCCACCAGCTCCCCACTGCTACTTTACCTTGTGCAGTGCACCGCCTAAAATTAATCTCCATCTTTGCTAATATAAGGACTATAAGGCATACCTTTACTTGTGCTCTGTCCCTGAAGCAGCAATCCTAATCCCACTTCTTTGGGAGTAAATTCCTTTCAATTCAACATGAATTACTTCTAAGTAGATATGGTTAGGACTGTGCTGTTGCACACAGGACCTGCTTGTTATTAGAGATAGATTCAACCATCTGTTGACTTTTTCATCCATAGAATCGGTAGTTTCTTTTTCCAAATAGTTTTTGGTACAACCTGAATTTGTGTGTGTGTTAAGTACAGCCTTGTCTATCATAAGTAAGAAGCAGGCTCTGTTAAGAATTATAACTGTGTCTCAGATGTATTGTAGAAAAATTCAGAGACCATACATAGTTTAAAGAAATTGAAGGGAATGATTTTAAAAAAGAAAAACTCTGTAAAATGGTCATACACTGTTGCCACAGTAGATGTCACTAAAGCTAAAGTAACATTAACCAACTTCAAAACTAATACAGTATTACAATTCCTTCCTCCAGATCATAAAGTATAAAATCTCCATTTCTGCCAGATTAGACCAGATGTCCATCTAGTCAGCATTCTACTCTCACAGTGGCCAACTAGATGCCTTTGGGAAACCCACAAACAGGATTTGAGCACAACAACACTCTCCCTCCTTGTTTTCCCCCAGTAACTTGTATTATAGCAGGCTTCCTCAACCTTGGCCCTCCAGATGTTTTGAGACTACAATTCCCACCATCCCTGGCCACTGGTCCTGCTAGCTAGGGATCATGGGAGTTGTAAGCCAAAACATCTGGAGGGCCAAGGTTGAGGAAGCCTGTATTATAGGCATACTGCTTCCTACACTTGTAGTAGTAGCCATTAATAGCTTCATCCTCTATCTATTTATCTAATCTGCTTTTAAAGCTATACAAATTGGTAGTCATCACTGCGTATTTTCTTCGCCTGTGGGGCAGAGCCTGCAAACGTCAAGATCTGCAGGTCCTAAAAGGGCAAAACACAAAAAACTGGACCTCCATAATAATTAAATTAGGCTGCAAAGTTAATTTTGAGCCCCTTTGCAAGTTGTGTCTCCATACAATTCCATGGAGTTTGAACTGCCAGAATGCTTCAGTTGTTACTTGTGTTAGCAACTTGGACAAGCTGTCCTAAAGTTAATACAGAAGTTCATTTAAGGTTAGCAGTTTAACAGGGTACATTAATTTATTTGGGCAAATATACAGGAGCTTTTGCTCACTCCATATTCCCTTCTTGTGGTACAATAAGCTATAATACGTTTGTGGTAAACCGTAAGACAATACTGTATTTCCAAGACTTGCTCAGTTTTCCAAAGGACAAAGAAAGACTCATTCCAAAACAGTTTTTAAGTTTGAATGCCAAGTTGAAGTGTTCATGAAAACAACTGGCTGGTTTTGTGCATTGCCACATGGCAGTTGGCTCTTCTTCTCATTTCCAGCTTTTGGGATTTATTATTTTGTACATGCTCAGGCCAAAATGAAATACTCTGAAATATGAAATATTCATATCTGAAGAAGTGTGCATGCACACGAAAGCTCATACCAAGAACTGACTTAGTTGGTCTTTAAGGTGCTACTGGAAGGAATTTTTGTTTTGTTTTGACTATGGCAGACCAACACGGCTACCTATCTGTACATGAAATATTCAGTTGAATACACATACACTTATGGGGGGTGGAGGAAATTTGGACTGTCCCACACGCTGATTTATTTTAAACAAAAATAGCTTTTAAAAAAGTTACAGATATATCACAAAAATGAGACAGATCAATACTAGACATGAATACACTTAGGCAAGAATAGTCAGCTGCACAAAGGTAAGATGGAGAACACTTAGCTTGGCCATAGTTTTGCATTCAGGGTGAACAGCTTGGAGCATGCTATGCAGATGACAATGTGCAATCTACCATGTGCAATCTTGAAAGACCTACATTGGCTCCCAGTACGTTTCCGAGCACAATTCAAAGTGTTAGTGCTGACCTTTAAAGCCCTAAACAGCCTTGGCCCAGTATACCTGAAGGAGCGTCTCCACCCCCATCGTTCTGCCCGGACACTGAGGTCCAGCGCTGAGGGCCTTCTGGCGGTTCCCTCATTGCGAGACGCAAAGCTACAGGGAACCATGCAGAGGGCCTTCTCGGTAGTGGCACCCACCCTGTGGAACGCCCTCCCATCAGACGTCAAAGAGATCAACTACTGGACATTCAGAAGACATCTTAAGGCAGCCCTGTTCAGGGAAGTTTTTAATGTCTGACATCTTAGTGTATTTTTGGTCTTTGTGGAAGCCGCCCAGAGTGGCTGGGGAAACCCAACCAGATGGGCGGGGTACAAATCATAAATTATTATTATTATAATATTATTATTACAATCTATTTCTGCCTGGCAGATATGAGGAATTACTAGCTGTGAATTAGTGTTGCCCTGGACAGATGGAAATGCGAGAGAGCGCAGTGAGAAGGCCTTATATCATATCCCTGGAATCTCTAGTGAAGGGATATCAAGTAAAAGGGCTGGGACCTG
Organism: Podarcis gaigeae; assembly: GCF_964106915.1. Taxonomy (NCBI): domain Eukaryota; kingdom Metazoa; phylum Chordata; class Lepidosauria; order Squamata; family Lacertidae; genus Podarcis; species Podarcis gaigeae. The sequence goes on from NC_139686.1 coordinate 44,617,649, forward strand.
GGAGAACCTTTTTGCTTGACAGCTACTGTCACAACTCACTTTCTGTTGTTTTTTTTGCTGGGCCAAATGTTTAATATAATTCTATAAATCTGCTCTCCAGCAAGCAAAACAAAATGATTAGAATGTAAAACCTTATGCCGGATTCACAGTTATTTCTCAGCTTAATTCTTACACAGACTACAGTAGGGAAGAACTTCTGCATTAACCAGAACCAATTGGCTAACTAATTCTAGAAAGGAAATGCTAGTCTTGGTATACCAGTAGGGATAAATCATCAGGGTGCCAGCCTTTCTTAAGCCAACAATTGAGAGGCTGTTGCATAAGAACAGACATTTTTCACAAATATGATGGCTCTAAACTGTTTTGGCTCTAGTCCTGCAGTGTTTGGGAAGTGTATTGACAAGGTTGCTAGGAGAAAAATGAAGAAGCCATGAACTGTGAAACAGAAGGGAAGTTTCCCCTCCAGAAGAGGGAAGGAATAGTTCAAAAGGGTCCGGTTAAACAGTTAATGAAATGTAAGGGTAGGCAGTATGTCACCCCAACACAACAGAGTGCCTTTTATAAGTCAATCAGTGGGGCATTGTCTGATGGTGACGGTATCATTTCAGACCCTACTTTCCAAACCACCATGAATGGTCTTCCCCAAAAGATATGAGAAATATCGACACCCTGTGTTGGCATAATCATGGAGCATTATAATATAGTTTATGATAGTACAGCCTAGCAGAGCAATTCTATACTTGCATTGCTCCAGATCTGGAGATGTGCCGCAACTACGCTAGTGGAACAGCCTCTGCACCCCATGCATGCTCAGCCCACATGTTGTTGGGGCCCTCATCAGGTTGGTGGGACACTGTCCAAACCTGGCCCTGAAACAAAACTCAACAACCTCGAGGCTTGGGAAAAGAGAGACAACGACTGCTCTGTGGCCCAGCTCTCCTATCAGTGGGGGTCTAAGAAAACACTTCCTCTGACACTACAGAAGCAGATCAAGGCTGGTGAAGAGGGCTAGATTGATGTGCTTCACCTGCATCCATCTGCCTGTTTCTATCTGCTGCTCCACTGTTTCTTATGAAGCCCTGAAATATGTAAACCAGCCCTCCTTAGATGCCTATACAGTGGTACCTCAGGTTAAGTACTTAATTCGTTCTGGAGGTCCATTCTTAACCTGAAACTCTTCTTAACCTGAAGCACCACTTTAGCTAATGGGGCCTCTAGCTGCCGCTGCGCCGCCGGAGCACAATTTCTGTTCTCATCCTGAAGCAAAGTTCTTAACCTGAGGTACTATTTCTGGGTTAGCGGAGTCTGTAACCTGAAGCGTATGTAACCTGAAGCATATGTAACCCGAGGTAAGGTGAAAGATGCAAGGTGAAAGATGCAAAGCTGTGCCTAAACTGACACAAACATTATTCCTTGCTGTCATGGGAATGGTACAGTAGTTCAGTTATCATGTTAATTCAGCTCAAGGATGTCCTAACCAGAAATACTTGGACCTTGGGCCTTTTTTGCAGTGGCTCTCAGTTTGTGGAATAGCAAAATTTTCAAGGATCAGGCCGGCCCCCATAATATTCTGTGGCCTGCAGTGGGTCTCGCTGGGCCTCCCTCTAGTTGCGACAGATTCTGTCCTGTCTCCCTATGGCCATGGCAGGCCTTCTGGCCGGCCACATGACAACACTCACATGTCATGCATGTGACATGACACGTCACATAGTTGGGCAGAACCCAGCACCTGTGCTCCCCAGGGAAGCTCACCTGGCAAAAATGTTCACAAACCAGGCCTTTGGCTGATTAACATTTTATATTCCTTTTAAATGTGTTTCTGGGAGGGGGCATTATTGTTTTGCTTTGTTTTTGTTTTTATTACGTCTCTTATGTTTTCATTTTTAAATTTTATGCTGTGAACTGCCCTAAGACCTTCAGACAAAGAGCAGCATGCAAATTTAAATAATAAATAAATGCAGGATATAAATTGAATAATAATTTTAAAAAAACACAAGAAAAATGTTACATTTCTTAAGCAAAATAACTATATGTTTCGGTAGAGGGCACACAACCCCGGCCCCCTAAAAAAGAGGTGCTAAGTGATAAATTATTTTGTCTTAATAGTTTGTTAGGACAACACAAACATCTATCGTGAGAAAAAAACATTGTCAATAGACACCATCTGTGTCATTCTTCCTGTACACAGAAGTAGATGTTTTTCAGCTTACTTTTCATGATTTCCGTACTATCATTTTCCCAGGGGGATTTGTCTCCTATTTGCAAGATTAATTGTTTATGTGGACTTTCCCAGGGTCCCTTTCCCTTTATTCCTCTCCCACTCCATCCCTATATAATATGAATCTCTGAAACCCAAGAGAATCTTAGCCAAATCAGCATTCCATCTCTGCCCTGTTTCCTCCAAACTGCAGAAATGGAAAAAAGTTAAGCTATAAATGGTTCTTGTAAAAAAAGAAACAAGGCATTGTATCTTAAGAAAGACCTCTGACTTTAGGATAGTGTTTCTCCCCACTATATCACTATGGAAAACTTGTGGTATTGTAAGCATTTAGCACCCATCTATATTTTATGATCATTTATTTTTATAATACTCCAGTATCTTTATATGGTGCAGGCATTTATTTGGTGTAGACTATTATTTCAATAGCCTGGGAAGTGCTGGGCCTTAAGGAGCAACCAAACATCAGCATTAATCATAGCAGTGTTGGCTATTTGCAGTTTAGTTGCGCTGCAGAAAGCTTGCTGGGGAGACCACACATTACAAGGAACTCAAAAATAACTTTAACAAGGCTTTAACAACAAAAACAAAAATTCCTTTTACACTAAATATATCAACAAGCATGACCCAACCACCAACCCATCCCCCAGGATACTGAGACAGCTAGTGCTGCTCTTTATATACTATACCCAATTGCTAACACAGCTTAATTAACACAACTTAACAGCACCTGCTATACTCCTTCACAGCTGTAAAACTGGGTCACATTATTTGCTCTGGCCCTTAAAGACATACACATCTTGAGGAACAACAATGAACCTTCAAATTTAAAGAGACCATTCAACAAGCAGGTGGCATGGCAGTTAACTAAATAAATAGGATAGATAGACATTTGCAAATACGCTACAGCACTGTCCTAACCATGCCTACTTGGAAGGAATTCCTATTTGGTTCAGAGGAGCAATGGAATAGGGTTAGTATTGCAGCCCATGCATTTACCGTGGGCAGGATTCAGGTAATGTGCCCCACCAGCAGAAGCCCATGCAAGGGTTTCCTGCTAGTGCAATGTGGCTTTCCCATCCTTGCACCCACCTAAATTAACTGGCAGGGGTCAGATTATTCTGTTAGGCAAGCAGAAATGCTTGGGCTGACTGAGTGAGCTGCATAGTGCTATGTTGAATTCCTCCCCATCCATTTGAAGAAGTCCTGTACAGATACAGCTCACAGAAACTAGAAGTGATAAGTTATTTTGTAGGTAACTAAAGTTTGCACCAAGGGACGCGGGTGGCGCTGTGGGTTAAACCACAGAGCCTAGGACTTACCGATCAGAAGGTCGGCGGTTTGAATCCTCGCGACGAGGTGAGCTCCCATTGCTCGGTCCCTGCTCCTGCCAACCTAGCAATTCGAAAGCACGTCAAAATGCAAGTAGATAAATAGGTACCACTCCGGCGGGAAGGTAAACGGTGTTTCCGTGCGCTGCTCTGGTTCGCCAGAAGCGGCTTAGTCATGCTGGCCACATGACCCGGAAGCTGTACGCCGGCTCCCTCGGCCAATAAAGCGAGATGAGCGCCTCAACCCCAGAGTCGGTCACGACTGGACCTAATGGTCAGGGGTCCCTTTACCTTTACCTAAAGTTTGCACCAGAGATGCCACACAATCTGTTTATAATTGGAGACCATGTCCCATCAGTTATACTGACATATTAGTTTTGTTTTAATTGGCGAGTGTAACCAGTGGAACATTCTCATGGATAGAAGGTAAAAAAGAACGATTCTATCCTTAATGTAGGCTCATTGCTGGGATAGGATTGTACCTAAACTTCCTTTTTCACAATGCTTGTATCCTGTTGCTTTGTTCTTTTCTGCTGAGTATTAGCCAGGTCACAGGGCTGCTACTGATGAGTTCTCTTTTAATATAGATTTTTAGATGTATACCGAGCTTTTCACCACGTCTGGTGGCTTAAAACACAGAATATACACAATTTTGAACATAAATTAATAATTGGAGAATAAAACTTTAGAACACCATTCATGTCATGAGGGCCTGAAATAAAACCGTTTTAAACTTGATGTCAGAAACTTAGCAGTGAAACTTGCACTGCACACTTCCACGAGACTAGCCAGTAGTTGGGTCCGAAGAGGAAGTCAGGATCACAAGACAAATGAGGCTGTACAAAGGCCAAGCCAAGAACACACCAGAGCCTGTAAAGACCTCATTGCTTGAGCAACGCTCAGCAGGAATAATTTACTCCTGGTGCCCCCCCCCAAGACATGTTTGTGGGCAAAATGGGAGGACTTCAAAGTACCGTGTGGGGTGTTTGAAAGGCCCATGCTGGTAGATGAGACAATCAGTTTCCACTGGATATATTCTTTTTCCACTTTAACAGCTGTTTCGATGGAAAGTGCTTCCCCCTCCTTGAGCAAGGGACACTTGGTGGGAGTGTGCTTTGCTCCAGCAAAGGATCCACCAGGAGCTCACTTTAAGCTCCTGGTTGTTCCTTTGAAGCCCCGTCCTTACCTGCCACACACCTGATATTACATCATCATGTCAGGTGTAGGGTGGGTGGACATGGTTTGGCCAAAATGTCCTTGCAGGTCAATTGAAGAAACCTGGCAGGCCTGAGGTTCTCCACCTCCGGGATAGATTATGAGACCTGCTGGTATCATATCCAGTAGGACTTTCCAGCGGATGAGATATCAGGTGTCCAATTGTTATTTATATACGCAACAGGTACAAAAAGGAGTGCTAGTTTTTCATCAGAATTGCTGAAAGCACCAGAGTCTGACAAGATCAGAAGCCCCAAGATATCTCTTTCCCAACCTTCATCTCCAGATGATGTCCTCATCTCCCATAGGCCCACCCCACGCATTTGTGTTTGCCATGCATCTAAACTTACACTGCTCTGGGGACACCTGGCAATCATCTTCTGTTTATCAGGTGAGTGTGCTGGAATCATCATCTGAAGTTGTGTCCATGTGGTGTGGTAGATTACCTTGTCTTCCCCATCCTGACCACAACATTAGTTAATCAGATGACCAGCTTCAAGCTGCTAGTTGAGACTTAGCAGCACTGCATTGTTTTTCTAGAACAAAATGTAGGAACACTGCACATCTGTCCGACTGCTCTATGCATTCCTTGTAATTCAGCTAGAGTGTGCTTGGTTAGGCTCTCTTTGTGTGTCATGCACCCAGCTCCAAGCATGTATGCTTGCCTTAACTCATCCCTGCATGGCATGATAGTGATCCACCATTCCAAACACTAGAAGAATATTTCAATACCAGATATTTTCAGTAGGAAGTCATTCTTAATTGCTAGGCTAGCTCCAGCAAAGTGTTGTGCAATACACAAGTTGATTTTTCGCAGCTGGATTGAAACGAAGAGGTTCTACTTCAATCAGAGGGCTCCCAGTATAATCCTTTATGGTATTTTGAGTGGTATCGGGGCAATAATATGCAATGCTGTATCTGTTTGCTCCTCATTGTCTTGCACTAATCTGCGTGCGTTTCTCCTAAGTATACGGTTCAATGGAATTTATGATAGCCTGATTCCTCCTATGAGTTCAGTTTAAGAGGAATGAATGGAAAAAAACTGAACAGTGCCGCTTTCCATAGTATATCGAGGACATTTACTGAGTAAATGAAAAATTGGGTCTACACACCTACCTTCTGTTGCTGTTTTCCAGCTGGCCATCCTCATGCAATAGTAGCACATTGGGAACCAGAGTCCTATGGACTGTGAATTCAGCCTGGTCAACTTATTTCTTAGGCAAGCTGATGAAATGGAGCTGAGTGACCTCTGAAAGAAAAGCAGAAGACTATGTAAAGTCAGAAGGAACTCCCATCAGCCCAGCAAGAAGGGTAATGGGTGATGGTGTAAGAGGTGTTCTTTACATGAAGAATGGTGACCAGTCTATTCAGAACAAATGCTTAGCACGGATAAGGCATAAGGAAAGCCCACCAGAAACCTCTCTCTTCAGTGGCCTCAGCGCACTGGGCTTATAAAACCTTAACTAGAACTGCTCCAGGTGAACTGGGACACATAATACATAGACTAGTATTGCAGATGGGTTTGTAGTCCAACAACATCTGGAGGGCCACAAGTTCTCCATCTCTGTCTTCACAGTCTCAGGGGACCATATGCTTTGGAGCAGAGGATAAAGGAGACCCAATGAGATTAGAATGGCACTGTAAGCAAAGAATCTATTTAAAAAACCAAAACACTTGTACCGCACTAAAAACAATCACCTGAAAATGCCGGAGCAAAGGAAAATAGGGTTTGCAGGCCACCTCTGCTAAATGCCTACATGTTGAAGAGGTGCTGCTGAGTTAAGAGAGATGGTTGATGGGGTGTCAGTCTCTAGGTATGTCCTAGAGACTGGTGGATCATCATTCCCAAGACCTAGAAGGCTCCTCCTTTCCAGAAGCAGCACCAGCTGTCAGTGGCACGAATGGGATGTGCTGGGAAGGAAGGGAAGCAGAGCACATACCATGTGGAGTTTTCCGACAGTTGACAACGTGGGAGCACTGCTCCCACAATGGCCTCTGGCCTCCACCTGCGGGTTCTCCATTCCTGCCCTCTACCAACTGAGCGAAGGGGTTTTCCCATTCCTTCTCCAGGCATCTGGCTTTATATGTTGGCCTGGTTCTTAGTGGGACACTGCCTACATATTTAAGTGGAAACTAGGAGCTTGTGGGTCTTCCCTTATTTAATGTGGTTTCCTCTCCGGCTACCTGATTGTGCAGAGTTCGGTGTGTGTTCTAGGTTCTTTGACAACATGGGGGAATTCTCTGGTTGCCATGAGTTCACCAGTGTGTTCTCTGCCGGGGTGATATGATATGAGGGCATCATCGGTACACAATGATATGAGTGGTAAGTGGTGCATGAGTTACCATGGACGTTGCAAGCATGACCCATGTCGCTGCTACAGCACCTCTCATTCCTTCTGGTATGGTTTTGTTTTCTACTTTGCTGTTGGGTGCACATTGGATTGTGTCTATGTTATGCAACAGAAGGCTGATATAGATGTGTAATATCAGCCAGTGGCTGTAATAGTAGCCAGGGACTGTCTGGATGAGGAAGAGTAGTGGGAACCACCTGGCCAAGAGTCCCCCAGGAAAGACACAGAAGAAGACAACTTAGATCCTGGTGGTGGGACACTGGAGAGCAGTCTGCAGAAGGGATGAGCTGAGAGGTGCTAGAAGCAGGAGGTTTGAGCCATCACGGGGGGTCTGGAGAAGGAGGCCCTTCCAGGGCAGGGTTAGAGGCTGAGAGTCACAGTGTGAGTGCAGACTCATATAGAGAGGAATCAGAGGTTACCCTTGCTACACAGCAGCAGAACAGTCTCAGTCTTGCTGGCTCTCCTCCCCATCTGATACTCTACTCAAGGAGAATCCTGCACGTTGCTGAGCAATGGGCTAGACAGGAGCAGAAGAGGAGCCCACTCCCTTGGCACAGCCTTCATCTGCTTTGGAGGGGTCCAGAGTGAGAGTCTAGAGGGGGCAAGGGCGGGGCTAGTGGTCAGTTTCAGCAATGTCTCAGCTGGGTTAAGATGAACCAGAGGACTCTACTGTGTTGTTATTTTCTGCTAATAAAAAGCTAATTGCATTCTGTGTCTTCCGTGATTCCCTGCCTTGTGGTTGACCTGGGCTCGCTTGACAGCTCCTTGACACAGAGCAAGACTTTAGGTTAGCTCTGTATGTTCTGCAACTTCCCTCACTCGCAGCTACTCTCTTTTTCTGATTCATCACATGGGGACAGACATTCAACTTCAAACACAGAGATTTCTTTGGATAATAAAAGTACTTATTGTGCTAAATCCATACCTTGGCAACCTCTGCTTTGTTTGATATTAGCCTCATATTTCCAAGCCTTAGGGCTTAGAGTATTCATGGCAGGTATTAACAACAGTAGCATGCAATCTTATCTCAGTGTTCTAAATGCATTCTAATTCTCACATGTGTTCTAATCTACAACCTTAGAAAAAAATGAAAGGCACTCTCCATCTGATAACTCTTATATAAAAAAATTAAGTAAGGGTTAACCTTCATGTTTCGTACACAATGCATTGTGGACTAGATACTTCATACTGGGGAATATGAACATTTAGTGTGCACCTTTTCTCTCTCTCAATACAAGAACCTGCAGTCAGCAAATAGTTAAACCAAGGAACTCACTGCCTCAAGATGAGGAGATGGCCTCCAACCTGGACAGCTTCCCAAGCTTGATAAAACAAATTCATTCATTGCTGTTTATGGCAATCTAGACAGGACGGCTCTGTGCTGTAGTTAGTGCCTCCTGCACCATCACAGCCTTGGAATGCCGGCTGCTGAGGAAGGCGATTGTGAGAGCACAGCATCCCATGCGTGTTCGGCTTGTAGGCATCTGACAAGCTTCTTTGGGAAATGGGGATGAGGGACATTTTGATCTGGAGGGCCTTTTTTACGCTCTGTCATCTTTCATGTGAATCATGTGAATACTAATAACAAGGTATCATGGGGTGGACGGACGGACGACGCCGACGCAGATTTGGCCCTGCTTGGTTTTTGTCAAGAAACTGCAACACAATCAGTGGTGGAATGTGTTTGTGACTTGTGGTGGAGCTGGGCAGCTCAGTTGGTTAGATCATAATAATAACAATTTATTATTTATACCCCACCCATCTGGCTGTGTTTCCCCAGCCACTCTGGGCGGCTTCCAACAAAGAATTAAAATGCAGTGCTCTGTTAATCATTAAAAGCTTCCCTAAACAGGGTCCACGGCCGCAGGTTCGATCCCTGCATGGAACAACTGCATGATATCCCTGGACTAGATGACCCGGAGGATCGCCCTTCCAATTCTATAATCCACATTAGAGAAGAAGCGCGCCAACCCCCGGCGGCGGGGCGTGATTCAACCCTGTCGCTTGGGAGTGTGCCGGGGTGGTCTCCCTGGAGGCCTTTCCGGCGCCTGCACACGTAGCAACTTGCCCGCCGCGATCCTTCCCCCCCCCCCCCCCCCGGGGTTTCCTTCTTGCCGACTTGCCTGCCTGCCTGCCGGGCGCATAGGCTGGTCGGAGCTTGATAAAGACTCCGTGGGAGTGAGGGGCGGGTCCCCTCTCACGCTTACTGGCTGCCTCCGGCGTCACTCAACGAGCCGGGGCGGGGCTCGCGCGGAGGGGTTGGCCCAGCGCCGCTTCAGGAGCGCCTGGAGCAGCGCCCGGGCTCAGATTGCGCTCAGAAGCAGCGCGAGCAGCAGCTGGGAGCGTGGGCGGCGGCAGCAGCAGCAGCAGCAGCAAAGCGCGCGACGTGTCCCGTCGGACTTCCAAGGAGGGAAGCGCCTTTGCTGCCGCTTCTGAGGTAAAGGAGGCGCTGCGGGGAACTTGTTCCACTTTTGCCTCCAGCGCTGAGGAGAAGGCAAGGAGCTCCAGTGCCGCCCTGGGCTCTCTTACCTGCCCTCTTCACCTCACTCTCTGACTTTCTCGCTCCTCTTGTTTCTTTCCAGGAGATGGGCACCCTCAGCCTCGTGCTCCTGCTCCCTTTGGTGGCCGCGCTGGACTTCAACTACCACCACACGGAGGAGCTGGAAGCTTTCCTGAAGGCTGTGCAGAAGGACCACAGCAACATCGCTCACTTATATAGCATTGGCAAGTCGGTGCAAGGTACGGCTCCTGCTTCTCTCGCTCTCCTCCTCCCCAAGGGCGCCAACTTGAATAAAAAAAATTTTTTTTGAGGGAGCGGAGCAGGTAATCCCCAACCTTGCAGAGTCCATAACACCCACACCATTTCAAAAGCAATGTGTGTGTGTGTGTGTGTGTGTGTGTGTGTCCTGGACCCCTCAAATATTTTAGTGGGGGGACTGAAGGGATGTTGGTCCCTAGGAGTTGGCTCCTATAATGCATTAATGGACCAAAGGGGAAACTTAACTGGCCTGGGTAGGGAGAGAGGTCTTAACTGCCAGTCATCTCCCCTAAAAGTACAGGTTGGTGGGCTGAAATGCCAATGGGACTTAGCGTGCCACATGTCAGTGGCTTCTTCCGACAGAGTGAGCCACGCCCAAACCCCCATGAAATCTCAACAGTGGGGTTTTCGACAGGTCCTACTGAAGATCAACCTTTTCTAGTCAGAGTCACCAATTTGTTTAGGGCTGAGGTGTACATTTTCTGTACGCTCGAACACAGTATATTTTCATTTCTCTGAATGAACCGCCTGGCATTCAAACTGTTTTGGATGGTTTGGGGGATATTTCTGCCATTTAGCCCTTAACTGGAATGATTAACTACTTAAAATGCACTTTGCAATACATGGGCCTTGAAGCTATTTTTAAAAGATACAAGTTCCACTTTAACACCCCCCCCCAAGGACCCTTCTACATTATTATTTGTCTTTATAATGCAATCAATATGCAATTGGTACCAATTTGTTTAGAGGGATCCAGATATATTTTCTGCAGCTAGCACATTTTGCTGTGAGGGAAAACAACACTTTCAGAATGCTCAAATTACATTTTCCTTGGCTAGTGGCTATTGATAATTTATCCCACTAGAAAACTTGCCTATTATAAGTCAACATACTATTTGGAATTATGTTGTATGATTACTGACTAGTACCTGCCCTATGATATCAATAGCTGGTAAGTGGCACCTTCTCTCTCCATGCTATTCTATGAAATTTCAAAATAGCAATTGCTTAGGTTTAGGTATATTGTATACTTCTTCTGAAGGCAGTTGCTTCTACAGGTAGATGTACTGTTTGAGTATGGTACAGCTCATATACACTTTTGAGAGAGAAGGCAGAAACTGCGTGGTGACTACCTCCATTTAAGCAGTCCATCTTGATACTTGGTTAAGACATACATTTCAAACAACATGGCAGAAATTGAGTAATCACATTTACTACCCTAGCAAACAGATGCATAAAGATCAAACCACACATTATGCTGGGAGAAGCATAGCTGATATTTTTCTCTGTGTGTATGTGTTTTTTTCTTCTTTCTGAAATGCAGTTGTGGAAGATGGGGAACCTGCATTCCCAGCACCTACCCTTACTAAAACAGAACAGATGAAAGGATTAAACCATATAACCTTGGCTACTGCTCTGAACAAATTTGTAGCCCCACATTATGAAGTAGAAAGACAGGATATTAAATCATGGGCTTCCTTGTGTAGTATGTTGTCTGTCCTCTGATTAGCTTTAGGTGGGACAGCATAATTATGACATTGTGAACAGGTGTCAGTGCCGGTTTACTTCAAAATTTGAATAATTATTCATCACAGTACATAAGAAGTTTACCAACAACTGCTCACTGACAGGTAATTATTTTTTATCTAATGAGTTGTAACTTTTATCTTAGCAGATAAACTGCTGTCTATAGTTAATACATGGTGACTTTTTAAAAACACACTATCTAAATTGACCTCTACATAAACCGATGAGTTCTGGTAGGCAGAGTACTCTGTCTATTTGTTATGCCACAGGAAAACCCATTTAGGACCAAGTTATTTGTACTTGTGCAAATTTATGCCATGCTCCAACAAGTGTCATAGTAAAATTAAGACCAAATAGTTTTTCGTTGCCTAATGAATGACAGTTATTCTAAGAGAAACAGCATCAAGTTACATTCTTGAGAAGTGCATCATCTGTCCACATAATCCTATTTAATCTGGGTTTGCTAGGAGTAATCTGTAATTGTATGCACGGAGGTTTCTCAACAGGAAGAAGCAGCTACTGTGATTTTATCATTTTGGGTAGAAAACGTTAAAGGGAAATATGCACAGTGTCGTATTTTGTAACTGTTTAGAAGAACAATTGAATAATAATAATAATAACAACAGCAACAATAATTCATTTATTGTTTATACCCTGCCCATCTGGCTGAGTTTCCCCAGCTACTCTGGGCGGCTCCCAACAGAATATTAAAAACACGATTAAACATCAAACATTAAAAACTTCCCTAAACAGGGCTGCCTTCAGATATCTTCTAAAAGTCAGAGCGTTGTTAATTTCCTTGACATCTGATGGGAGGGCGTTCCACAGGGCAGGCGCCACTACCGAGAAGGCCCTCTGCCTGGTTCCCTGTAACCTCACTTCTCACAGCGAGGGAACGGCCAGAAGACCCTTGATGGTGGACCTCAGTGTCCAGGCTGAACGATGGGAGTTTGAGACGCTCCTTCAGGTATACTGGGCTGAGGCAGTTGAGGGCTTTAAAGGTCAGCACCAACACTTTGAATTGTGCTTGGAAACAGTGAGAGCCAATGTAGGTCTTTGAGGACTGGTGTTATATGGTTCTGTCAGCCGCTCCCAGTCACCAGTCTAGCTGCCACATTCTGATTAGTTGTAGTTTCTGAGCCACCTTCAAAGGTAATCCCATGTAGAGTACATTGCAGTAGAACAAATTTTATAGTAGGACGCAGGTTCCTTTACATTTCTGAACAAGTGGCAGCTCTGTGATGGGAAGCGAGGTTGAAGAGATAGTGTATCTGATTCAGGCATGCTCTGCCAGTCACAGAAGTTGGTACCTTATATTCCAAGTAAATACACATGTATGTTTCTACACTAGAAAGTGCCATCATTTTACTGAAAAACACTGAGTGTTTATATCTTTCAGTGGCTTTGAAAATTACTTGGCCTGGATGATTCTCACCCTCTGCTGCTGATTCTAAACAAAAACATGGCAGAGTGGCACATAGATTTTTATGTGTAGGGTTGTGACTTCCCTGTGCTTCAATTAGAGCTTTTTAATAATTCTGACATTAATGTTATAGTGTCTAGGGATTCTGAAAAAAGTTGGTTAATTGTAATGCAGAATCCTTCTGCTTCATGATTAATATCTGTTGAGCCCATGATACAAAAAAGGAGTTCATTGGAGGATTATACCATAGTCATTAAGTGAGCAACATGCGGTGCGTTAAGAAAATATAATTGTAATCTTTTCAATTGTAGTTCTGTCAATCAAAGGTGTTTGAATGTGTATATAGCAGGCATGTACCAAGCAATATATACATATAAAATACCCAGGTAATAAACAATGCAAAATTCCTCTCCGGAGTTAAAGACCAATTAACCCGCAAATAATGTATTACACTTACCTATTGTCAATAATTAAACCAAAGCACAACTTAAAAAGACATAGGCACGTATCCATTTTAATTGACTTCCTTGGTGTTAATTGTTTTCGCAACAGTTTTTGGCTTCTTGTCAGAGATGGCTGTGCCAATTCATTTGCACATATTTCTTAAAATCAGTCTGGGTCTAAAGAGGCAGAAGGAACTGAATCATGCTTTGGAGGTCAAAAGTCTCATTCAACTTTTGTAAAATAAAAGCGTCCACAGATCTTTTTTCTAATTCTCGATCAATGTACTCATTAATGCATATCAGTTGCTGGTGTAGCTACAGCAGGGCACAGGGAGAAGGGGGATTAGGAATGACTAAGGCTCTTATCCTTTGCAAATATGCACACCCTGAATGGTAGTGTGCAGCTATGGGTGAAACTCTAAATAAATGGCATATTCAGAATACATATTTTTAATCCATCTGATTTCAAGACCAGCAGGGAACTCTTTATTGCTGCAAGAGGGAATGCCCTTGAGATATGGGGATGTGCTACTTCTGCTTAAATTGCAGAAGAATAGTTATGGAATGTGTGCATGAAGGCAATTTGAATGCTTCTGCATTAAAGGTTCCCCCATCATACATGAGATTTTGGCTTTGTTATGTTGGTCACACTGTGCCTCCAGTTCCTGTACCTACCTGTCCTCTAGAAGTGGCATACAAACTATTGCTTTCCTTTTCCCCATAGAAGAGAATGGCAGTGGTTCACATGATCACCAGTGTCAGGAACGGGAGGTGGGGTGTCGTCGTTTCCCAGCTGAATAAAGCACTGTAGTGTAGCATTTTACTTTCTCCTGTTTTGCCATTCGGTTGTATGGTGGAGGCCAACCTTGCCCCTGAGCCCTGGCAGTGGGCACTCGAGCTTCCTTTGACACCTTCTTTGCATCCCTATTGCAGTTCCTGGATCCATTCCTTCTCCTCTGCCCATCATCATGAAGTATTTTGATGTGTGTGTGCCTAACAAAACCTTGCATTCTGTACACATATTGAGAGCAAACTCATTTTCTATGTACAGGCCCCTTTGGAGGCAAAGCAGCACCATCCACTCAAGAGCAAGTTTTCAGCAGGCTGTGGAGATCCTAATCTTTCAGTAATACAAAAAATATTTAGCAAAACAGAGCTGTGTAAATGAGGGCAATGGGACCTAAGAACAGCCCAGTGAGGGCTAAACATGCTTAGTGTTCACAGTACAGTCATACCTTGGGTTGAGTGCGTTCGAGTTGCGCTCCGCGGCAACCCGGAAGTAACAAAGCGTGTTACTTCTGGGTTTCGCCGCATGTGCAGACGCTCAAAATGACGTCATGCACATGCGCAGAAGCGGTGAAAAGTGGTGCGCGCACGCGCAGACGTGCTGTCACTAGTTACGTTTGCTTCTATATACGAACGGGGCTCTGGAACAGATCCCATTTGTATCCAGAGGTACCACTGTATGCTGACTAACTGTTGTGGGGGTGGAAAACGAGGGGGAGTGAGAAATAGGTTCTATTAAACAGAAGTTCTATGAAAATGCATGGCGGGTTGGAGCCTTGAACACTCAAAAAGAGTACTCCACATTGCAATAGTTTCAGGTCTCAGTTGTAGTTCATTCAATAAAGAAAATGTGAGTTACCGGTAAGTTTCCTGCAAAGCTGATCACATTCTCCTCCTTTTCCCCTCCCCACCTTTTACACCTTAATTTTAATTGCATTTACTTGGAATGAACGACCATGGAAACTGATGGGTCATAGTTCCAAATAGATATGGCTGGAATTGAGCTGCGACTCAGGTGAGCCTTGCTAAAACAACTTGTACACCTAGCTGGACCCTGTAGTAGGGTAGAGGAAGGATGCAATCTAGGTGTGATTGCACCTCTAATGTTTTGGTGCCCATAAATATTCATTACACACCCATTTGCTTTGAGAAACAGTACATTACTTTTACCCCTCATATCAGCTCAAGAAACCATTACAATCTGACCCAGATAACTAACTCTTCAAGAGTGCTGTCTGTGTGTTTGCTAAGTACAGGGTGTTGTCTGGCCGCATTAACTGTTTCACGATGAAGCGTCGTTTCAGCTTCTCTTTGTTACTCCTGAATTTATATGCGTGATTTACGAAGATTGCATTCTATTACTGCTGCCGTGCCCTTGGTATGGAATGAGCAGAGAAGCAGGCATAATTTAAAACATTTCAAGGGTTCCTCCTATAGCCTGGCTAGCTTCCTTTTTCCCATTAAAGGGAATTGTGGAAATGCTACTTTTGGTTGTTACATTTGTACCCTGTCCTTCCACCAAATGCTGCTAAAATAATAATATAAATATTGAATTAACAAGAGTTTGCGCATTTTAGTACTGGAGTGTTGAAGGTGAATTTTAATATGTTCAGTTTTGATCATTACAAGGCAATACATCTTTACTATTCCTCTATTGTCTTGTGAAAGTTACTATCAGTACAATGTACTGAAAGCATGGTGTGTGCAAAGGTGTCCCAAAATCAATAATGGGGGGGGCAATACCTTTATTAGAACCAACCAAAACATCACAAAATAGTGAGCAAACTTCCAGGTTATGCAGATCCCTTCATCAGGCTGGATCGGATCTGCAAAATACTAGGAGGGGTACATAATATAGTGGCATTGTGTTAGAACAACAAACGTTTGCAGTGGAGCCTCTGCTAAGTCTGAAAAACTCCTCCCAGGACTTTGTAGAAAAAGAAAAGTGAGGGTTGACTCCAACAAGGTTACTGTATTGCTTTGATAGAAGGGACTTTTGCTTATCCAACAGAATTTCCCCTTCACCTGCTCTTTCCCTGGCAGTGCTACAGAGGAGTGTGGGAAACCCCAAGCAGATTTGGGGAAGGGGAGAGAGGGAAAGTTTTGTTGTGTGAGCTAAATTTATTCTGTAACTCCAGTGACTTTGTTCAACACAACTAGAGTGCTTACCTGTTGTGGCACATATACACTCATGTTTCTCTTGAAAAGGCGAGAGGGGTAGATTGTCCACTCCTCTCTGCAGCAGCATGTAAGCCTTTCTTTTTTAAAAAAGTTATTTTGCCAGCTTTGAATAATAATCTGTCTCCAGCACTGGGGATTACACATCTTCAAACGAGGGCCAAAGGGCTTTTTCACATCTCAAAGCTTTCTCTTCCCATTCCATCTGTGCAGCCAAAGCACTGCTACTTGGAATTGGTTGGCTGATCCTATTAGTTAAGAAACCAAGTCTATACAAGTTCTAATTGCTGGTCATAGGCGCTGTGTATGAATGTTGAAAACCCATCTCTCTTACCAAGAGCCAGAAGGATGCAAAACAGAGAGAGGGTCTTGCGTGACTACATAGCGAAGGTTTATGTCCTTGGCTTAGCAGGCACTAGCATATTGTGAACATCCTTAACTGGCCATATTCCTTCCACGCTAGCCGGGGAGTTAAGTCCTATGGAATTCAGTGGGACTTACTTCTTAGAAGACATGCATAGAATTGTTCTATAAACTGGGCTGAGATTGGGCAAGCTTTTTAAACCTAAACCTGATCATGAAAATTGCATAGAGTTTTAATATAGAAAATGCCCAAGCAGATCCACACTCTGGGACTGAAGATCTGTGTCAAACTTTCTCCATACTTTCTCAATGGGTGCCTTCTGTGTCACACTTTTTAATGCCTGCTAAGAGCTTTTCCATTCCAGGAAACTTATGCAGGCAATTAAGGGTACATTCCCCACAATGATCTGTTGATGTTTGTTTTTAATTTCCTTTTGCTTCTAACTTGTTTTTAACTTTTTATGATGCTATTGTTTTGTTTTGATATTGCAAACTGCTGTGATATATTCTTATGATACAGCGGTATGTAATTTATTTCTTTAAAAAAATGAATACATATAATTACTTCTGTCTTTGGAAGCAGGCAGAGTACATTCGCTTAAGAATCTTCACCGCTCTCTGCAAGTTATTTTAAAACGTCTGTTGGCTTAATAGATACAAAATGAGCCAGCAGAGTAAAAAAGAAGTTGGTAATATGTTTACTCATACATAAATTTCTGACTTAGCCCAGGAATCTTCTGTAAATCAGAGGAAGCAGATGTTGTTTTTGAAAACAACTTTTAATTTATGTACAACTGTAGCCTAATTGTAAGGAATCAGGGGGTTATTTCACTGCCCACAGCATGCCTTTACCACCTCCATCCTAGAGCCTATGTTTAGTTTCCAGTGGCTAAAGTGTATATATATAGAGAGAGAGAGAGTGTGTGTGTGTGTGTGTTATAGAACATTATGCCATTTTCCCTTTTCATAGCAGATTGGTTCTTCTTCCCCTGTTATCTTTGTAACTGCTTTGAGGTCTTTTATTGACCAAGCAGTACATACATTTTGTTAAATGAACAAATGGTTAAATAAATCTGTAATGGAAGCAAAACTCCCATTGACACCAAGTGGGAGCTTTCCTTTGGCTGCAAATAGCAGTTGTGGAGGTTAGGTTGGTTCAGGGATGTGAGCTGTTTCTTTGCTGCTTGTTCCTTTGCTGACACCATTATTTCCACAGCCCCCTCTCCGTTTCCCCTCTTGTTACAGGGACAACTTTTGCCTGTTTTGCATAAGGGTTTTCTGCCCTATTGAGTCAAACAAAGGCAGAGTGACAAACCTTTTTTAAGGTGTAGGAAGGAATTGAGAGCAGAGCACATGGGGCAGTGAGGTTAAATCTTTCATATCCCAGTTGCAATTCCAACAAAAATCTCCTCCCACATTCCTCTTAGGACTTGCCAGGGGGAATTTCTCTTTTTCTAAATCTTTCCTAAAACTCATAGCCACATGGATGAGGATGAGTTTTTAGGGCAGGGGGATTGTGGTAATGGGGAGTTTAAATCTTTAATCTCACACCGACACCGCAATTCTGATTAAACTAGCCATGCCTTGCTCTTATTGTTGTTTACACCCTAATGTTCTTTCTAATTACAAGTTTAGCATGGCATCTACCTTAGCATTTATAGCCAATTATAATCTGTCTTCTCTTTTTTCTCTTATGTCAGCAAGCTTCTAGTATTGATATAAATGACTGTCACTCCTCAGTAACCTTTCTGGAAGTATCTTAGATTTCAGGTCACCCTGCATGTTATGGTAGTTTCACTTACAAAAACCACCTTATCCCTATGACCACTCCTGTGTCGGTTTGTTTCCTTAGCACAACAGAATCCTCTTTTGGTGATAAGGACTACATAGATATTGAAATAGGTAAACATGCTTAGTAAACTTAAGTAAATAAGTAAACATGCATCAGATTAGGGTAGATGTAAAGGGATGAAGACCCTCATAAAGTATTCTGGAGACTCTCGAGCTGATTTGCAGACAGTTTCATTGTGACGCGAAAGTTTGGTAATAAAAACTAATAAGTAGCTGAATGGTTAGGAAAGTTACATCTCTACCAAATACACTAATGACTAATGAATCATTCTCACTGTACAAGTGACCCATAGTTCCTTTCAGTTATAGATGGAACTTAATGCTAGATCAACATTGCTATTTTCAGTGCTTTCATTTCCCAGAGGAATGAAAGCAAAGTTTGTCCTGATGTCTGAAAGAACATCATGTTTCAGGTGTCTCACTCCTTCTAGCTTAATAGATACAGAATGAGCCAGCAGAGTAAAAAAAAAACAGTTAGTGATATGTTTACTCATACATAAATTTCTGACTTAGCCCAGAAATCTTCTGTAAATCAGAGGAAGTAGATGTTTGTTTGTTTTTGTTCACATAGCCTGTATGTGAACTTTTAAAAATCAACAGCAATACTTTATGTACAGAAAATTGCTAAACAACGCAGCATTCACATGGGCTCCGGATCCTGATGCAAGGCAACCACAAAAGTTTAAATATTAAAAACAGTGCAATAATCCTGTATATGTCCCCTCAAAATTCAGTCTCATTTGTTTCATTTGGGTTTACTCCTTCCCAGATATGAGTTCAGAATTGCAGCCTAACTGTCTGATACAACCAAGTGAAGCTTAATATTATTTAGCTAAGTGTTTTGGCTTCCTCTGTCAGCAAAATGTAACACAGTCCAGTGCATGTTTACTCCAATGTATACAGTGGGTCACACTCCCAGTTAAGCATGTGTAGGATTGGAGCCTCTGAGAGATAGAGCCAAAATACATGTTATTTAATTCACACTTTTTACAAAATAGTCACTTTTTGGGGGGTGGGGGTGGGAGACAGCCACATGGCCCTGTATGGGAATGTGCTCCTGATCTGGGCCCCTTACTAGTTTGTTGCTGCTATTTTCCAGCTGCTGTTTGCCCCCAGAGGTGTTGGTTCCTCCCAAAGGCACAGTTTTCTGCAAAAGCAGCTGAGCAAGTGAATTGGTCAGCAGTTGGGTGGCAATTACTAAGTGGGAAATTACCAAGAAAGCCCAGACAGTCACATTTGATTTCGAAACAGGAAACTTGAAAAAATATATGAAAGGGATAGGCTGAAATTTAGAGTCGGGATATTCAAATCCAGGGATAGCTAACATGACACCCTCCAAATGCTGCTGGACACCCAACTTCCATCAGTCCTACTATGGTGCTGGGAGTTGTAGTTCAGTAACATGTGGAGAGCAGCACATTGGCTACCCCAGGTCAAATCTCTTCAGGATGCTTAGAGGTTATTTAGAATATAAAATTGTATTATATTTAAAGCTCAAATAAAATATTTGCTATGTTCAGCAGAGGTACAGATAACAGAATAGCAGTGTGGATCATGGGGAGAGTCAAGCTAAGAAATCCAATGTTTCTTTTAGAAAGTGGAACTTTTACTCAAATGATGGTAGGGGGGAGGAAGAGAGACTCTTGCAAAACTAATGCAAGTTGCCAGTAAAACTAAAAATAGAAAATGAGGACGTGTTGCTAAAAACATCCATACAGTGGTACCTTGGTAGTTGAACAAATCGGCTCCTGAATGCCGCAAACTGGACTGTTTCGGTTTGCGAATGTTTTTTGGAAGCTGAATGTCTGATGTGGTTTCTGCGGCTTCCGCTTGAGTGCAGGAAGCTCCTGCAGCCAATCAGAAGCCGTGCCTTGGTTTCCGAACTGTTGCGGGAGTAGAACGGACTCCCGCAACGGATTAAGTTCCACAACCAAGGTACCACTGTACATCAGAAGCAGAAACAGGACAGGGAGACGGTTGCACTATTAGATGAAAAAGGTGGGAAACGATTAAGGAACAAGGATTGGTAGGTTCCAGAGATGAAATTCTTGTTACTGATCTATGTAAGATTTTCAATAAGTACCCACACCAAAACCACTTTCTATGAAGAGAGACTCTGAAGAACCCAGGTGACAAAAGATAAAGTCAATGACTGGTTGACAAAATGAAATCAATGAGACACCAGACCTAGAGCTCAAATGGGAAATTAAGCATTTTCTAACAAATAAGTTACTTTCCATTAAATCTCCTTGCTAGAGCATTGGCAGGTTCACACATTACCATTGTGTGAAGCCAATGTTTACTCATGGCTTCTTGATCACGGTTTGTTCCAGTGGAGCAAACCATGATCCTTTGTTTGGACATTAAACTATGTTTGTGGTTTGTGGTACTTAGGGTAGAGCAAAGCAGAAGTGATTTCCATGTTTGCACAAAAGCATTAATCATGATTTATCATGAAGTATGAATGTGGTTGGTGTAACAGCATTTTTTGTTTTGTTTTAATGTTATATTGGGGGAACCTAGGAAATCAGCCTAACCTCTTGCTGTAAAGCATTATGAAACCAATAATAACATTAAAAAAAATGTTACTGAGGTAGAAACAGCATGGCTTCTGCAATGGGAAGTACTGCATCAACAAGATTTTAGAATTTTTTAATGGGTGGCAGCAAATATATAGGGCAATCTGGTATAATTTATTTGGCATTCTGAACAGTAGTCTTGAGAGACAATGGAGTGCGCCTCCAGAGGTGAAGCCAACCATTGCATTAGCAGCACTGAAGTGACCGCCCTGGAGCGCAAGCCTGGGCAGAGTGTATGGAGGTCCTGGGCAGCTCAGTCTGCCTCGTAGTCTGACCCTGTAGTTGCCTTTAGCTAAATTTTGTTTTCTGGTTTCTGACCAAAAATTCATGCCAGCTTTTGTTTGTTAAGAAAGTTAATTCTCGTGCCTTATATGGTATTCTGTTGCTTTTTAGTAAGCTCCTTTTTTTGCTTTACTTTTTCCCATTATTCCTTTGCAGCTGATTTCCTGTTGATATATTTTTAAAGTCGTCTTCTGTTAAATAAGACTTTGTTTGTAGAAGTGGGTTAAGCTTTTAAGACTGAGGAAACATTTATGACAGTTTTTATTTAATAATATTGTTTACGTTTTATTTTTGGCTTAAGCTAAAAAACAATGTTTGGGTTGCAATTCTGTACATAGTTACTCACGCTTGAATCCCAGTAATTACACCAAAAAATTCCATGGTGAATTGCAGCCCAACTGCTTATCAGTCAGGAAGATCCTGTGCCTGTTATTCTAGGAAGGGTTTTTTTGGCGGGGGTGGTGGTGGTGGTTTCCAATTGAGCCAAAGGAGATATAGCCCTTCATTTGTTTACTTTGCATTATTTTGCCATGGTATATATATAAAAAAATTTCTTTTCCACTTAAAGGTAGAGACCTGTGGGTTCTTGCTTTGGGAAGGTTTCCAACCCAACATAGGATTGGCATACCAGAGTTCAACTATGTTGCTAATATGCATGGGGATGAGGTACGTCTACTACTTCAATTGTTGTGGTTTCCTTTACAGCATTGTTTGCCTGATATAATGGAAGCAGCTGAGATCATATACTCATGGAAGTCTTAAGTTTTTGCCAAATTGCTAGAGATGCATTTAAAAAGTCTGGTAACATTTCTCTCTTTAAGGATTCAGAATCGAAGGATGGAAGTGTCGTGGTGGAATTGAAGAGAGAGAGAGAGAGAGAGAGAGAGAGAGAGAGAGAGAGAGAGAGAGAGATGTTCTAAATATTATCAAAGGGCCTGTCTAATATTTAGAAGGTCCATCTGTTTCAAGCATTCCTCAAGACTGGGTTTTAGACTTTCTTTCTCTCAGTTGATAACAGCTGAAGAAAACAATAATGGGGAGAATGATACATATGATCTTCCTGGTGAATTTCCTAGGACCCCTAGGAAACAAACAAATGACAGAAAAAGCCATAATCTGACTTACTTTGTGCATTTTTGGCAGCCTTCAGTAATAATTTGAAAGAGCATACCAAACAATAACTGTCCAGCTAAGTTCTCCAAGGCTAGTTTTATCTTGTTGCCAAAGCTGAATGCTGATAACATCAATGTGGTTGAGACAGCGTCTCAAATGGCAGCATGAAAAGAATGATACATTATGAAAATAATGTGTTAATAGTAATCAGAGCTTTTTTGTAATGGTAGTCACTGGTGCAGATTACCATCACCTCTTTCTCTTTGGTGCCTATGGATTGGAACCATTGTGTGCTAGCATTTATCAAGATATTAGTACTGGCACCTCATTATTTTTTTTAAAAAAGAGCACCAATTGTACTTGGATATTATGTGTGTAGGCCTTCTGTAGTATGATTACAGTAATAGCCAGTGTTTCCTCTATTTTAATCTGGAGTGGACTGGAGCTTTTCTCGTCTCATTCTTTTCTACTTTACCCTCCTTTTCTCTTCAGATGTATTTCTTTCCTTTAAAGCAGGGGTCAGCAAACCTTTTCAGCAGGGGGATGGTCCACTGTCCCTCAGACCTTGTGGGGGGGCAGGACTATATTTTGGGGGAAAAAGAAAAAAAGAATGAATTCCTATGCCCCACAAATAACCCAGAAATGCATTTTAAATAAAAGCACACATTCTACTCATGTAAAAATAGCAGGCAGGCCACACAAATAATCTAGAGATGCATTTTAAATAAAAGGGCACATTCTACTCATGTAAAAACATGCTGATTCCTGGACTGTCCACAGGACGGATTTAGAAGGCGATTGGGCCGGATCTGGCCCCCATACCTTAGTTCACCTACCCATACTTTAAAGTCATCCAGGAAAAAATAATGTCAGCAGGCTTTATGCCCAACGTATTTCATATGGACTGGCTGGAATTTGAAAGTAAAGGCCCATACAACTATATGGGATCAGATGCAATTTAAAGAACTACATTAAATTTGTTGTGTTTTAGTAGAACTGAATGGCACTTGATGTTGCTGATTACCTTTCTGTCTCCCCTTCCGCTGAACTCCACCCCCCTTTCTTCTACAGATATGGAAAGAAATAAGTGTAGATTATAATGTTGACATGACTCAGCTCCAGTCTTTCCTTAAAAGTTTATCTGAACTATCATGCATTGACTTTGTTGGCAATTTTTATTTTCGATAGGTCAAACTTTTAAGTGGGGTTGATTATTCTATTTTGTCAGTAATCCTGGAGTTTTTCTGTGCTTTGATCCATTTGCATAATAATTTATTTATAAAAGACATATCTAATCCTTAGAGGAATGCCTATACAGTAGAAGATAATTATTTTAATTCAATGGAAATATCTCTCACAGCATCACAATAATAATGAAAATCCAGACTTTTTGGCAAAGTTGATGAAGTGTTGTTTTTTTTTTTAGTTTTGGCAAAAGTTGTTGAGCTTTTTGGGCAAAATCACTTCTTAAAAATATGCTTTTTTAGAGCTGTTTTTATGGAAAAACATGGATTGCCATACGTCCAGATTTTCCCAGACATTTGCCCAATTTCCACCTGGACACTGCTGCTTCCCAGATATCCAGGAAAATCCAGACATATTTGGGCATGGAAGACAATGGATTTTTGGGCACATTTTTCAACAAAATTCTTAAAAATGTTAGGGGGAAATATTGACAGATTCTTATCTACACTCTGAAGTGCAGCATGTATATATTGGTCAGTGCAGTAAGGAATAATTGTGGAATGTCTGGGGTTGACTGTGGAGGAGAGAGAGGTTAAGCATTTTGGCTACACAATGGTTCCTTTCTGTGTTCTCAGTTCATTCTCAAGTTTCAGTCTCAATTCAAGTGCAGGTAGAAAAAACGTTAACAGTCGCACAATGCTAATACTGGAAGGGAAAGCAGAATATTTTGCATACTGTATTTAAAGAGAGAAATGCTGTACAAGCAGTTGGTTCCTCAAGTAAGGAATGTGGAAGGGACGGGAAAAGAAGGACCGAGAGCTGACCTGGCAGCACTAATAAATCCATTAAAATGATAACCAGGAAGCCCTTTTCTAGTGTTTAGGCCCTCACCAGGTTTTCACCATGATCCAAACAAGCAGTGACAGAGCTTTCCCAGTGGCTACTGTGGAACATCTTGGCATTTATGTTTTGCTTTTTAGCTTTCCATAACCATCTGTATAACTCAAGTACTTATGTGGCTTGTCTGGTTGCAGTCGATCCTCAACCCCACAGATTTATCAGCTGGGGCATTTGGCCACTTCATTCATTTTGGGAGCGAACCAGTCCACATGGCACACGCTGGACTTTGTCCATCAAGATTATTGATTGATTGAATTTTTATACCACCCCTATACCCTCAGGTCTCAGGGTGGTTCACAAAATAAAATCAAAATATAAAACCACAAAATACATAATCAAAATGACAACAATGACAACAAGCCAATAACACGCCCCCCCTGAGATCCTCAGGTGTGCAGGGATTCCACACATACATCTTATGCACAGAGAGCTCTTAATCCTGTTGGGTGCCTAAAGGTTTTGGATTCTCCTCCTGCAACAGCGAGGGCTAAAAAACTCTCTCTCTCTCTCTCTCCCTCTCTCTCTCCCCCCCCCTCTCTCTCTAAATGCTCAAAACTGGTTTATTATATGGATGTGATGTCACCTATACAGCTTCTAGCCAGGGAAAGCTTCATAATAAGGGGACTGTGTCTTACTGAGGATACCAGGAAGGCAAAGAGCAGTTACCGTGGTTGCCTGCTTCCAGTGAATTCTGGCAATTCACTCTTCACAGGTTGAGGGATAGCCTTTAAGGAGTTTGCAGGTTACAGAGAAGAAGATAAAAGAGACTGGCTAGCTCAGGGTAAGAGGTTGAGGATGTGAATTTATACAGGTAGGTGCCACAATAACGGAAAACAACCTGCTGCCGTAACAAAATGCTATCTTAATATGGATTGCAGCCCCTTCTCTTCCAAGGCACACTTCTCTTTCATCCAGACCCGGGAAAAGGAGAACCCAGCATGTAAATCATTGTGTACTCCAAAAAACAAATTCTAGTCTGATTAAAAAATAAAAATAAGGACAATTTCTCTCTTGACAGCAGCGAAGCAACAGCATTGTTCTCAGTTGTTGCTGATGGGGAGAGGCCTGACTGCGCTAACAAAGAAGCATTCTTTTTAGCAGCGCTTGACAGTGCCAATATGAGCATGACTTTTTTTAAGCAAGCAAACAAAACCACATATGACCCATATCAGGGTGGGTTGGGGGGAACAACAGGAAGAAGCCTTGTGGGAAGTGTCTGCCTGTCTGCTGCGAGATATATATTGCAATGATAATATTCAATTTGCATTACTGATGGGCTTACCAAAGGCTAATTTTATTACTTGGTGGTGTGTAGTTTTAATTATTTCCATACCATGAAACTTGTGTAAAACTATAATTTAGTTCTATGCAAATTGAACAATACCATATTATGAGTCTGTGGCATGGGTGAAGTAGGCTAACCTTGCTTAAATGTGAAAAATGAAGTGAAAAGGAAGGTAAGCCAAATAGTGCATTAGACACCCCCCCAATTCAATAGACATGTCTATGAATTCACTTTTGGGGGTGGGGGGAATAGATCTCTTCTCCCGCTACAATTAAGGGAGCCATCAGATCCACTCACCAGCCCAAGGCAGGACCATTCACCCTACTTTCCCCACACAGAGTACACTATGCAATTCACACCACACTGCATTCTGAGGAAAGAGAAGGTGCACTGCAAAGCCAGTAGTTTCAGATTAAGGATTTCACATGAAGCCAGGTGATTGACAGAGGCCTGTAGGAGTTGGTGGTGGTAAGGCACTCTAGTTCAGAAAGGTTCCCCATTCATAAAATACTAACCTATTGATTTCCTTGTGCTAATTCTCACTTCTGTACTTTCCTCATGTGTGGGGCCTGGCTTTTCATTAATTCCTCCCCTCCCCTGGTGATTCAGTATGTTGAATACTTACTTTAATTGCTGTTTTATGGCTTGGCCTAGTTTAGTTGCTGCTGTTTCTGTTTCTGTTGATGTTGAATGTTTATTCCATAGTTTTACTCTTTTCACTGTGCATGTGTTGCTTTGCGAGATTATGCTAAAGGGTAATTATGAATAGATACCTGCCAACCTTTCTTTTCATCCTCCTTTAAGGACTCATGTCTTCTCTTGCATTTTCCTCTTGATGAGGCACTGCTTCCTTTGAATAATTTTTATTGTCAGCTAATTGTAGTATAGGTTTAATTGTAAACCCTTTAGTTATGCCTAGTTTTCCTTATTCTGCCTATCTCATTCTTGTGAGCACTGCAAGCAGCAACCCGTGCATTTTATTCATATACAGCACATAGTATATGTTTGGTGCTTTAATAAATAACTGTTGCTGCTGATCTCCACAACATCTCACATTATTTCCTTGAGGTTGCAGTTTGACACAGAACAGCAAATAGGAATTAGATCCCTACTTTATCATTCATGTCTGAATACAAATGCTACCAAGTTCCTCAGCTGGAGTGAGATCATGACGGTATCCACAGGACAAAAATGACTTATATCTAACAAACTTTATAATTAGGCTTGGAAAAATTGGCTGCAAGGGGAGCCTATTTTCAAGGCTAATTGCTGTGCATGGCGGGCATTTTCAGAGGAGATGAGCCTCTCTTCCCTCTGTGCTTTAACTCTCCTGCTGAACTGTATGACACTATTAATTAGAATTGCAAAAAAGTAATTGGAAAAAAAGCCTTTCATGATTAAATTATAACTAGAATATGCTCATCATCGCCTAGGAAAAGTGTCAGAGGTCCCACGGTAGGAAAAAACCTAGAACATGTCCCTTTTTTTTTGTGCACCGTGGAAAGTGACTAGATACATGTTGAAGAGCTATGGTGACATTTATAAGTGGGAAGGGTGGTGATGTTCTGTTTTTGCAATAGGAACTATTTTTACGATGCAACATTATGTCATTGCTAATCCTATTTAAAATGTTGAGATGGAAGCAAACATCCATTGCACTATGTATTATCCTATTATGTCTCTGAGTGCCTACTTTACTGGCTTGCTTGGGCCTGCCTAGCACTGGCATTCAGCATTTGGAAGGTTTATCAGTTCTGCTCCATAGTAATAAGACAGAACGGGACATTTTTAGCATGTGATATCAAAGTGCTTTCTGACCCTTTGCCTTTTCCTCTCTTGTCTCATTTCTGCTTTTGTCTCCATCCTTTGGCCTAACATAGCTTTGCTTACAAACTTGGATGACGTCTTACTAAGGGGCTGCTTCCTCTAAGTGTGCACATATAATTCAGTAGCTGAGTTGGTTGTCTTATCATCCTGCCAGGTAGTAAATAAAAGTTGTTTCCAGTTAACACATAGGTGAGTGTGGAAACTCTTGCCTGAATCTACCTTTGGTCTTTTAGTAGGATTCAGTCATTAAGGAATAAGTCAGGAGAGTCATTTAATCCAGGGAGACTATGACATGCTTATTAAACTTTTGCCATACTCTCTTTTTTATTTTCCTGCTGAAGCTTCCCTTCCTTTTAGGCATAGCAGTTTCTGAAATTTGTCCAGTTTCATTAAAAATCTGCATTAAAGTTCGTTGTGTTTTGGTCATGAGCAATGTTGAACGAAGTAGAGCTATGTATTTTACAAAACCATTCCAGGTCTGTTAACTAGAAAATAAAAATAAAAATACACAGTCTTCCTCTTGCCTCTCTATTCCAGAAACCAGATCTCATCTGACAGTAGCTGAAGTGAACTTGTAGGAAGTCTACAGCATTCCAAACTTACAGAGTTGGACACTTTATTACGCAGTATAGTTTTCATTGTAACAACACAATGTCTGCAGTATAGACAAAAGAGAATAGAATGTGCTGGTTTAAGGAATGTCCTGGGTACATAGCAATACATTATGATATTTATCTGTGAAGTCCCCAAGAGCGGAAAAAATTATGCTCTTAAATTTGCTCTTAAATCTGTAGTTAAAGAAGTTAGATTAGCTTCAACCAGAGCCAGGGCCTTTTCAACACTGGCTCTGGCCTGGTGGAACGCTCTCATGAGACCAGGGCCCTGCAGGATCTGATTTCTTTCAGCAGGGTCTGTAAGACAGAGTTGTTCCACCTGGCCTTTGGCTTGGAGCCAATTTGATTCCCTCCCCCTCTTTCTTTTTCCTTCTCCTCCTGTGATGAGGCTGCATTTTAATATTTTAATGTTTCAATATTTTAATGTATTTTAATCTTGTTTTTTAAGTTGTATTCATTCAATTTGTTTTTATTATTGCTTGTTAGCCGCCCTGAGCCCGGCCTTGGCTGGGGAGGGCAGGGTATAAATAAAATTATTATTATTATTATTATTATTAGTTGGACTACAACTCCAGTAAGCTCCAGCTACTGTGACCAATGGTCAGGGGTGATGGTTGTTGTGGTATAAAAGCTCTGAAGGGCATCAGGTTGGGGAATGCTAGGCTATAACATCTAATTCTCAGGCTTGTGCTCCTTGCTGAAAACTGCTGCTTACAGTGATAGGGCCAGCTCACACTGTGAAAATGTTTCCATTCAATGTGTTTTGGTTGTCTGTTGCCATATGTGTGCATATGATTGTGTGGGGAATGTAAACAAATACAGCTACAGGGATTTTTCCACTCACTGCTGCTTTTCTCCAGCTGCAGTGATTGGGAGGGGAAACTCATTGTTTGCTAGCTGTGCCTGTGTCTGCGTCCTGTCTGGTTCACTTTCCACATGGATAGCATTGCTTGGGCAACGGGTATTTTGGCTGGAACTGGTTTTCAGTGGGAAGCCTCACCCAGGCCCCAAATGCACTAAAGCATTCACTGCCACAGTTTTTGCTCAAGCCATAAGAAAAGTATCGCTGTGTTTTTCTTGGCTGTTTGATTTCTGGGGGAAATATATTTTAACCCAATTCATGTTGGCCATCATATTCTGCTTGCTAGTTTTAGGAACACGGTGCTTTGTATTAGGTCTGCATTTGTACCTCGGGCAAACTAAGATCTGTGCTGCACCTTATTGTCCATTGCATTTAAAACACACACAACTCTCTGCTTCTTAACACAGGCAGTCGGGAGGGAGTTGCTGCTCCATCTTATAGACTTTTTGGTAACCAGTGATCAGCGTGATCCAGTCATTACAAAACTCCTTGACAGCACCCGAATACACATCCTGCCTTCAATGAACCCTGACGGATTTGAATCAGTAATAAATGCCAGCTGTGAGCCTCTTTTAGGCAGGTGAGAACAGAGCAAAAATTGTTATGGGGAGCACCTTAGGGTTTGCTTTCAATATGTTTCAGAACCCCACATTACATTCGCCCAAAGGCTTTTTACCTTCTGTTCCTGGTTCCAGGACCTCAAACTCCAAGTTGTCTTGAATCTGGGTCCTTCTAGGACGGGGGTGAGAAAACATTTCTTTATTTCTCCTTCTCCTCCTTCTTCCCTGTTAAAAAAAATAAAACGATGGAAGAAAGAGAAAGAAAAAAGAGCAAAAAAGAGCAAAAAATACAAGGATATAATATAGTACACTAAATATACCGTATTGGCCCGAATATAAGCTGCACCCGAAGATAAGCCGCAGCTTTAAAATTGGAGGGGGGGGGGCAGAAAAAAAGAGAAAAAATCCCCAAATATAAGCTGCCCCATTCCTTACTACTCCTGGCTACGTACTGGGGGGGGGGGGAGCATGCTACGTTGCTGGCGGCCTTTCCCCTTCCTTTCTCTCTCCCTTCCTAGCCTTGGAGAGGGTGGGGAATGACATGCGGGGCAGGCACCGCTTTGCTGCGCTCCTGGCACTGTTTGCCCTGCGCTCCTGGCTGCACACCATAAGGTTGCAAATATAAGCCTCATTTTAACTTTTCACGGTCGGAATTTGGGGAAAAAGTGAGGCTTCTATTCAGGCCAATATGGTAATAAGTTACATTTCCATACATAATAATGATACAGCTTTTAAAGGACATCTGCAGGCAGCCCTGTATCAGGAAGTTTTTCATGTTTGATGTTTTATTAGGTTTTTATAATAATAATTTATTATTTATACCCCGCCCATCTGGCTAGGTCCCCCCAGCCACTCTGGGCAGCTTCCAACAAAACACTAAAATACAATAACCTATTAAACATTAAAAGCTTCCCTAAACAGGGCTGCCTTTAGATGTCTTCTAAAAGCTTGGTCATTGTTTTTCTCTTTGAAATCTGGTGGGAGGGCGTTCCACAGGGCGGGCGCCACTACCGAGAAGGCCCTCTGCCTGGTTCCCTGTAACTTGGCTTCTCGCAGCGAGGGAACCGCCAGAAGGCTCTTGGCACTGGAACTCAGTGTCCGGGCAGAATGGTGTTTTTATGTGTGTTGGAAACCACCCAGGGTGGCTGAGGCAACCCAGCCAGATGGGTGTGGTATAAATAATAAAATTTGTTGTTGTTAGGCTGCATTTTTCATATCTTCAGGTGCTCTAGTGGCATGGGTGCTACAAACGCTGCCATGCACTGCAGGGGTGTTTGAGTAGCACCTAGGGGTGGTTGTTTAATTCAGCCTCTGCTTACTCAACCACCTTTCCCAATCCTTGAAAAGTATGGCTAGAGGTTATAGCTGTTTTAGTTTCTGTATCAGCTGTTCATTCGTTCTTTCAACTGGACCTAGATGCTTGAGGATAATGAGGACTATGAGGTACCCATTGGATATTCCATTCATTAGCCCACCTGTTAAGCGAGGCCAATAATTAATTAATCCTTCAACTGCGCTATTGCTGCTGGTCACTCAGCTTTCAGCTGACCCACATCCTGCTGGTACTTATTCCTGGAGCACAAACAGTAAATCAAGACAACAAAGCAAGCAAACAAAAAAGACAAAAAACTCTGACAGGGTGTTCCAATAAACAAAAAGGAAGAATTCTGCAAACGATTAGCCTATCTCCTTGAAATACAAGATTCTTCTGCAGTAGGCCTCCCGTATGCAAGGGTGGGGAGATTTTTCAGCCTGAAGGCCGTGTATCCTGGTGAAAGACACCAGAGGCAAAAACAGGCAGAACAACATATGAAATGTTTACCTTTGTACAGTAGGCTAGTCTACAACTATCCTCCATTTAGGCAAGCAAAAGGCATTAGTAGGATTCAAAGATACAAAAAGTTTGAGAATCCCTGCCATAGACAGCTTAAAACTATGTCTGAATAGCCAACTGTATTCTAGGGCCCTACTCAAAGAGGCCCTAAACAGACAGATTGCAACCAAACATTTGCATCCTAAACTCACTCATTTGAAAGTATGTTCTAGATGACAGCCTAATATATATTTTTTTATCCCTCTTAAGATTCAATGCTAATAATAAAGATCTGAACAGGAACTTCCCGGATGCCTTTATCCTAAATACTCATGACATCCAGCCAGAGACTGAAGCTATAATGAACTGGTTAAAGAATGAAAGCTTTGTCCTCTCTGCTAATCTGCATGGCGGATCACTGGTTGCAAGTTACCCTTTCGATAATGGCAATTCAGGTAAGCTATCGCTTGAGCGTAGGGTCACTAAACCTATTGGCAACCCATAGCTGATGTTGCACGATACACAGGCAAAGGCAGGTCTTCAATTCTGTCTATAATACAAAGTATTTGAATCATTTGATCTCGATCATATAGACCTGTTTTGAACTCCCATCAGCACCAGCCAGCATAGCCAATAGTCAGGGTTGATTGTTGTTGTTTAGTCATTTAGTCGTGTCCAACTCTTCATGACCCCATGGACCAGAGCACGCCAAGCACTCCTGTCTTCCACTGCCTCCCACAGTTTGGTCAAATAACTAAGAGAAGCTATGAACTATGCTGAGCAGGGTTGATTATATATATTCAAAACAGGAATTCATAACATGGAGTCTACATCATAGCACTGGTCAACACCCCCACAGACATCCAGCCAAGCCACAACAGGGCACAGTTACAGTGGTACTTGCTTTCCAGCGGTTCTCAACCTGTGGGTCCCCAGATGTTGACTACAACTCCCATCATCCCTGAGCTCTGGCTTTGCTAGCTAGGGGTGATGGTAGTTGTAGTTCAACAACATCTGGGGACCCACAGGTTGAGAAAGGCTGCTTCACACTGCCGTTGATCTAGTCTAGAGGGAATTTGCTGTGCCAGTAATGTAAATTTGAAAACGTGGCAAGCTATACATGCGACAAATAGTGGCGGGAGTGGCCCGTCCTGCTTTGCCACCTGAGATGTTGTAGAACTCACCAGAAACCAGCACCACTGCTTCTTCTCACTTCTCTGGCAGCAGGCGGAGCACACTGGGGGATTCCATCACTTGAGGCAGCTGCCTCAGTTTGCCTCATGGGTGAGCCAGCCCTCATTTTTTAGCAATCCTTGTACTGGGAAGGATTTCTAGTGGTAGCCAGAAATGTGCCTATGCTTGTAGGATGCAAACTATACTTATTAGTTGTGATATGTGTGTGCAGAAACCCAGGCAAACGCAATCTACACTGTAACCAAATTTCCACTGTGGTTGCTTTCTTTCCACAGTTACTGTTAATTTTCTGGATGAGAGCCGAACTGTGGATAATGATGTTTTCATGCACCTGGCGAGAACATACTCCGAGAAACATGCCACGATGCATAAAGGGAATGCGTGTAACTCTGTAGAATACTTCCCAGATGGCATTACAAATGGATATCAGTGGTACATGCTTCAAGGTAAGAAATTCCCCCGTTGTTCCCTAAGCGCTCTCCTCCTTTTTTGTATATTCTACGCTGCGTACACAGGTATAAAAACAAACGAAGGAATTTAAAACAGTAAAAATCCACAAAGCAATAAAAAAAATACTGCAGCGATCCAGTGCAAAGCAATGCATAATACATTGCAATCAAACACAGTGAACACTTGCAAGATCAGTAGGCCATGGTGGGGAGACAGGATCCAACTGACAACATTTTCACAGTGTGAGCTGGCCCTATCACAGTAAGCAGCAGGATCCAACTGACAAGCCAACTGAGCTCTTCCACTCCCCTTTCCCAGCCATTTTGACTGGCTTGTTGGACCACCATTGGAAAGCACAGCAGCAGGAGACTTTTTCAGGTGGTTCACAATTTAGCGGAACCACCTGCAACATCGGGGCCCAGTACGGGCCACATGTTCTCCTGCAATAATTTTGCAAAGTTTTTTGCAGATAAAATCGCTCAGATTCGGGAGGAAGTAGACTCCACCATGGGAGCAGGGCCGGGGCGGGAGAGTGCTAGAGTTCTTTCTAGTCAAGTTGAGTGGGATCAATTCCAATCTGTTACCTCCGAGGATGTGGACAGGCTGCTCGGACGAGTGAAACCAACCACCTGTCTCCTGGATCCTTGCCCATCCTGGCTTATTAAAGCTAGCCGGGAAGTACTGGGCGATGGGCTTCGTGGGGTGGTGAATGCTTCCCTCCGTGAGGGAGCCTTCCCAGACCCGCTGAAAGAGGCGGTTATTAAACCGCTTCTTAAGAAACCATCTTTAGATGCGGCCATGATGGCCAACTATCGCCCAGTCTCAAATCTTCCATTCTTGGGCAAGGTGATTGAGCGAGCGGTTGCCGAACAACTCCAGGCACGCCTGGAAGAAGCGGACCATTTGGATCCCTTCCAGTCAGAATTCAGGCCTCATCATGGGACTGAAACTGCCTTGGTCGCACTGGTTGATGATCTCCGGCGGGCTAGGGACAAAGGTGAGAGCTGTTTCCTAGTTCTGCTGGATCTCTCAGCGGCGTTTGATACCATCAACCATAACATCCTTCTGGACCGTCTTGAGGGGCTGGGAGCTGGGGGCACTGTCATACAGTGGTTCCGCTCCTTCCTCCTGGGCCGTGTTCAGAAAGTGGTGGTGGGGGATGAGTGTTCAGACCCCTGGGCTCTCACTTGTGGGGTGCCTCAGGGTTCTGTCCTCTCCCCCATGCTTTTCAACATTTACATGCAGCCGCTGGGAGAGATCATCAGGAGGTTTGGGCTGGGTGTTCATCAGTATGCGGATGATACCCAGCTCTACCTCTCTTTTAAATCAGAACCAGTGAAGGCGGTGAAGGTCCTGTGTGAGTGTCTGGAGGTGGTTGGAGGATGGATGGCGGCTAACAGATTGAGGTTGAATCCTCACTACTTTTTTTGGACCAATTTCCTGGCAAAGATTCAGAACTTTCGAAGTTCTTCAGTCTTAAGCTAGTGATGGGTGGGTGGATGAAGTGAGATGAGGTGTCAAGTGACATTTGCATTCCAAAGTGGGTGCCCAACACACTTATAAGTCTCTGCTTGTATTGATGTGTGTGTGTGTGTGTGTATGTGGTTTGGGGGTGTGGAGAGTAAATTTTATGAGGACTGTGCCTATTGTGTGCATAAGTTGGATAACCCAGGAAAGTAATCCTACATTGTAGTTGGTTGCCACTCAACCAGAGAAAAAAATGTCCTACCCATATACCTTTTGCAGTCTTCTTGTTGGAAAAGTGAGTGGAAAGGTGTTTCCTTGCCTTCTTACTTCATTGACATGAACTTTTAAGTTGCATGCAGCTATGTAGTGGGAGTAGGAGACCAAGAAAAAGTGGGAGCAGCCTAGTGCCGGTGTAGTAGTAGTAGTAGTAGTAGTAGTAGTAATAATAATAATAATAATAATAATAATAATAATAATAATAATAATAATTTATTTATACCTGGCCCATCTGGCTGGGCTTCCCTGGCCACTCTGGGCGGCTTCCAACCAAATATTGAAATACAGTAATAATAATGGCTTAAGACAATGGTTTTCAACCAGTGTGCTGTGGCACCCTGGGTGCCATGAATGATGCTCAGGAGTGCTGCAGGCAACACTGGCCTCCGTCCCTCTTTCCTTCCCTGCCTCCCTCAGATGCCGTCTCACGTTTCTGCCTCCCAAAGGCTTGCACAACTGTTTGTTGCAGCAGCCCTGGCTATGAGCTCCCCAGGCAAATTGTGCCTCTGGGGCTGGCCAGGGGGTGCTTACCAGGCCACTGTGGGGCAGGGCAATATGAGGAGGCACCTCTCTTTGGGGTGGGGGGTGGGCAGCTCAGAGACCAGGGGCAGCAGCTGTCGCTGCATGGAGGACCCCCAAAGAGAGGGAAGAGGAGAGGAGGCTGAGGGAACGCTCCACAAGGGATGGTGTTTGAAAAAGGGTGAGAGGCTGCCAGCTCTGCAGTCAAGGGGTGACATAACTGGGCTCCTGAGCCCCACGGGGGTGTCGCAGAAAGAATGTAGCTGCATCAAGGGAGCTGTGGACTCAAAAATGTTGAAAATTTCTGACTTAAGAGAAAACTGTCCATGCTTAGTCATTTGCCACTGGCAGATTCCACAGGACAGTCTAGGGGGGGAGAAGCAGAGGGCAGCGGTAGCAGATCAACAAGCCGAAGTGACAGTGGCGGCTGGAGGACTGGAACAATGCTGACTTTTCTGCTGACCAGCTGTTTGCTGCTCACATGCCAAATCAGCTTCCTGGGGACATTTGAACCAAGGCTGATGAGTTGAGGCACCTGGCAAAGGAGTTTAGGAGAGTCTTTAAAACGCTAACTTTTTCTTAACGGCATTTAAACTATGCATTTAAATATATACTTTAGGTGGCATGCAGGATTATAGCTACGTCTGGGGACAGTGCTTTGACATCACTCTGGAAGTATCGTGTTGTAAATTTCCACAAAAAGATGAGCTTCCATCCTTCTGGAACGACAATAAAAATGCTTTGATTGAATACATTAAACAAGTTCATCTAGGTAAGATGGCTCTACTCAATTTTCTTTTATCATAGCTAATATTCTGGTTTGCATGTGTTGTAAACAAAAGCTGCCCTTATGGGGGACACAAGAGCCCTTATAGAGTCCTTTGTAGGTTCTTCATCGGTAGGAGAAAATAACAGAGGCCAATCAGAGAATATTGAGAAGCAAAGCAGCTAGTAACCCTGATCTTTATTAAACTGTTGCAACAGGGTGCTCCCCCACACGCAGGAGAGAGGAGGACCACGAACCATGTGTGCTTGCCCTTATATAGCCATTTTGACATTCCCTGCCCTGGAGCTCAAGACCACCCCCCAGAAACATCATACATACATCACAGAAGGTGTAGCCCAAGACCGCCCCCCACAAACATCATACCGGCATCACAGAAAAGGCGGTCTACAACAGAAATTTGAATGTTGTTTTTCCTGTCTGCCAGGTTATCTGATAATGCCTTATCTGATTGGCTTTCCTGGTAGTCTGGCCATTCCTTTGAGATGGTAATTACCCAATTCCTGGGACAATGGGAAGGTTCCCTCACCCCCTCCCTCCTTGCAGAGAAACATTTGGTCAGTTTGAGAGTCAAAATGGTTTCAGGACTGTCTTCCTGTGCTGCTTCAGACAGGTGGTTTATATATTTATGTTTGTGTTTGCTTGGTACCTTTATGAACATTTATTATATATAAGACCTTAAAATTTTTATTACACATGTTGTCAAATAAGATCCTTAAAGAACAATGAAGAAAACATCTCTGATAAATATTATTTACTGTAATAGGAGTTTTTACAGATCTGCATGCAAGCACTTTAGCGTTCTAATTAGTATGGTAATTGCTCAGGAAGGGGGCTAAAAGTAAAGGATTTCTGAGAATGTGCTGCCAGAAAGCGACGGAAAAGGTTTCAGTTCTGTTTTGAAGAACAAAGCAATTTTACCCAGTGAAAATAGTATGAGGATTGGTAGTGTTCAAGGAAGAGAGGAAGGAGTCAGTGACTCTGCCCATCAACTAGGGGACAGATGGGGAACCTGTGGCCCTCTGAATATAGTTGGGCTACAGCTCAAGTACTGAGCTAGTTGGGCTAATGGGAAACAGACAGCGACTGAAGTGAAAACAGATCAAACTGATGTGTACCAGGATTTGCAAAATCGAATTGAAACACAGCTGTTTTTTCAAAGCATGTTATGTGTACATACCTTTAGTGTTACAGAAGAGTACACTCCAGTGGCAATGTTCACGCATGGCCCCTATTTACATGAGCAGGAAGCCATGTTTGCATGCTATGTAGTGAAGCAACACTGCCCTCCCATGGATTGCCAGGGGCAAAACTTTTAAGCAGGCTAATTAATACATCAAGTTCACTTCCAGACATGGCCTGTTCACTTAGCATTGAGTTCTGATTCGTTTTCAGAGGCAGTCATATGCACTCACATCAAGCATTTCCCCGTCACTCTCCTTATTTAATTTTTACAAATTGTTTTGTTGTGCAGATCAAGTTTAATTGTCCAACTTGGGTTTGCCACTGTGTGGTTGAATCCCACCCACAAAAGAGTAACAGTCTGGAATCAGCTTAATTCTGCTAATCCTAATATTCAGAATAAGGTTCTCCCCTCCTACAAAAACAAGTTTCTTCAAGTTCCCTTAATTTAAAACTAGGTTTTCTCTTCTGGCAGTGGTGGCTAACTTCAGGAAGTTTATTAGTATTATTGCAATTTAAAAACATACAGATCACCATATTTTCTTCTTTAACGTACAAAACATACACAAATTCTGTTCATTCATCTATCTAATCTCATTTCAATAATAGTCGACTTCCTCCTACCCCTATTACAGCTTCTTCATTTCTTTTTATTTCCTTATGTATTGCATTCTAACATGCTTTCATCCTTTTCCTTATAAATTATATTCCTTATTTTTTCTAATTCCATTTTGTAAAAACAAATCTATACACATCCAAATATTGCTTTGAGAACCGTATTTACACAGATAATTTTTAAAACAATCCCATTCTTTTTTGATTTTTGTATTCGAGTGGTTTCTTACTACCTCTATCAATTTGGCCAGCTCCACATATTAATATAATTTCATTTGCCACTCTTCCTTCATTGGCACCTGTTCTCCTTTCCAGTATTTGGCAACTAGAACTCTAGCCGTTGTGGTTGCGTCCAGAAACACTCTTTTGGTGTTTTTTAAAAAGATATTTATGGTCATGATGCCCAGTAAGAAGGCCTCTGGCTTTTTAATAAATGTTTGAGCATTTTATTTACCTCTTTATAGACTATGTTCCAATTTTTTTAAAATTTGGGGACAGGTCCACCACATGTGGAATAAGGTTCCTTCTTTTTGTTTACATCTCCAACATGTGTCCGTGTTGTTTTTATATATTTTAGCCAATTCGCATGGGGTTATATACCACCGGTATATCATCTTCATAAAATTTTCTTTTATTAAATAACAGAACATGAAATTTAATTAATTTCTTTTATTAAATAACAGAACATGAAATTTTCCAGTCTTTCCCAATTTTCCATTAATATTGGATAGCCAAAGCCTTGTGCCCATTTCACCATAACCTCCTACACTTCTTCAACTTTAAGTTGCCAACCTAATAATAATTTGTTTTTGATAATATTTTCCTATTAATACTTCTTTCTCCAATTTTGATATCTGTTTCTCAAATCCATTTTCTTGTCTGATTTGAAGATTTCCTTCAATTGATAATACTGTTGCCAAGCCAATCCTACTTCAAGAAGTTTTTTGTTTTGTTATTATATAACATTTTTTTTTTACAGTTCCTGTGTTCCCTACTTTGATGCAAAGTTTTTTCGTGCCCCTCCCATTTGTACATTAAAAAAGAGACCATATCCACATTGATATGCTCTCTGCAAGGGATTGTGGATCAACACAGCCCTTGGCCCATAAAAGGTTAATTGCCCTTAGGTTACTGTGTTTTGAGTCTATACATTTCCCCCATACTTTGAATTTACAAATTTAATAAATTGGATAGTCAAGCTTTTTTCCTAATAAACAACAAAAAATATCCTAACCAGTACAAGCAGTAGATAGTTCTTCCACTTCAGTGCTCCATACATGCATTGCCATGGCTTTTGTCCAGAACTTCATTGGAATTGTAGAGGCATGTGCTAGTCTTGTTCTAGACTTCTAAGGAAGAATAGTGATTTTGCCTCCACTCAAGAGAAGTGTTTTAGTTCTTGTGTGAATATGTTGAGGAGAGGCAAGTTTCCCCCCTGTTCATCTACACAAATTCACTATATCCATTATTATCTTTAAAGTAGCTAAAGATAAATTTCCTTCCCCAATAAAAATCAAAACATCAGCCAAACATTTCTTCTTTTGGAGAATGTGCATACAATACTTTAGCAAGTGTTTAAACACGTTACTATAGAATGCATTTGGTGACAAAGGGCTGTTACTAGATTGCAAG
This sequence comes from Podarcis gaigeae, assembly GCF_964106915.1. NCBI lineage: Eukaryota > Metazoa > Chordata > Lepidosauria > Squamata > Lacertidae > Podarcis > Podarcis gaigeae. The sequence goes on from NC_139686.1 coordinate 44,657,232, forward strand.
TGGCTGTGCCATTTGCTCCTGTTGCTGTACTTCCTTGGCAGAAAACTTTTCTAGTTACGTGCCAAAATCGAAAAGAAATGGCTTCTTCCTCTTTTGACTTCTTGCCATAGGTGTAAAAGGTCGTGTTTTGGATGAGAATGACGAACCTGTTCCAGGTGTGATAGTGGAAGCCGTCGGAAGGAGACACATATGTCCTTACAGAACCAACAAAAATGGAGAATATTATCTTCTCTTCCTGCCTGGCACCTACACACTTAATGTAAGTCATCTTGTCTTAGACCTGCAAGCTGCTGTTCTGGTAAACATGGTCAAAATCCCTAGACATTTATGCATGCAGGTTCTGTGCTCTTGTGGAGGGTGGGCTAGTTTTTCCTTCTGGTGCTAGTCCCCTTACACCTCATATGGGGACCAGGGCCTTAGGAGAGAAAGGGAAGTGAAAACTCCTATGCAGCATTTTAGATCCCCAGAATGTGCAATTTAAGATAGAGTAGGATTGCTGTGCTGATATGGCATCACATACTTCTCTGCAATGTGGCCATGGAATTCTAGGCTCCATGACGGATTCAGCAAACGCATGTCTAAAGGTCAATTTATGAATTAAAAAGGTAATGCCATATTTCCAAAAGCTTACCCTAGTGTTTAAAGGAGTGACTCGCTTACACTGAGGTCCTTTCCACATTTATATTAGGAGGGAAGAAATTTATATTCAGATTCCACTGTGTAATTAAAATGGTCTACATATTGACAAACTGCAAACATTTTTTCCTGTCTTTATTGGTCTTTAGGCAACAGCACCTGGCTCTAGCTCATTGCTACAGGAACTGCATATACCAGACGGCAGAGCACAGTTCAGTGCCCTCACGTATGACTTTGTTGTCCCCCATTTACAGACCAGACCCGAGCCTGCTTCATGCCCCACAGACCCCCTTTATTCTTCAGATTATGATAAAAACCAATCTGCCACACTGAAGCCTGCTATTACCTCCTTGGTTTTAGTTAATATATTTTATGCAGCGTTGAGATGAAACTTTTATGTGCATATATATATATATATATATATATATATATATATTCATTCAAATGGACTGGACAATCTTCTTTTGACAATCAAAAATGGGTTATTTCAGTGTAATGTAATAAAGTACTGTATTACATAAAGTATACGTTTCTTAAAGAGAGAACAACTAAATGTGCTTTGTGCTTGCACAAAAATATGCAACAGAATTCGATTATTACAATTCACTATCCAGCAATTATGCTAATTTTTTATTAAGACATTTATGAACCACTTGGTTTCAATGTTTGATTCTACCAGAGGACTAAGCTACCTTCTTTTTCCAATTAGCACCTCATAAAAATGCATGAAGGCCTCCTAATGAGGATACCAAATTAGTACCACGAGGTTGCAATCCTAAACACAAGGGGGAGGGGCCCTACTGGACACTACAAGACTAACTTCTGAGTACAGCTGGGTGGACTCTGTGTTTGGTTATAATTACAACAAACTTCCATGCACGTTTATTCTGCCGTTACTAGAGCAGCATAGGGGGTACCAGTGGCCCCTCCAGGTGTCAACTTCCTTCAGCTCAAGCCAGTACTCAGGTATGAACAGGGTATCAATTTTCAGCGATTTACTAAAAAGATACAATACTGGTATTCAGTGCCATTGTTATGGTAGCCAAAGTTGGAGAAATCTCATGTGCAAAACCTTTGTAATAGTGTTTTGGATGCCCTCCTGATGATACAGAAACAGGTAGTTGGGAGAGATCATGACCCGTTCCTGCCCCTATACAAGAGGACACAGTGCATAAAAATAAGGAACCAAAATAAGCAATCTGCTATGCTCAAGTCCTGCTTGGCCGCCATGGGAACAAAATGCTGAGCAGATGGGACCTTTGGTGTGATCCAGCAGACTCACGTCCTTAACATAAAATACAAAACGTTTTGATCGCATGATTTAAATACAGAAGGTAACAAGCCAGTTAGAGAAAGCAAACCAGTGAGATTTACTGAAAACTGGGGATTTGTTAAATTCGAATTTTGTACATTTATTGCACTGAATTTCAATATTTTACGTTTTGTTCAAATGAACTAAACCCATTACAATGGCAAAAATGGAATGTTAAGTCTCTTGCCAACGAGACTATACATTTATACATTTAAAAATCATTTGAGGATGAAAACAAAATTTAATTTCAGTTTAACAGACTTTTAAACCTTTACCAGAGAAATGCAGATATGGTGGCTATGATTCAAATAACCCCTTTAAACACACTTCACTGGATTTTGCAGACTAGCTATTATTTTCCATCATCCAAGGAATACTGATTTCCCCCATTAACACTTCCTAATGGTCTTTGTTGCAGGCCTGGTAAAAGCGTGTAGGCTTCCAGAAAGGGTAACTGGAGATTTAGTGCTGGAGATCTGTTAGCTCTTCATTTAAAATGCTGCTCTCTACCTAGCCCCAGAGCAAATTTATTCCTCCTGCCTGAACCATGTATGTGCGAACACTGACATTAACACTAACAAAGCTGCACTGGCACAACCTGCCACCCCAAACTGCAAATGACTGCACAGTCTTCAAATACACAAATGGAGGCAAAAACTGTGGGCTGTAGCATGTATGAAGAAGATAAAGCAAATAAAAGGGGGAATGAAACTAGGTTAATTTGTATTCTTGAAAACTTAAGTAAAATATTTATTTAAAAAAGGGAGACTAACCAGGCTTCCATCTACCTTGGATTCAAACCATGTTTGAGGGACAAAAATGTTGTTTCTGCTAATAACCAGTTATAGTGCAATGGATTGCAGAGAGGAGGTGAAATAAATACCCACAATCCCACAGCTTGCTTCTGATCCCTTAACCAGAGTTAAGAGATTATCAGTCTCTCTGCACAGAGTTTGCCCTACAGCCTTTTGGCTAAAATCACTTTTCTGTAAATGCAAGATGTATCTAGTCTTCAAGCATGGTTGAAAACAATGGAAGCTAGTACACTTTTTTTTAAAATGCTGCAATTTCAATCTCTTCTGAATAAAGAATGCAATTTTTAGACACAGAAGATTTGGACTGGAAGAATAAGACTAAAAAGATCTCACCACAAACACTAAATCCGTTCATTTGTTGCCATGCTTCCATGCATCACTTTGCTTGGGCTTACTGTTTGCTACTGGTGCTAAAAAGGAGGTCGTGAACATTACAATTAAACCCATCGGCTTCAGCACAATGTTGTCTCTTGTAGGAAAATCCTGTGAAGAAGGTATAAAAATATTTGTAAACTTTCAATATTTTTTGTACAAACTTTTATTTTAGGGCTGTAGGGTTTCTTGAAGCAATTCTGCTTGTATCTCAGTTAGCAAAAATAAGTTAGCAGGATCATCTCAATTGGCTGCCTGCAGACCAAACAAGGCTTGTTCCGCTTCTTTAGCTTTTTTGCACATGTGAAACATGACAGGAGGTGTCCCGTCCTTCCGTGAACTATGCAACCATTTTTGGGCCGAGTTTGGCATATGACACAGGGCTCCACACCAGAAAGGGGTAAAACTAAATCAGTGCTTTCTTCTTTGACTTCAGCCTCTTCCTTCTCAGGTTCTTTATAGTCTTCTTGGCTTCCACAAAGCATACTGCTAGATGTAGATGGCTGAGAATAGTCCTCACTTTTCTGAGAGTCAGAGCTCTGTTCTGAGTCGTCCTCTGCTTCATCTTCAGGTGTTTTCCCTTTCTTACAGTCAGGAACATCAAAGCCCTCCTCGAGATCCAGTGGTGTGTCATCTTCAATTTTGCCCTCTACAGACTTTTCCGTCTTCTTCTCAGGAAGCCAGTCTTCCTGAAGAGCCCAGCATTTTGGGCAATGGCGTGGAAGAGGCGGGTTCATTTTATTGCACTTGGAGCACTTCCAATAATCCTGTAGTAAATTAGACATGAAACAGTTAAGCTACCATTTACCAAAATAAAAAAAAGCAAAGATCAACCATTTTTCTCCTCTGCACAGTCAAAAAACATTGGTGATATCACCAGATTAATACATACTGAAATCAGAGGGCTTAGGTCCACTGATTTTAGCGGCTCTATTTCAAGTACTACAAATACCGGATATCATATGCAGATATTACTACACCCACAAGGGGAGGAGGAAGGATGCTCAAGATAGGAAGCATGGGCTGCAATCCCACTAGCCTTCAGCATCATATAATTGTGGGCTAGCAGGTCTATCAATTTATGTTGCTCAACAGAGGAACAGTTGCATTAGCAGAAAATTGTTGTAAGATGTGCAACAAAGTTACCAGCAACTTGCTTATAGTTTTGTGCAACAACGTTTCATTGGTGCAAACCATTTCACCAGTGCTATACTGTACTGCCAAGCAACCTAGTGCTGCAGTCAAATCTCAGCTCCTGAATGCCAAAAAAATGGAAGTAAATGCTCCGGTTTTCAAATGTTTTTGGAAGCCAAACGCCCAACGCGGCTTTCGCTTGACAGCAGGAAGCTCCTGCAACCAATCGGAAGCCGCGCCTTGGTTGTTGAACATTTCGGAAGTCAAACGGGCTTCTGGAACAGATTACATTCGACAACAGAGGTTTGACTGTAGTACACTGCATAAAACCCTTTGTCTAGCTGGCATCTACTGGGGAAAAGTTGCATGACTAGTTGGCTCTTGTGCATTGCCTGGTCAAATCTGACCTATCTCATTGGTATGACACCTATAAATTATAAGAGATCAACAGTCTATTCCTACTGTCCAACACACCCAGTATTCCTAATGTTCGCTGCTTTTGATCTGCTATTTTACTGTTATTTGCTTTGGACATACCCATTTTCCAGCATAATAGCCTACCCACTAAAGCAACCTTTCCCAACCTTGCAGTCCAAAACATCTGGAATGCTCAACTCCTATCAGCCTCAGCCAGCGTGGTCATGCGGTCTGTGGCTAATTGGAATTGTAGTCAAACATTCAGAGGGCGCCAGGTTGGGGAATGTTGCTCTAGCATATACAAAAACATCTAATTTAAAAAGCTGCAATTTACTCTAAATGAAGACGTTACTTACACCTGGTGAAATTTCAGGATCATCATCAAATGAATCCACATCGCTGTCTTCAGTCTGATATATTGTTACCTCATACATCTGATAGAAGAAAATGTTTAGATTCCAATTACACAAATATGCAAGGCGTCAGAACTCCAGAGACAAACTGTACTGGTGTAAACATTGTATTTCTCTTCCATGAATTACTGAGTTATGATGCAACTGGTTCCAACACTGCAAAAGATCACTGTGGTCCTCTCTACCATTAAAATCAATTGACTCATGAATGGCTTCAATATGTATTGGGACTGTACTCATTTGATTCCAATCATACTTGAAGGTTGTGTTAAATGGAATCCGCTAGACAATACTGTATCAAAAGGACAACTGCCAGACAATACTATATCAACAGGACAACATAATTTACCCTGTTGAGAAATTATGCAACTTTTTTTTTTTTTTTGCAAAAACAACTAACTTGTAAAAACTGCAGAGGGGAAAGAAGAGGATGGTATGAAAAATTGTCAGAAAGCTTAACAAAGACTTCAAGTCAGTCTCTATAATCATCTTTTTTAAACTATTTGTCAGATAACTATTTGTGCTTCCCCGAAACTTTTAGGAACTGTAACAGTTTGGGGGGGGGGGGGCTTACAAGAAAACCCATAAAGCATATTTGGAGAAGGTCCACAGGACAGTGGCAGACAGAGCACATATTTTGATTCAATTCCAGTTAAATGGATGTCATTGGAAAGGCTTTGGTCTAAGATGCGAGTGGCTGCCAGTCTGAGTCAAGTGTTCATAGATTTTCTTCACTACCATTCCAATTAACTTTAAATCTCCTACCTCATCATCGTCTTCTGTAAGCTCAGATTCTTCTTCATTGATACTGTAGTTTTCTGAACAGATAGATTCAACCTCAAACTCAACACTGAATTGATCCGAAACAGAATCCTCATCCAGCCAGTCCGCTGTTTCACTTAAGCTGTCATGATCCTGGAAGAGGTAATAATGTCCTTTTAGTCAAGTTTGTAACTAGAACTAACAGTAATGAAATTAATGGCTTTGAATTCCATAGATAGCCACCTATTTCTGTATAAAATACATTGTTGAAATAATCATGGAAATAAGGGAAGAGCTGCTTGAAGAAACAGAAATAAACCTGTGTCAGTATGGGGAGACTAATCAATTGCAGCAAAATTCTGTGTAACTTTTTTTTATTTTCCAACCTGACTAGTTTGTTACCAGTCAGAGATGAATGAGCCGAGGCAGAATTCTACTGAAAGCAAGGCTGATCTTTTATTATCTGTTGCAACAGTCTTTTTCTTCCCGTCCCCCACCCCTAGTCAGGAGGTGAAGGACCCAGAACAAGGAAAAACTCATCTTTTTAAAGGTTTGCATTTTTGGCATGGAGGAGGACACCCTCTTCTGCAAGTGTCAGGGTCACCTGGGATAAGTGTCATGGTTACATCACATACTAGGTGGAGTCAGGCTGACCGGGGTGTCAAATGCCTGAAGATCAGCATGTTTCACAAAGTTCCAGACAGAGTTTACACAAAGTATTGACACTGAAAATAGAACTTGGGGTAGTCAACATGGTAAGAGGATCCGGCAGGACCCGGAGATTGATTTTATGTAGAGTACCTGAGCAAACAGAGCAACCTTCTAGGGCAGGGGCCTGCAACCTTTAAGACAAAAAGAGCCACTTGGACCCGTTTCCGAAGAAAAAAAAACTGGGAGCCGCAAAACTCGTCATTATAAAAATAACTTTTTTGTCACTTTTTAAAATTATTTATTTGTTTGACCCCTCAGAATTACTCCTCCTCATAGAAATAAACGTTAAATTAACAAGTTACCTTTTTGTGTGTGTGTGTTCTTCACTCCCCTTCAAAACAGTGACCAGCGTACATGCCCCTTACAATGTAGCGAGCGGGCGGGCGGGAAGGTGACGTCGGAATGGTGCGTGACTAACGCACGCACCGCCCCCATGCGACGTCACAGCCAGTACAGCGCCCGCCACAGTGGGGAGTATCGGGGCGCACAATGTGCCTCCTCCCCTCACTAGTATCCGTCCCGGAGCCGCAGCAAAGGTGTAAAAGAGCCACATGCGGCTCCGGAGCCGCGGGTTGCCGACCCCTGTTCTAGGGTGACTAACACGTTGCAGATTCTGGGAGCTTCCCTGATGGGCATCCTGCCAACATGACCCTAGGCTTCGGGGATTATGGAAGACCCAAAGATTCTCACAATGCAATATAACATACACACACACTATAGGCTCAAGAATAATACATTTACAAGTGATCTTATACCTAGTTTCTATATAGAAATTCAGGTTTTCCTTGTTTAAGCAGGCTAGAGTGAAAGTTTCTGGCTTAAATGTTGAAGAAAGGTGAGGGCATGTGTAGGGTGGTACTTTGAGTCGACGTAAGGATATACTTATTTCATGTTCATCCTGGAGACGTGGCAGGGCACACAGCAATGAATAGAGAGGGGAAAACGGGGATATGCAATGGGCATTTTTCTGGTAACAATCCTCCCTTTGGGAGCATGGTAAGCTTTTCCTATGATGGGACACATATCACTGCATATTAGTAGCTGTCCAAATATGAACAGATTCTGATAACCAAAAATATGTACCACCACGTTAAATGTTTTGCTGCAATGACAATCTCCAGAAAAAAACATTATCAATGGGGTTAGAGAGAGAGAGAGAGAGAGAGAGAGCGCGCGCGCGCGCAAGCAAGCATGCAGGGGTATGGGCCACAGCACTGAAGAGATGAAACTGGAACAGTGGTTTACATGAACAGGCTGACACAGTGGGACATTATGAGTTATGTGTCTCAATTCACCCAGGCAGGTACAAAGTGATTTTAAGCTTTCAAGTTAGATCCTTATATTTGCTTTGACTAGGGTACTATACATTTCTGAAAACACTTAGCAGTAACAATAGTAGTGGTGAAACACATGTCATCCTAAAATGTCACTTAGAGCTCATTCTGTTTTAACAGCTCCCACCTAAGTATTCAAACACTAATTTCGCTACATAATTGGAAGAAGGTCATCCATATGGGAAAAGTTCAAACTTTAATAGTCAGCAATTCAGAGAAACTCTCTCTTTTCTGATGCTGTTATTTCTGTTCAGCAGAATTTGGTTTCATCGTTGAAAATGGTCATAACAATTACCAAATGGAAAAGATTCAGGCTATGACCAAAACATATTGGGCGTGGGTGCAAATAGTTTTCAGTAGTTGTTCAAGTATTCTAGACAGCTTAGCACATAAAAAACCCATTAATGGACCTTACTGTTTCTGAATACATGAGATGACTGAATGCTTCCTGCATTTTATTTTATTTTGCTTTTTTTGGGGGGGGAGGTGAAGAATAGCAAATTGCAGAGAAGGGTAGCCTAGAGAACTTCGCTCTGGCATACTACATTCTGTATACACGGGGACAATTCTACAGTACACTGGAAGGGCAGGTGAAAAAGAGGGCAGGGTTCCAGCTTGTTTAACAGCTGTGCAGAACAGGTAATTTCAGCAGGTAATTTGTATGACAAGCTATAACTTCTGAATTTCACTCTTCCACACAACTATGAAAAGTGCAGGAGCACTGTCCTCTATTTCATCTGGTGATACAATTTTAAGACACAATGAGAACCTAAAAAAAACGGGAGAGACTTAAAGAAAATAGTTTCCTCCTGAAAGTCCATTACTACTTACCGGACTTGATGAAGAGCCTGTGGAACTGCTGATGTTGCTAAGATCACAAGGTAAACCGCTTACTACACACCATGAAAGACTTTCATCAAATGTAAGGGAAATGCTGTCTGATCTATGCCGTTTCAGTCTTTCATCATTCTTATCTTCTAAAGGACTCTCTTCTGCAGGATTAAAAAAAACCCCAACCTCTTAGCAAATACAGTGGTACCTCAGGTTACAGACGCTTCAGGTTACAGACTCTGCTACCCAGAAGTAGTACCTCGGGTTAAGAACTTTGCTTCAGGATGAGAACAGAAATTGTGCAGTGGCGGTGTGGCAGCAGCAGGAGGCCCCATTAGCTAAAGTGGTACTTCAGGTTAAGAACAGTTTCATGTTAAGAACGGACCTCCGGAACGAATTAAGTTCTTAGCCCGAGGTACCACTGTACTTCTACAAGCTTTGCAGTTCCTGATTTTGGTATGGGACTTCTTGGTTCAGTCTCTCTCTCCCTCTCTCTCCTTTCTGCCATGTTATCCCAAAGCATCCAAAAGTACTGATGCCCCTAAGACTTCTCACTGCAATAATATAATTTTCATCACTCCACATTTACTGTATAGTGTTAGAAGCTTGCACAGAAGCCACTGGCATTCCATTGTAACAAGCACAGCAATTATATAGCACAATCAGACACATATCTACTCAGAAATCATTTAATTCAATGGTGCTTACACCCAGGTAAGTGAATATAGGACTGCAGCTGTAAAGATGCATAGGAAATCGTACATTTCAGGTGTTAGAGGAGATAATAAGTAAATCTATGAGTGAGGTCCATATTCTCAGTACAGCACACTTGCTTTAAATAACTTTCTCAGTCTCAGGTCCCATTTGGGAAATGCAAATAATCACTTCCTCTACAATGCTATTATGGCAAATGCAAATAACTATAATGTACACAAGTACTGTTATGAATATTAAAATAACAATTTCAAAAGGCTGAAGAAAACTGACAAGCAACTCAAATACAAACAGCTAACATCAGAAGCACTTGTGGGCAAGAAGATTTCAGTTTTCACAAGTTTCTTGGGTGATAAACCTAGCTGAAATAAGGATTATGTCCCCACAAAAGCTAGGGAAAAGCAGGAATCCAGGAGTGTTTTTTGCCCACACTGACATCCAGTTATAAGTTGGCAGCTATATGTCTGCTCATAAAGGATGGTAAGCTATGACAAGTTATCACCCAGCACATTGGAGTGAGATGTGCAAAACAGAAGGCGTGGAACTTAGGCCATGGCTTGAAGGGTTGCTCTACTGGGATTTTCAAATAATCGCTTCCACCAAGACACCAGGGAACCAACCCTCAAGCCTGAAGCAGCAAAAAGTCACTCTTCTCACAAACATTTAACTATGTGTGTTCTATCACTGACTTGAGTTTTGGATACCTGAGCTACTATAAGCACTGAAACCAATAAAGCAGAAGGCTGTGCTCACCTGTTTCACTGTGTGCTCTTCTCCTAGAAGAACTGGCTTCACTGGATTCTTGTACAGATTCCTGTTTAATTAAAAGCAAACAAATAAGCCAAACCCCTCAGATATCTCTTTAATCTTTACCGTTTCAGATGTTACACTTCAAAGTATGGAAATAAAGAATGTAACGTGTAATTAAAATTACCTTTATAGTATTTCCATTTTCTACTTGCCACCTGGACTGATTCACAGATGTGTTAAAATTACTAGAGCCTTCAAAAAGAAATGCATATTGGAAGTCACCAAAAAGGGACAGCAGGAGGTTCAAATACACATTTAAGAACAAACGGATTAATACACTGCAATTCCATAAATATAAATTGCTCAAAATCCTAATTCAGGAATAAAGTATGCATTGGAGTAATGCTCAAACATGTGAACAGCAAAAAAATTGTAATAACCTATAAGACAAATCAATGAAGCCTATTTATTGCTTTACATGAATTAATCCTCAAATTCAAGATCTTTTCTATGTTCATCATTTAAAAACTGAATCCAACTAGAACAAATTTTGAGAAATTTGGGGATAGAAAAGGTTTACAACTGGGAATCACACTTCTATTTTGTATGATTTGTGCATATGATTCACAAATGACAACAATTGCATGGTGGCAAGCAGGTGGATTCTGGAAGACTGGGTTCATCCAGACATTTGGATCTGTTCAGGACCTTAATTGTGGTATTTTAATGAGTGGAATACTAGTTCTATTTTCAACCCACATATGTGTAAATCAGCTTTCTTACTAGCCACTTATTCATCACCGTCCTAACTGTTCCTATTTATAATTCTTGGGAAAAGCCCAGCAGATAGGTATCCCAATCCAAATAATCCATTTTAGGTGGGGCAGTACAAACTCCCAGCTGTTCCTTTTAGAGATGGTTGGTTCTAGGTTTTTTTTAAAAAAATATGATTTTTATTACATTTTCTGTTTTACAATTTCAAATAAACATTTTGCATACTTAAAGATATCAGTGACTTCTCTTCTCCTCTTTCCGTGGTTCATTTTACATATCTTATATCCCTGCACATTTTACAAAAACTATACCAATTGTTTTTCCATTATTACATCTATCAAAACCTATTTACACTGTTGCATCTATGTATGCAATTATTTTCCATATAGTTTCAGTTACAGCTGAAACAGGATACATGGATTATCCCATTTACTATTTATTTGTTTTCCATCATGGAACCCAGGGCAGCATACATGAAGTTCTTGGGTAGTTACCAACCCAGACACTATCCAGAAACTGACCTGCTTAGCTTCCTCAAGGTGATGTCAAACCAACCCAAATCAACCTTACTGTACAACTTAAAATTATCATGTCCTTCCCTCATCCAAGATAAAGAAAAGCATCATTATAGCAAACTAGCTTACCTTGCTGACTGACTGCTGTCAGGTTTTTAGAAATCATCAAACGTAGTTGCCTTAAAAAAAAAAAGTTAAAGTTTATGAACTAGATATTTATATGCTTTCGACACCTTGGTTAAAAAAAACCTGGACCCACCCCATGCCGAATAGCAGTTCAAATTATGTGATCTTTCCCCTATCAATTACCTACCATATTTTTTGCTCCATAAGACACACTTTTTTCCTCCTAAAAAGTAAGGGGAAATGTCTGTGCGTCTTATGGAGCAAATGTGTGGTCGATCGCTGGCTCCTTTTCTGGCCCCGCCCCCTTGCCCAGGCATCCATTGTTGAATGTTCTGCAGACGGAGGCTGTTTTCCCAGCGACATGTGACTGGCTGATTAGATTATCTGTCTGGAAACTGTAGAAACTGCTCCCTTTCCTTTCCTAAAGAAGCCGCAGAACTATGAGTTGAACCCCATAAAAACAGGATTTCTTCCCTTTGCAAAGTAAGCCCACCATCTTTCACCTGATCCTCAAAAAAACAGGGTGTTTCCCCTTTGCAAAAGAAGTTGCACAACTGTGAGCTGATCACCCCAAAAATGGGGCTTCCCCCCTTTCCTCCTCTAAAAACTAGGTGCCTCTTATGGTCAGGTGCGTCTTATGGAGCAAAATTTGTATATTAGCCTCTGATAAAATACAGAGGGTCATATTATATCAAGTGACCCAATATTTTTACCCCATGTCTTCCAATTTTCTTAATATGTTGTACACTTGTTGAATGATCAAAAGTAAGTTTAAATCTAAAATTTAAATGAAATGAAGTACTAACAATAATTATTTAAAAGTGTTACTTCTAACAGCAAGCTATCCCTCTACTTTAAAACACATTTTTAAAAGAAAAGCCTGACTAGCTTTTCAGATACCTTTTAATTGAATAATTTTCTAAAGAAATGCCTGAAGTAACTGATATTATAGTTTGAAGTCTTGTTTATTCTGTTATATTTTACTCTAAGAAGACCCATTTATCCTAAATAGAACTCAATAAGGCAAACATGTACAAAATATTTCTTTCTTAATGTGATCCCATTGAGAGCCCAAAATGAAATTTTGCAGGTAGCTCTTAGAAATATTAACTAATCAATACATTTTTGGGGACTTTTTAATCATATTAATTTTAATCACTTTAAATTTTTAAATGTTGTAACTTAACTTTAAAATTTAAAGTAAGCCCATCATGTGACATATTATGTTAAAGCCCATGAAGTTCTGAAGAGATTGGTATTTTTAGTTTTGAAACATCTCAATTCTGGGCTGAGTTTTTAAGGTTTTTGTGTAGTCTGGTGGCAAGGTCAAAATTGTCAAATTTTTGAAATTTAAAACCCTCATAACTCAAACATGGGATGAAATAAAAAAATTAACATTTTAGATTTAAACTTAGTTGTGATCATTCAAAAAGTGTACAAAATATTTAAAAAATTGGAAGACATGAGGTAAAAACCTGGATCATTTGATACTGATTGAATCTTAAAGTAAAAATAAAGGATTATAAAGGCTGTGCTTACTTTACATCAATGCTACTGAATGGGGACGACACAATAAGTGGGATTCAGGATAAAGGCACAGAACTGGACATCCCAGTCACCAGGCAACTCATAGGAGCATCTAAAGGAGGAATAAGCACTCTCCAAAAGATCTTAGATACAACAGGGCTGTTTCAATATGTAGGCCTGGTTCACACATCATGGTAAGCCAAACAGAGAACAAACCTTGGCTATAGATAGTGGTTAAGGAGAGCACTTGGTGTGTTGGGGTGGAGGGTAGAAAACTGAGTATCTGGCAAGTAAGAATGTGCCAGTAAGATAACACATGTGCTCAGCATTTAATACCAGGCTGCAAAAAATGTTTTTACCTGCATTCTTTTATAGAAAAACTCTGTACTCCAAAGATATCACCCAGAAGATCATTTGCACAGTGGACAATATGTTGCTGCTTTTCATCATACAAACGTTTAGACATAATATATTGACCAATATAGAACATTACCTGTAAGAGCAAAAATAAAACAATGCACTTTTCTGTAATACAACATCAACTAGCACACTTCCTAGTTGAGCTCAAGAGTATTACTATACACATTTTAACTAAAATTGTTTCTCATCAAGCCGTAGCACAATCAAGAACTTGAACTTAAGGTTGTTATGTAGGTAAAAGGGCAGAACTGAGAAGAACCTACAGCGACAAACTTCTATTTAGCTTTTAAGCCGTTTTGTTTAATTGCCATTTCATTTTTATATGAATTTCTATTGATTATTACAGGTTACATATTAAGTTTCACCACAATATTCTCTGCAATAACCGTAACTTACCTCCTTCATAGTAAAAGTCTCCTTTTCTGCACCAGCAAGCTTCAGAAGTTGCAGCAGCAACGGCTTGGGTTTAACCTGGAAACATAAAAAGACGCAGCTCGATTTAAACGGTGATGTTCCTGTTCAAGATTTTGTTTGGGGGGAGGCGGTAGCACCATAATAAAACGAAACAAAAAACCCACAAAGGAAGAGGCAAATCCTTTAAATGAAACGGGTTTGCGTGGTCCTAGCAGGTTTCCTGCAAACCTAAAAATCTAACATTTGCACTAGAGTCCCCTGGGGAAAGGCTCCCCCCGAATACTGACCAACTTCTCCGGACGCGTTTGGCTGCTGCCAGATGTGCCCTCGATGGGCTGGTCGGTAGTAGAGGCCATCTTAGTGGTATTGCACGTTTCCCTGTGAAGATTAGAAGGAACTTCGGTTAGGTTCAGCGGTTACGGGTTTATGTCCGTCCCCCACCCCCAAGGTGTCCCCGCCAACAAGCGGAGCCGCATAAAGCCCTCCGGTCGCCCGTCTCCTCACCCGGGTTAGACCGCCGCTTCCAAAAGAAATGCAGCGAAAGGCCCCGCCTGGGGTCGAGTATGAAGAGCGTCGCCTACCGGCCGGACTACGACTTCGTCCGGGGCAAGTCCGGGCTTCGCTCCCCTGGCTGACCGCGGCCCGACATGCCCGAGCATGACTCGCAAGATCAACACTGAGTCAGGCGGGAGGGGAGCCCCGACGCCGCCATTGGATCCTCCTCCCCACATAAACACACACACTGCCCTTTCCCTCCCTCTCCGTACCTCAACGGGTCCCCCTCAGGAAGGGCCCTCGCCTCAGTTCTCCCAGGCAGGCTCCGCTTCACCCACCCACACGCAGGGCAGGGCACGCGTCTACCTCAACAGCCGAGGAGGCCGAATTCCACGCCGAAGGCCGCCATTTCAGGCCCGACAACGCGGCCATGCCCTGCCTGGGTTTTGCCGCGGCGCGAGCAACTAGCTTCTTGTGGCGGCGTCTCTCGAGCGCCCCCGTCGGCCCTGCCCAACCCGGCAGCCGGTTCTTTGCGCCAGTGGCGCGCTTCACGGCCTTTCCTGCAGTGCTTCGGGGGCCGATATCCCCCCCCCCCCGCTCGATAGGGTGCGTGTTGAAGCGGGCCTATTCCGAAGGAACTGTCGAATACATTGTCCGTGAAATGCCGCCGCGGCCTTGTCTTTCAAGGAGCCTGTCCCGACGCGGGTTCCTCCTTGGCGCCACCCCAGGAAGGAGCGGGGCGCCTCGCGGGATGGGAGGGTGGCGACGCGGTGCCTCGGCTGCAAGGCGGCCTCCTCAGGGCCACGCTGCGCTTATACCAGAGACAGTAATTGGCTGTGCTCTTCACTTGTAGTGGCGGGGTGTGTGTGGAGATTTAAAGTCCTGGGTGTGTGGTTTTTTCATACGCTGAACATTCCTGCGGTTGGGACCCCGCTACGCAGGTGAGACTCCTCTTCCGACCTATATTCTCATCTCTGGCCCAGATCACACCATTAAAGTGACACATGCAGCTGCATATGCGCCACAGTAATATATACACACGCTCAAACCCTCAACCTGATTATGTGCGTTTGTTTTTTGTTATCAGGAAAATGCCCATTGCATGCCCCCCCCACTTTCTGGTTTCTATACATCTTGTTTTGTGCTGCCCTGCGTCCCACCACATGTCCCCAGGATGCACATAAAGTAAGTGCGCCCTTATGTCGCCCAAAGCACCACACTACATATGCTCTCCAGGGAATCCACCCTGTTCCCCCTTACCTGTTTGTCTGGTTCTAATTGAGGCATGGACCACCCCCCCCCCACACCTTTCATCATCATTTAAGCCAGATACTTTCACTCTAGCCTTGTTAAAAACAAGGGAAAGTTTAATTTCTCTATGGAACAATGTATAGAATTGTTTAATAAATGTCTACACCCTCCATAATCGCCCTTGCCTGAGATCATGTAGGCTGCTACCTGTTGGCTTAATTAAGGTTGCAAACCTGCACCTAGTTTCCTTAAGTAAGCCCCACTGCGTTCAGTGGGAATTGCTTTTGAGTAGACAGTGCAGAAGACTGCAGTGTAATTGTGCTATTATCAGCTAAAGAGAGAAGGAGCGGGTAGTATGCCCCAAACAGTCAAGATCTGCTAATGGTTAGCAAGAGTTGATTCCCAAAGACAACGACCACACTTTTAACAGGTTCAGGTTAGACATGGACACTGTGCAAACACTACATCCAAAAGAAACTAGGTTATATGGATAAAAAGGGGATGGGGCAGATAGAACAGGGAGAATGCAAAATTAGAACGAGAAATAATACCCCATACTTGTACTTTTTTAGTTCCATTTAAAACCTGTTCATGACTCGCCTCATTAGCCCTTATCAGCCAACATTCATAGAAACATTGAATTGTAGAGTATGGATCCCAATGGTCATATAGTCCAACCCCCTGCAATGCAGAAATTCTGCCCACACCCATCCCTGGGTGGGATTGAACCTCCAACCTTCTGGTTAACAGCGACATACTGACCCATTGCGCCAGGCTCAATTATGGGCAGGTGTTCTTCTAACCTCTGCCCTTTCCTCCAGCAGCCCTTGAGATTTTATCAAGTTGGAAAAACTAGCTTAGTTTTGAAATAGGATTTTAAAGGAGGAAGTTGGAAGGTGGGGCAACAAATTATATTGCTTCTGCGAACAGAATGCTGAAGGCTATAGCTTGTGAAAGAAGTCACAAGGTCTTAAAAAAAGAAAAAAGAAGTGCTGTCCCAGCTAAGTCACACACCAGGCTAAACGGCATTTCAGAAATTATTAAGATGTTTTTGCTTTTTAAAACCCCCCAGCAGTCATGTCAATGAGGAAGTTAACTTTCTGAACAAATTAGCATCTTGTGGAAACAAGACATGAAAACAAAGTCAGTGAATTGAGAGAATTGCTTGTTACTTAAGCATAGTTACCCACCAATCACTAAAAGTACTAAAGTTGCTTGTAACATAATGAACACTCATTTTGGCATATCTCCAGTGGAAAACCACCATGGTGACAGTGTGCTTGCTTTAGTGTTACCTTAAGGGCACACAGTACCCAAGCATAAGCCATGCAAACTAGAGTCCATGTCATGCACGATTGTGCAGCTTTCAACTATTTGTACAGGTGAAGGGATAGCAATAGGAGGCAAAGGTATTGTTTGCAAGTTAAAATGTAAAAGGTAAAGGACCCCTGGACAGTAAAGTCCAGTCAAAGGTGATTATGGGGTTGCGGCACTCATCTTGCTTTCAGGCTGAGGGAGCCAGTGTTTGTCCACAGACAGCTTTCCGGGTCATGACTAAACCGCTTCTGGCGCAACGGAACACCGTGACAGAAACCAGAGTGCATGGAAACGCCATTTACCTTCCTGCTACAGCAGTACCTATTTATCTATTTGCACTGGCATGCTTTTGAACTGCTAGGTTGGCAGGAGCTGGGACAGAGCAACAGGAGCTCACCCCATTGTGGGGATTTGAACTGACCTTCCAATCGGCAAGCCCAAGAGGCTCTGGTTTAGTAATAATAATAATTTGTTGGAAGCCGCCCAGAGTGGCTGGGGAAACCCAGCCAGATGGGCGGGGTATAAATTCATTTTCATTGTTATTATTATTATTATTATTAATGAAACAAGTTACTGGCAAGGTTGATTAAACAGCTGAGTTTCACAAGGGATCCATGAACAAATTCATAGACAAATTTCCCAAACAAAGCTGAAGAGAAACACATTAGGAGCACACTCTATTCTAATAAGTGCATCAAGTAGATTAGGTAAAATAGTGGAAAAGTGCCACGTATTTAATTGGGTGCATAATCATGCCATTTGTACTGACATCTGATTCCAAATATTTATTGTGTCCTATAACATCAGGCTCAATTCACTTGGATTCCCAAACCCCCAACCCATCATGGGCTTTGACCCATGTTAGATGGGGATTCAGTTCCCTAATTCTTAATTTCTGAAGCAAATTCCAGAGATTTCCCCACAACTCAATTCATCACCTCGCTCACTCCTCCAATCCACTCTCTAACCTGGGAAATACACACTAACTCACCTTCCACAAAACCCAGCAGTGAAGGAACAGAGACTAATGAGGTTAGCTGGACATAGCAACAGGAGAGGCAATCATCTCTGTCTTTGGAAGTCTAAGCTTCATAACCTCAGGACAGCTCAGAGGGAGTTTAATGGTGTTTGTGGCCATGAAGAATTTGGTAAATTACAGTAGGTAAAATGTGCAATGTGCCTTAAATATATTTTCTGCCTCATACGTTCTAAACATTTGCACCAGGCAGTAAGACATTAAGGAATGCTTCTGTTCTTATGAAAGAGGCCTGTGTGTCTCTAAGACAGAGATCTGATTCAACAGGAAAGCGTAGTGCCTCTACTATTTATGGTTAATGTACAACCAAAACAAAGTGCAGAACACAGCTGAGATGTACAAGTTTTTGATAAAGATTGGGAAGACAAGATGTCAATTTTGCACTAGTGGAATGGTTAGAAATCTGTTTATGGCAAAGTGAGCATATGACTCATAACTTCTCATCCTATGATTATGAAATATATATAGGGGAACATCAGATACAGAATTGCAGAAGTGCACGTAATAATAGTTTTGCATTGTAGAGGCAGCAACCTTTAACAATACTGTTCTCTTAAATGAAAGCACCACCACCATATCCATAGCTCTTAAATAACTTAAAAGGGAGACAAATTATACTGTTTCAAAGAAAGTCCTTAGGCAAGGCTAATAATTAAGAACTCTTTTATTCAATCAGCGAAACCAAGAATTTAAATAAAACCTCTCTTCATTCTAACTACAGGATGCGTACATTTGGGTTCTTAGTTTGTGCATTTCATTTATATTTTCTGCCACTGAGAAGACCAACTCCAGCGTTCAGCACCATTTGTACCTTATACATTCTTATTGTACACTGTATTTACAGTAATATCCTACAACTTCAAACCATGTTACAGTTGAATGAGATAGAGAGTTTAACCATTTTATGCTACCTTTTCAGACACAGAATTGACTTGCAGGAACATTGAATCCACGTTGTTAGAGGCTACTTTGTGTCTTTATAAAGGCATCTGAATTAGTCTTTTGTTTTAATTAAACAGATCCTTGTGGTGTATTTATCTTTCAGAAAAGCTTGTGCACAGCACAAAATTAGTGCAAAATTATTTTGTCAGTGCATACATTGGAACAATACGCACTTCAAGATCATGCTGTTCTGAACATACTTTTCTGCAGCCTATTTCTAACGCTAATTACAGATATTCAAGAAAGTAACTAATTTTGTAAAGTATCTAAAACTGTTAGACATGAAATGAAATGGTCTATCAAAATAGAGCCCCCCCCCCCCCCGGTATATTAGGCTACTGAAGGGTTTAGGCTACAAACACAACCAAAACATTTGAGAACTGAATAATCATTGAACACTGGCCCTTTTCTGAGGTGGTTGTTTCTAGATCGTATTGCTCAAATCACTGAAAGAATTTGGGATCTAAGATTTGCATCTTAGTTGTGAAGAGACACTTTTATCAAAAGAAATTAGTATACAGTTCATTTTACAGGAGTTGCAGAATTCAGTTATTTGTTCTTGGTCACATCTTCCTAAAACTACATAGACAGAAATAAAATACAGGCAGTATATGAAGTTCTGCTTTTGATCATACAAGGCTTTTTTACAAACAAACAAACTTTTAATGTATTTATCAAATGAACTTTGTCGCTTATGAAGCAAAAACTATATACCCTTTCAAAGCAAATTTCTTTTTGAAATCACAACCTTCTAGTTTTACATCTCAGGCTTACAGTTTCAGTCTTTTCCATAGTTTTTTTCCCTCCTGAAAGGCTTTACCACCTGGCTTAAAATTTTTGCAGAAATATTGATTTGTCAGTTAAGACATAATCTGCAATTGTCTGGAAGCATTCCCACCTTCCTGTTCAACCCTGTGTAGTTCCATTATAAGAGGCTGCAGCAGACTGAATCCCTTAATTGTGTTAAGGGACCTGAGGATCTTAATTGCCACCCTACTAGTTCCCCCCGCCCCCTAAAGCAAATCCTCCTACTGCTTAATTGTCAACATTGTTAACTTTACCCTGGGTTAATCTTAACCAGCAGTTGAAACCCAAGAACTGAAACTGATTAAAAATCATGGTTATTTACCAAATGCTTCTTGGCATTAGCCATGGTTGACCCTGGTATAGATGCAATTCTTAATCATGCTTTAAGCTTGGGGATGGATAGGGGGCATTACACAAACTTGGGAGAAGTACACAAACTCAGTTCAGGAACAGGAAATACTACACCCATACTGGCCCAAGGTGGTTGACTAAGGAATCCACCCTCTTCTATGAAAAATTCTAGGACCCTTAAAGGTGGGCATGAAGAAAAGCATTTCAGATTACAGGAGCCAGCCCTGCAGCCAGTTATATTTTTAAAGAGTTTAAAAATCTGATCATGCTGCAAAGGATCAGACTGTTTTAGGTGTCCTAATAATACTAGAATACCGTAATTTTGCTTAACTGTAAATGAAGAAAATCTAACTCTCAGAAACAAATGTTTTCTATTGGATTGTTAAAAATAAATCTATGCATGATTATGTTATACAATATTTCATTCAAAAAATAATAATAATACAAGAAAAAACAAACAAAAACAAAATTTGATTTTCCATTCTTTACCAGATCAAGAAGATACAATGTTCATTTGACTTCACATTATCAGCAGACAGCCTCCTTTCTAGAAATGGTAATACTGACATAATCAAAAGGGCAGAATGAATTCCTTTGGCAATTAATGTCACATCTAACTTGATGAGTCCATTTGGTATGAAATAGTTGAGTTCTCTTAGAATTGCCACTGTAATTATGAACCATATTTTAAATATAGAAATCACATCACTTAGTAGAATAGAAAAAAACACCATAGGCCAAGATTGTAGAAGTTGAGTTTTTGTAGTGCTTGGTTTTTTAAAAACTGATCCTTTATATAAAAATAACAGAAATGCACTTCCTTAACAGCAACTGGGCGCATCTATTTCCTTATTTTGCTTGTTTCAAAACTAGTGCATATTAAAAGGACTCATTCACCATCCATATCAGTACTTGTTCTATGGACGCTGAACCAGCTTGCTCTTGCCCCCTTCTTGCTCACTAAGTTTGAAGTGGGTATAAGCTAAAATTCCAAACAATGTGCATGTAATCCCAAGGCCTTGATTAATTGATAAAGGATCCTTAAATAAGAGGTACCCTCCCATGAGGGTGATGCAGAATTTGAAGTGTCCGAACATATTATAGCTATACAGATCTGTTAAGGAGCATATACTTGTCAAATGTAAAACATGCGAAGTTCATTTATCCACTTACTTGTATGTTGATACAATCCTGTGGAAAGTTTGGCTGCTTAAATCCTATTGCAGTCAATAGGCTTAATTAGCTGCCTAAAAGTGCACAAGGTTGCAGCCCATGCCTGCTACCTAGGTATCCCCATCACCTGCTTAACCCAACTTCTGATTATTTTGTTTCTATACCTCTTAATAGATCAAAAATATCTGTAAGTGGTGTACAGCACACTGAAGCAACAACAGACAACTTAAACAAGCCTGAGTTCTTACTCAGCTGCATTTTGGGTTTTTAGCTACATCTCAGCTACTATAATCGACACTTTTATGCTTTATGTATAGCAGATCATTACCTACAAACTAAAAATTCATTATCGTGATTTAATTACTATGAAATGATAAATGCATATCCAAGCACTTGAGCACTGAAAAGTTGTGCTAGTAGAATTCAATGCAACTACTTTCTGGGCACAATTTAAGGGGTTGGTTTTTACCTATAAATCAGACTGTTCCATCATGCTGGCCACTTCTGCCTCCAGTTAAAAAGGATCTCAAGCAGTAGAGCTGGGGGAGACCAGTCTGAAATACTAGAGGATGCTGCCAGTCAGAACAGACAATGCTGGACTTACATGGGCCAATAGTCTGACCTGGTATAAAAAGGCTTCTTATGGCTGGTGGGTTGGAGGATTCTCCATAGCAACTTTTGTGACCAGTGAGGGGTGCGGACAGGAGAGCGTAGAGTAACAGTTACATTCCCCCACCACAGCTGAAGTAGCAGGACTGTGGGTTACAAGCCACTGCATTTTTGCAATCTTGTAATCAGAACAAAACATGTTCGTTATTAGTTGGCTGGCACCCTAATTTCTTTATTAAATATACCAGTGTGAATACTGAAGATATATTTTTTTCAACTGAAAGTGAGAAATAGGACTAAAAAAGAGAAAAGGATACGTGACTGGTGAAGTATTCCCAATGATCCAGTAAATAGATAAGTTCACCATAAAGGCTATGATTCCAGACAGCAGCACCATAAACTGCGGGTAATAGACACACACAAAAAAACATGAGCACTGCAACATGTTTCAAGGCATCACTACATTAAAACGTTTGAACAGCTGTACAACATAATACAGTATAGCAAATTCACAATCAAATAAGCAAATATGGATTGTAAACAAACAAAACCCATACTGGTTTGCAAAGCACAGTGTTCTTCCTGGAAGTGGTTTGAACAGTTACTACAGGAAGCATGAATTCTCTTTGACCCTGGCAGACAACTTTGGGCCTTGATTGGGCCAGAAGCCACAATGCCATTTTTTTCATTCCCAATAATTACACATTAACATAATGGATTCTTATGTTGTTGGCATATACATTGTACAGATGTTGGCTGCCTTGGGAGTTTCAATTGTTTTATGTCACTGCTGGGAAAGGTGTTTTTTTTTATACTGATTTTTATTATTACAGCATTGTACTCTATTTTGTATTACTGTATGCTTATATATTTTTTCAAGCTGCCTAGAGAATCTTATGTATTGGGAACCACCTAAAATCAATCAATCAATCAATCAATCAATCAAATTCAAATGGAATATTAATTTTATTTTAAAGTTTTTGTTAAGATTTTTTTCTTTGAAGAGTCTGACATACCTGTTCCCAAGGAGGATAGAACCATCAACTTAGCAGACTTATTACTAGAGAGCAAATGCAGTTCTATCCTATGTTTACTCAGAAGTAAAGTCACATTATATTTGGTACAGTTCGCTCCAAGTAAATTCATACAGGATTACAATATGAGATGGGCAGAACAATACTAACCGGGCAGATACACTAGGGGCAGATATGTTGGCATATCTTCTGTGTAAATCAAGTTCCGCTGCTTCTGCCCAAGAGGTCTGTGGCTGGGGAAGGGTGAACATTACTTTACTGCCCTTCCATCAACTCCTATAGAGTGAATTTAATTACACCTGTATTTTGGGTGGTATAAGCTGCACTGACCTCTATGGGCTTTAGAGTTCATGAGTAGCTGGACCGTCTTCATAAAATCCCCATGATTCCAGTAACTGCATGTCCAGATTTACTTACTTAGGCCAGACTGTAACTGCAAAACTTGGGGACACTCCCCCACCCTCTATTTGAAGTGGATGCTCCAGAAATTATATTTGGCTAAGCAGTTTCTACTTGGAGCACCACTGTAACTATGATTGTCATTTTGAAGATACTACTCAAATATGCAGGCTCAAACTTTTTTTTTTTTAAAAGGCAGACACAAAACAAAGGCTTACCACAGCAGAGAGTGTCCAGGGACCAAATATTCCACCATCGCCAAATACTGGTTCAAAGAAGGGAACGACACACAACAGCATGCCACAAGACATGGGAGCTTGATAGTACAGCAACTGCATAGAGTTTACCTGTAGCTCATGTTGCTTTGCTCCTACCCACTAAAATCAAGAAAAATACATTAATAACCTGTGACATCCAAGTGTAGTAAGTTGTAAGGAATCTTTTAGCACCTTCTACAAAAATGGTAACATAGATATATACATTAACAAAAATCTATACGTACATTAGAGGACAGCTAAGCCCAATTTATCCACATTTGGGAGGAAAGCTGAAACATTTGGAACTTCAATGGATTTTTCTTTACACAGGCTTAAATGACAGGGTTTGGGTTTCTGAGAGTTTCAGTATAGGTTTAGATCATCAAGAAAAAAATGCCATGTTTAACTACGGAGTCAAATTACTTCCCGAAGAAGCATTAATTTTAACTGGTGGTTATAACAAAAGATATTGGTTTGCAAGTACTTCATATAATTTTTTTTTAATCTTGCAGTACACAGAAGCTGCAAAATTGTAGCTGCTTAGAGAGCAGAAAACTATCTGTTTGGATCTCTTCACATGCAATGATATGAATCAAGATGGTGCTTGGAGGCCAAGACTTCTAAATAAGCTTGCAAACATGGCTGGGCTCTGATTTTAATTTATTCATGTATATACTGCTTAGTGTCAAAATAGGCTTCTAAGTAGTTTGTAAAGTATAAAAACTATTTATACAAACACCCACAATTAAATACAAAAGAAAATAATTCAATTAAAACTCCACA
Organism: Podarcis gaigeae; assembly: GCF_964106915.1. NCBI lineage: Eukaryota > Metazoa > Chordata > Lepidosauria > Squamata > Lacertidae > Podarcis > Podarcis gaigeae. Next base: position 44,681,663 of record NC_139686.1, read on the forward strand.
GCAATTAAAACAGGTGACTTGGGTTAAGAGACCAAGGGGATGCCTATGCACTTTCAAAAGCTAGCAGAACACTAACACAGATGGAACCTCTTGTATTTCAGCATAGAGTGCATTCCATAACAACTGGTGCCACTAGTGAAAAAACCACCTCAGCAGCAGCACAAACTATCAGGCCAGGACAAGATTAACCAGTTTCCATTTGTTGATTTTTAAAGCTGTTACTGGGCAATGGAGGGGAAGTCTGTCTCAGGTAACCTGGTCCAGAGTTGTACAGGGTTTTATTCAATGTGCCTAAATTGCTTGTTCCCTGTACAAGATCAGAACAGAGACTCCTTCCTTTTAGAAAAAAGCAACCTAAATTCAAGTATCCCCTCTCTCATCCCCATTGTGTCTGGTACCTCTTTTGGACTCTTAATCCTAGCCAGTTTATTCAGAACTTAACCCACACAGGGTTCTTTGGGCCTTCCTCCCTAGTAAGTATGTTTAGGGCTATAAGCTCCATATATCACTTATAAGACCTAACTTCAGACATTTCTCCCTATTTCTTTTTACATAGAAAAGTAGCCTTTAAATGTGTTTGAGAGATGGCCATGATGTGAGTTTTATGAGACTGTAAGCGTGGAAATGTTAATATGTTGGTTTGTTTAAAATCCAGATTTCACTTTGAATAAAATTTCCATATTTAACCCCAAAATAAAGAATGTAGCCACATAATACACATTTGCCTACTGCTTGCAGACAAATAGTTTGGTGTCAGTGACCACGGTTTCGTATTTTACAGTTGTCAAGAGTGGTAAATGCACAACAATATATTAATGGAGGACCTGCCATCTGAGATAGACAGAAAAAAGGTAGAAGATTTAGGAGTGTTACATCAAGACAGTTATTATTTTGAATCAAAAACTGCATATGATAAAAGGTCATTTTTTTTACTTACCACTTGATAAAGAGATGTAACTAAAACACCGAGGGAAGCAAATACCATGCCAAGAAAGTTAAATTTCACATCATAATAGGAATTTAGGAAAACGCCTAAAGTAATAGGAATCTGTAAAGGAAAGGAAAAAGAATGTTACATGTTCTATGCATTTGTTGCTCATACAATTCGACAGAATAAAACTTTTCTTATCTATAAGCCTCAAAGTCCAAACTTCAGCTGTCACGTCCAGAGATGCTGTATCAATATATAATTTGATGGAAGAAAAAGAACACCACCAATAAAAGTCACACATGCTATTGAAATGAAAGCAGTTACCACTAAAAATGCATCTCCTACTCAGAACATTGGACAAGTTTCTGGTGAGATACAAGATTTTCTTCAAGAAACAGCCTAAAAGACCACTATTTTGCACAAGTGCTGTAGCAATTGCATCATATGCAGCTCACGAATATAGTGGCTGTGGTACATCTGAGGAAATAAACACACATAATCTAAAACTCAAGTGTAATTTTTGTTTCAATGCTATTTTTTTTGCTCTTATGGAAGTTTATGCAAATTCAACCGACATTAATTTACTACAACCCAAACAATTAAGATTTATTAAATCAGGTAACAGCCTTAATTGGGGAGGTTTATATGCTTTTCTACTTTTTTATGCCTCTATTGTATGGTTTTTATCTTTTCAGTGTTGTAAACTGCTCCGATATGTTTTGTGCTTTAGCGGTATATACTTTTATAAATAAATAAAACTGAAATGCACTGATATTGAAAATGCAGACATCTCACTACTTCCTAACCTTTCTTATCTCCTATACTTCACAACCTCAGCTGTCCACCTTCTCCATGAGCTTCAGAAGACCAGCATACTGCACTTTGCTTTTGAAAAAGGGAAGGGTCACCCCTTATTTAACAGGGCTGGACCAAGAAGGCATTTGCCTTCCCGGAACATCACTTCCCTGCATTAAAAACGGGCAATCCGATTCTTTCACTCAGAACCAGCGAGCAGGGTCGTCTGCGCCAGGCCCTCCTCTATTCGGGCAGCAAGCCTACCTAGGGCAAACGCAGTAAGAAAAAGAAAGGGCCTCTGAGCCTGTGCAGAATGAATTAACGGCCTTCATAAACTGGGAAAGGAAAAAAAGGCGGGAGAGGCTTCCGGGTATTCCATCAGTAGCCAAAGCTCTGTTTTTTTGTGCGTAGGGGTGCCAACTTGAATAAAATTAGGGGGGGGGCAGGTAAGCCCCACCCCACATAATCGATCACATGATCACCATTTGAATGGCAATGCCTATTAAATGGGGGGCCCTCAAATATTTCATTGGGTGGGGGACGGAGACCCCTGGGCCCCTAGGAGTTGGCTCAAAGTGTTTGAGGGCAGCGATCGCCTGGACGTGCGAGAGCGGCTGGCTCTCCTTTCCCTCCCCCCGGGCCTGAGGAAGGGTTTCGGGGGCCGCTCTGCCGGTGCGCAATGGCCCCTCTCCCGCCCTGGTTCTCTGGCTCCCGCCCTTCTCCTCACCAGGGTGAGCTTGATGCGGGCGGGGAAAGTCTTTCCGTAAGCCACGCTCTGGATGAGGACGATGACCGGCGTGGTCATGGCCTTGGCCAGCTGGTAGGTGCCGATGGTGTTGTTCTGCAGGGACAGGTTGGTGAAGACCACGAAGCCGCAGAAGCTGAGCGCCAGGGGCAGCACCTGGCGGGGCCGCAGGCTCTTCGGGGAGAAGATGCCCAGCGCCTGGCACACGTACAGCCCCAGCCAGGTGACGGCGAAGTGCACCAGCGTCAGCGTCAGGTTGGGGAAGCCCATCCGCACGTACAGCCACTTGTTCAGGAACACGATACAGATGGACGCCGCCAAGTTCACCAGCAGACCCGCCGCCAGACGGCCCCGCTCCAACGCCGGGCCCATGCTGCCGTCGGCCGCCGGGCCCAGCTCCTCGTCCGCAACCGGCGAGGCAGCCGCAGTAGCCACCGCTCCTGGGTGGTAAGCGGCGGCGGCAGCAGCAGCACTGGCCGCCGCCGCCACCACTACCACCGCCTCGCCCGCCCACTACCGGGCCACGTGGCTCCGGCGTAGGATCTTCCGGGGCCAACAGGCCGGCGGCTCCGCCCTGGCAAAGAAGCGGCTCGCCTCACGGCGGCCCTCTTTCCCCTCAGACACACGGGGCGGAGTCCCGCCCCTCTGGCAGGCTTAGCGGAGAAGAGCCTCCGCCTCTCCCTCCGTATGACCAGAAAGAAACAAATCCTTACCTTTTCCCCTATAGCTCGGGAGAAAGGGGGCGCCTGTGCATAGCTGTTAACGTTTCCCTTTTTTAAGGAAAATTCCCTTGTTCCGAATAGGATTCCTCGCAAGAAAAGGGAAAAGTTGACAGTCATGCGCCTGTGCCGAATTGCGAACCCGCCTCGAAGAATTCGAGCGGGACCGTTGCCGCCCCTGAGGTGAGCTCGCGCGTTCGAACGACGCTTCGAACGCCACTCCCTTAACGGCTGTTTAACGGCTACGCGCTGCAGAAGGCGCCTTAATGCAGCCCTGTTGTGCCGCAGTTGCTGGCTCTCGGGCAAATGAGTTACCGGGACGACTGAAAAGCGTTGGACTAGTGGGGGGGCGGGGACAACGGAAAAATAATGGCTCCTTCCCCGTTTGACAGCGTAGCCAGCAAAGGTGGTGCATGGCTGAAGTTCTTTAAGATGTATTTGTTATTTTATAGCGGCCTTCCAGATTCCCCGCCCCCAAACTCCCATCCGTCCTGACCATTAGGAGTTGGATGTCCAAAAGAAGCTGGAAGGTCTCAAGCTGAGAGGTTGCTTCAGGCATTGCAGAATCTTCTAGCTCCAGGCAATGGGGTAAGAGACAAAATACTGGAGGCATTTCCATGGGCTGAATTGCCAGGAACGATTTGGAAGGGCACAGGTCCATATCAGGCTGTTGTTTTTTAATATATATATTTTACACACATATATAGACACACCCCATATGTAAATAGGTCTGGTTCTTTGTTTCCAGACTGATAGGCACTCAACTACACAAGGTCATTATTAGAGGGATTACTGAAGAAATACCAAAATTTGAGGGTGAGCTGAGCTAAGACCGCCTCATACATAAGATCCTTTTGGCTTACAACAATACAAGTTGTCTGCATAAATATACACACTCGCTGGCACCTACCAGTCATTTTGTGTTTATAATGAGACTTGTAGGCAAGAACAGCATTTGTGAACTAGAAAAACAATAATTTTCTTTGTCTACAATAGATTTTGTCATATCCTTATCCCTGTCTGGAGCAAAAATGTGAGATATAAATAAACATAACGGTATTCTAGCAGAGTCCACGTTGTTTCCATTATCAAATTTAATTATGTTTGCTTGTAGTTGCTCAGTTGGTAGAGCATGCGATTCCTAATCTCAGGGTCATGGGTTTGAGCCCCACACTGGGCAAAAAAATTCCTGCATTGTAGGTTAGACTAGATGACTCTTAGGGTCCCTTCTAACTTACAGTTCTATGAGTCTATGAATTAACAGTGTGAGGTGTGTTAATCTGAATTTACATGGTTTATCTCTGTAGATCATGGCATAAGGTTGACATAATTCTAATATGACACGAGACCTTCCATGATGAGTTTTGGTGACCATGGAACAAGCCTGAGTCCAGCTCCCTACTGAAAGGCATTCAGGAATATCCTGAGTTCACACACATCTGACTTAAGGATTAACACATGCAAATTTAGTTGTCAAGTACAGGATACTCAACTCAATGAGATTGTGGAGAGATGGTCAGGTTCAAATAATGGTTTACTATCAAAAGTCTTTCGCCCTTTTGTTAAGCAAACAGGATGGCCAGTTTAAACTATTTCTCACCAATTATGGAAATTGTAGGAACCACTCATTTCACAGCCCTGTCCCTTCCCCACCAACAGCAAATAGACCACCACACCACATCCCCACAAGGCACTCCAGGGGCAGGGCCTAAGGACTGAGCCACTTCAGGATCTTGACAGCACTGGGCCAAAGTGCTATGCCAGCTCCAAGCTGGTGTGCCTGCCTACTCACCTTCTTTCCCAGCTAGCATGCTCAGCAGAGCTGCCAGTGTGGTGCTCCAAACTCCAGTAAACCCCACTGAGAAGTGGTGTGAGCTAGGGTTGCACCCTAAATTTTCAATCTGTCCTTGCAATGGATTATGGGTACTTTTTCTTGATAATCAGAAATTCTGTCAAGTAAGTAGCCACTAAGGCTGGAATCCCAGGGATGCTTGTATCCTAAGCCTCCATTGTTTTAAGCAGCAGTGTTTTATATAAATACATGTATATATCTGGAATGCTTCACTCTCACTTGAAAGTCACACAAAGCCTTTGGTTGTCAGGCTGAATATGGAGAAAGGGCTTCTGTTCTGAGAAAAGGTGCACAGGCAACAGGATTTTTACCTGGAAGACAGTAAGCTGTACTCATGAACAGCTGTGAAGGTTTAACCATGTGATCTAGCAAACAAGAGGCATCTATTTATAGTGCATTTTGCACATTTATGTGCTAAAGATACTTATTTCCTAGTAAAGCAGTCATTTCAAATTTTATTGGAAAAAAATACAAATGTCAAAACGGTTTGTCATTTTACATACATAGAAAGTCATTTTGCTAGTGTCAATGCACAGCAACATCTTTAAAACAAAAATTCTATGCCAAACTTTGTGCGTTGAATCAAAGGTTTCTTTCACCTGGAGTATGAGAACCTTTGGGCCCAACCTTACATTTACTTGTGCCACCATTCAACTTTTTTATAACCTTGAATGGTGGAACTAAGATTGGATTTCATATCCAAGAGGATCAAGACCTTGATCCAAAAGCATGAGGGAAGACTCCCTTAGCTTCTGCAGCAGCTTCTGGAGTTCATCCTTAGAAAATACCTGAAGAGGAAGATAAGAATAACTTAAGGGTATAGATACAGATACCACTGTAAGCATTTATTATATGAGGAAAAAAGTTAAACAGTCTAAGTACAGGAAAGGGTGATGGTATTTTATCTAAAATAATCCTAAAACATGGGGCTGACAATTTTAATTTAGTTCAGAAATGCTTTTTAAAAAAGATACTCTCCCAAAAATATACAACCGGGGCCCCACCTGTGTATTCCCTAACTAGAAAGTTGGCTTTCTCGAAACCCCCCCCCCATTAAAGTACATAGTCATAAGGACTGTTCACTCTCATGGGTGCTATACTGACTGGGACTGTCTGTTCCTTTATTCTGTTAGTGTACTAGTGTCCTGCATTATTCCAATTTATTTTGGAAGTGCTAAAAGAAAGCCCCTAAATAATCATACAGTGTTGTATCCAGGACTGCACCAGCAGGGTTCCACTAGTGCTATAAGACTTAGGTTGCCCTGCACCCCCTCCAGATTTGCTCCGAAAGGTCAACCAACTCTTCACAGCTAATTTTGATGGCATGCAAGTGTCTGGAGAGGAAGTTCTGTTATGCGCACCTAACCTCTTTGTGCCAGCAGAGCTGCAGTGTTGGATGTGTGCCACACCCAATTTCTTCCCAGAAATTTTAAACACTATTTGATAGTGTGACTAATGTATTGTGTGCTTTGGAATTTGACAAATACAGAGAATAAGACAAAAGTGCTTGTTACAGTGTGGATTATTTCAGCTAGATAGGCAAGCAGAGTATTTAAAACTTAAAGCAAATGAACTTACCAAGTAGAGTTTATGTCGATCTGATGAAATCAAGTCAGCAAGCCTTAGGTCTTCCTGATACTGTCTTGTGCTATGCAATACAGTATGAAGGAGGAAGCACATCATTGGCAAACAGAGTTTTCGCAGCATGATCATCTGATGCGTACGCTCAGGGTCATCTTCAGCACCCTTGATAAGAAAATGTGGAATAGTCTTAACCAGAAGTGTCACATTCAGTTTTAAGAAACTCTACTCTAGGGTTTAACAATCATATGGAAACTCAAAATTGAAACATCATAATGCTAAATCCTGCACCAACACAACCGTCATGGGAGGTTATCAGTGGCAACTAGTTATGAAGATTATATCTCCAGTATCAATGGCAGTATGCCTCTGAATACCAGTTGCTGGGAATCACAACCAGGACAGTGTTGTTGCGCTCATGTCCTGCTTGTGGGCTTCCCATAGGTAGATAATTGGTCAATGAGATAACAGAACATTGGATGAGATAGGCCTTTGGTCTGACCCAACAGGGCTCTTCATATAGTTTTAGGATGCTGACCTCCGAAAACTAGCCAAATTTTAGAAGATACTGCAATAATTCAAATTTACAGTTTGAGTAAAGTATTAGCATTTTAAAACCATAGTTGTCAACTTGCAGTTCTTTCTTAAATAAATCTTAAATATTCCTAGGTTTTCCACGGAACAAGCATTACCAAATCAGCAATCAAGCCATAGGTAAACGAAAACTAAGCAACGGCACTGCAGCATGTTAGCCTGGGAAGCAATACTGCTAGCCTATTACTGGGTAGGGGCAGCTTAACAGTCTACTTCAAATATGTATGCACTACCTCTCTGACATCAACCATCCATCCTCCATCAACAAACAGCAAGACATTGTACATTTTTTCTTTCACATCAGCTGTAAGGGCATCCAGGAGACCTTTCCAAATGCCATAGTCCATCTGAAAAAGAAAAGTCAAAGTGAATCTTTCAAATCTTCATAACACACATTGTTTCTTCACCACAATGTATTGCATGCTTTTCCATTAATTTAGGAATAAGCTCAGAGTGGGAGTGTTACAGCACAGGTTATTCCAGAGTAAGTGGTGCAGCTGACATTCTTCTACACTACACAGTTTTAAGAGTTTGCCTCTCTTCTGCAAAAGAGCAGCAGATTGCTGGTTATTTAACTGCAGTTGTCAATGTGCAGTTAAATTTGCCAATGAAGTGGAACCCAGAGTTTTGTCTTACCCGCTTGTTAATATTATGAACTGGGTCTATCCAGTTTAATTAGATGACTTCCATTAGTCCTAAGCTGGCACAGCCGATCATTCAAGGTTGATATGAGTTGTCATCCAACATCTGGATGGAATCACATATGTGATCTCACTAGCACAGGGTTAGCCAATTGGCAAGATAGAAGGATGGGAGAATTTTACCTTTCCTTTCTATTTACCTCATATTTCTTCTCTTTAAGTTCATAGGCAACTTCTTCAGTGAAACTTGCTTGTAAAAGCTGACCAGGCTTCTGTGGCACCGAGTTCATGTGTTTAAACCATTCATTGAAGGCTTCATGAGCTTCCTAAATTGGGTAGGAAATGTTTAGACATTTTCATGTAGGTAAGTGTACACAGGCATAGTAATGGGTTTGTTGACATCCTGATCCTTGACAGACTATTAAATATGCATCTGAAGACCATTGATTTAGAGGAGATGGGGCCTGGCTCTAGAATGTTAGGTTTCTGGTTTTAAAAAAAATAAAAATGGGTCCATATGCTTGAATAGAGTGCATTCCTCTCATGTCTGAGTAAGATTAGCCCACACTCAACATATCTGATTAGGAGGCAGGTCTTCTAGGTATCTCTTTTTGGGACCTAAGTCACAGTCTTACCAGGTAAGCTCTAATACATAAATGCTCTCTAATAGCGTTGTCATCTTCAGCTGGAAGTGGACTATCCATTCCTTGCTCTTCCCATTGATTGTATATTTCTGCTATAGAGTCTTGTGGAATCTTTATAAACACATCCTTGGCTGCTTCATGTTTCTTTGATGCTGTATTTAAAGAGTATCAGTAAGTCATTTTCAGATTCATCATACTTCCTTAATATTTTCTCTAGTTTCAAACTGATGGCTAATATTGTAGTACCTAAGAATTTCCTCATTATAGCATTGCTTTGTTTTAGTGCTTCAGCCCTCTGAGCAGGATTGAATACCAGCCAGTCAATTACATCAATCTTCAGCTGATCTTCCTAGAAAAAAAGTTCTCAATTCAGTATATATAGTAAACAAATTTACTAGTCAGCTTTTGAGGATACAAAACAAATTAAAGACAGTGGTCACAATCTAGAAAACTACATGACTCGCTTAGCATGGCAAGCAGAGCCATGTATCTTAGGTACTATGCTTCTCTAACAGCAGATTTCCATCATTGCGACAAAATGCATTTAAATCTTCAGTGTTTCAAGAACAATTTGTGACTAAGGCATGAGTATTACTGTTCCAAGAAAAAGCTTTGTTTGACTTTCAAACACGCCATGGTATGTCCAAAGTACCTCTCTGGGTGGTAACCACAGATTTCACAATATAAAATCTAATATAAAGTTACTTTCATAGTAACTTTTCCATGGATGCCTATCAAAATCTTTACTTTCAAACAGTGGAAGTATTTGAAAAACTAGCAGTTCACTATTAGCCAGCCTCATACACCATTCATTTGGAACATAAAATTTGAGTTATTCATCCGTAATCTTGGCACAAATAATGTTTAAGTACTGGTGAAAAGACATACAAATGTGTATTTTGGTGGACAGCATAAATTACAATTAAACACTATCAAGAATTGCAACATGAGAAAATAATCCCAACTCTCCCCTTTTACCATAGCTTTGGTCTGAATCCATGTCAATACTAATACTATGAGCAGTACTTGGCACATACTGCGGTCAACAGAATACAAGGGATACAATTTATTTTAGAATTATGAGTATCTTTTCCACAGCTGCTGATTCCCCCCCCCACCCACCCAGTCTTCTCTATTTGGGGGAAAAGTGTTAAGAAACACAGCACCACTGTTCACCTCTGTTGTGCCTGTATCTATTGCAAGATCATGATGAGTGAACTCGCTAGCATCTTTCTTGCGAATATTTTCAACAACCGTTTTAGTGATAGTTGCTACTTCCAGACCTTTAAATAGAAAAATATACAAGAGTTAGATATGAGGAAACAGGAGGAATTTATAGGAGGAAATTTTGGGTTTAAATAAATGTCACGAAAAGAAAAAAGCACATCCACTGAGCAGGAGTACCAATAAGGATACATCAGCAATATTGATAAATATGCTCAGTTCAGTTAGATAGGTATTTTTCAAGAACAAAGGGTTGTAGAAAATGGTGGTGAGGATTTCATAGCAGGGCAGAGTCTCTCTTTAAAAAATTAAAACAAGTTTATGGGTGCTTCAAAACTAAACCCAATGCTGAACAAATTTAAAGTTATTTAAAGTTATTATTTATAGTTTAGTATTCAACTAACTATTACTCAGAGTGGACCCGTGACTAACTTAGGTGTATTAATTTCATTTTGTGTTCTTAGACTAAAAGTTAGTTGAATACAATTGGTAGTATATACGACAATTGAAATACTGCAACTTGGACATAGCTGCTTAATAATACTTGCCCACTTAGAAGATGTAATTAAACGTTCCCCAGGAAAAGAGAATACCACTCCCAAATAAATCATTCACAAAATTTATTACCTGCCTCCTTTGCTAACTCTAGGCAATGGTGACGTTGTTCTGTCTCCGTGACATCTTCCAAGAACGCAGCATACTGAGCAACAGCTACCTCCTGAGGCAAGTGGCTGACATAAAATGCTATAAGATCTGTGTGCTTCTCACATATTAACCACTGCAGCATAAAAATAAATTTAAAAAGAAATTTGTTTTATTGCATTGCCCAATTTATATTTCATTTGTGCACACGAGAGAAAATCAGAATAATTTAACTCTACGTGTTTTTAAAAACTGATAATGCTTTTTTTCCTTTCAACAGTTATTAATGACACTCTGCAGTTATGAAGACAATCCATAAGCTATTTGTATAAACAATGGTCGTCCTTGTGAAGGTGTGTTAAAAATAGCCAAAATATTTCAGCAAACGGTTTGCTATTTGTGTTTCCATTTTAAGAAATGAAAACTGTTCTAGTAATTTTAGAGCTTATTGTAGATGATATATTGCATCTAAAGACTTACCTGAATGTATGTTTTCAAAACGTCCACCGATACCTCCTCCTTAATGGAAAAAGTTACTAGGTTTAATAACATTACTTAAGAATGTCAATTAAATTTCCAAGTCACTGTTACCTTTCTATACTATCTGAAAATCGCTAGTTACATCCAGGTCTCTTTAAGACAAATGACTGAGTCTAGATTGGAACCAAATGAGTTACAATTGAGCATTGTCAGATGTCAGGCATTCCATAACAGGTGACACTATTCTTACCATGTGATATTTGATTATCAGTCATTCCATCTTAATACCTCTGGGAAGGAGAATAGCTTTGCAGCATCAGCAAAAACTAAACTGGAAATTTGTTACATTACAACTGGAGTTTTGTTATATTAACCTTGCACGTTTCAGGGATAGGCAGAAAATGAAGACTATGAGGATACTGACGTTACCTCACAGACAAGAAAGGCTTTAGTTCTTTTATGGATATTTACTTGTACAACAGGACCTGATTTTCCCTTAATCAGCAGGTTACTCCCGCTGTAGAGGTACAGATATTGTTTGCTTACACAGACATACATCTTTTTTTACCATTCCCTCATTATATCTACACAAAACGTTATGGGTTTCTTGTTTAGCCCAAACTTTACTTGAAAGGAAACCATTTAACTAGACAAAAACAACTTACAAATTATGGTGGAAAAATACATATTGCAAATTATTCTTTATAGCATGCATGGGGAATTTCCTGCCCAAAGGCCAACTTGGCCCATGAGGTCATCCCCCTCCATGTTTGACATATCATCAGATGTAGAGCAAGGAAAGCCATGGCTACAAAGGAACAATGTGGAGCCTTCAAGTGCACTCCTGATTGTTCCTCTGCAAGTGGGGGCTTGCATTTGGTGCCAAATGCAAGCTCCCCTGGGACTGGCTCTCCTAAGTGGAGCTGATCCCTGCTGCAAGTAGGGGTTTGCATCCAGGACTTCAAATCCAGAGCCAAATGTTAGCCTGCTGGGATTGTGAACTCCTGATCAGAGCTGATGTGTGCAGCTGATCCATGCAAAGGAACAAAGAATTTTTACAAAGTGTAATGTTTCACCTAATGTCAGATGAGCAACCTCATTCACCTGTCTAAGTAGCCTGCCAGCTCAATACAGTTCCCCATAAGTGCTTTATAGTCAAATATCAATTGCGATGTATAGGTGCTTTCTGTTGAAACAGTTCTCAGACTACTATTTTTAATTAAACTAGCATTACATGCCAAATATGGCATGCTTCTTTTTACTACTAGCAAAATGGGGAGGGGAAGAAGCCACTAAAGAATCACTAGCAAAACGTTTTCTCTTTGTTGTGTTGCTCTGGTCTGTTTCCCTTCCCATCTAGCTCTTAAACCCAGCTTGGTAGCTGGAGAAAAAGAATGATTAGGTTGCACAAGTGAAAGGAGAGGAACCACCAGTTCTTTCCTATATTCCAGGCACCATTACAAGAACTTACTTTAGTCTGTAGTCCCAAAGTGCGAAAAAATAAAATGAGATGTGTCATGAACCGAAGCAGGTGCCCTGGGAGCACATTTCTGTCTTTGGAGAGCCATTTGTTAAATTCTTCCATCAAACCTGAGAAAATAACAAGTTTCAATTCACCTTACCACTAATAAACAGATTTGGGGGGGGGGGGGCCTTGCTGTGCTTTGCTTTAAATGGATAGTTTAAATCAGGGGTTGCCAGCCTTTTTGGACCTGCAGGCACAACTTAAATTTCAAGAAAGTGCTGTGGGCACTGATCATAAAATAGCTGCCATTGAGGCACAGCATAACACAAAATTAGTGAAAGTTCAATTATCGCTAAAGCAAACTTACCATCCACATCTCCCAGGATAATGAACTTCTGAATCACATGATAATGTTCTTGATGCTCTTCCAAAACTCTCTGAAAAGCAGTTTATAATTTGTGAAGACACACCATATATCCATAAAGATTCAGACAACAAAAGAGGAAGTACTTCTTTGCAGAACACATGGTTAAATTTTATTTTATTCACCTCTATTTTAAATAAAACCAAGGTAAAATAGAAAAGAAATAAATACAAAACAAAAGTAAAAAACAAACCAATACAGAATAAAAAAAGAAAAGCAGGGAGAAGAAGATGACCTATTGGTAAATTGCTGAAATAACCTTCACCCTATTTTTAGAAAATATGAACATTAAGTTCTTATTTTCATCCAGAATGGATACACAGGAGGAGACCATTTTGTGCACAACTGATTGAGGAGTAACCGTGATGTGTGCACTGGTTTCGGCAGTGGAATGGGGTGGGATGGGCTTATGCATGACTGCTGACAAGCGCAATGACCCAGAACACAAACTCCGCACAAACAAGGAATTGCCTGTATTCTGAGGTTCAGGTACATCCAATATGCATAAGTAATCCACAAGTGATAGCCAAAAAAGGTAAGATTACTAGGAAAACACTTTCCTGAGACCTAGGTAACTTTCATAGTATGGAACTGCCTGCAGACTTTTGGGCTTGAATTATACTATTAACTATTTAAGGTTTATGTTATAGGATTATATTAACTAATTAGGATTAAGGCTGCACTCCCATATCTATTTACCAGGAAGCAAGCCCCACTGAACATAGAGGAATTTACTTCTGAGTAAACATATACAGGACTGCCTTGTAAAAGTGTGCAATAAAAGAAAAAAAGTTTTCTCTCTTCTGATTAAGATTCAAAATTACCTTTTTATCTGTTGCTTGAAGTTCTTCAAACACCTTTTCTAAAGTCCAGCTTCAAAATATAAAGGGAAAAAAATACATTCAAACATGTAAGTGAAACTGCAGTTAACAGCAATTAATCCAATATTACATAATGAATAATTAAGTAACAAATAATAACTGACTTTGTTTCTAAATACTCTCTGGGGAGGTCTTCTGTCTCCTCTGTGGTCATCACCGATGAACGGATTTCCTGTTCAACAAGTGTGTCCACCATGATCCTGAAATGTGCCCAAACTGTATCTTCCCAGGTGTCACAAACTGGAAGAAGCTTTAGGTTGGCAAAGGAAAACAAAGAGAGCCAAAATTAATAGTTCTGGAATAAGCATATTAACAAAAGATGTGAGCTAGCCTGGCCGCATTCAGATTTCAATGTAAGCCACTGCTTATTATGACAGGAACAAGCTGCATGCCAAGAAGCTTGTCATATCGCAATGCACGTGTGCTAGTCTCAACTTATGTTTTTATCTCTATGTGAAATCATTAATAATGCTAAGATTAATAGGAAATCCAAGAGAACTGTACTCAAAATGTCATTGAAATGTTAACAGTTTTTGAACACAAATAAAGGCTAGCCTAGCTTGTTTGCCTGCTACTGCAAGCAAGCACAAACTTAGCTGTAGTAAATTCCGAGCACTATCTTCTGGTATAAAAGGAAGTAATCTACCCTATTTGTGAAGCCCTGAAAGACCCAAAAAGCACACTATACTTTTTAGAGTTCCCCAGTCACAGCAGCCTGTGTGTTGGCTGTTCTCCGTCTATTCTGCTAAGCTGTCTCAACAAGATGTTATTTTATTAATATATATCATACCTGTTTGAGGTTTCCACTGAGTGCTGCATAGATTGCTCTCTCGTATTTGTCAAACTGCTCCTAAAATTGTTCAAAAATATTTATTTGTGATCATTATATTTTGTTTATAGCTATTTAAGAAATGTACTAAACACTAATTCACTCAATCATGATACTCGGTATCTTCTGAAAGGTTCAGAGAACAGTTAGTAATATAGCATTAGTTAGTTAATCAAATACATCAGCCACCACCAGTATACTTAATTCAGCATCTAATACAGGAACCATTAACTTCAATGGGTCTACTCTGAGTAGGACTAGCATTGGCTACCACTCCATCTCCAGTTCCTTATTTGTTAATAAATTAACAATTTCTATTAATATCAATTGATTAGTTATTGCATAAAATACTATTTACCTTCAGGTCTGTTTAAGCCATACTAATGATATGGTTAGAAATTTAGTGGCAATAGATTATATCTAGCAACAGTAAGACTTCCACCATTGAAATAGAATAGGAAGCAATTTTTAGTTATTCATCCTTCAGCTGTCCAAATCTGCTGCAGAGGGTTGCGGTAACATCCAGAACAGTTTTAGGGAGATGTGGGGAACTGCAGAGGGAATAGCTGAAAATTGCTTCCCTTTCTGTTCAGCTGGAGACACTGTTGGATACAATCCAATATCTACTGAAAGTCAATGACAGAAAAAAATTCCTTAAACAGAATCTATTACAACTGCATGCTTCTTACCTTTTCTGCCAGTCTCCAGCAGCTTAGTTTCCAAATGCATCTGTATGGATTCCCTTCTACAGGTTCCAGCTCTGTTCCTATGTGTAGGGAGTAATTTTATATGTGGTTAATTCAGCAACTTAGGAGAACTGTACTGTCCACCAAAAGATCCACTTTCAGTTTCTCTGAAACTTTCCTCAAAGAGCAATCAAGATGCTGAAGGCTATCTAATCTGATAAGCAAAGCAGTCTCACTATCTTACTACAGCTATGTTCAAGTAAGAACAAAGGGTACATCTAAATGAGAATGCCGGGTCGGCGCCATCGCCGAATGGCGGACTCCCTCCGAGCTCCGGAGGGAGCCTGCACGGCAGGGGCTGGGTCCTACCGCACCGGCGATGCGGGGACCCTTAAAAACCACGGCCACGGGGGCCGTGGACATGGAGACTCGGCTGGCACCGTTAGCGCCCTCCCGACTCGTGAAGGAGCCTTTTTAAAGGCTAAGGATCGGGTGCCGGGGAGAAGCGTGGTGTTTTGAGTCCTCTGCCATCCCTGCCGTGCGAAGCCGCATGCCATCCGGCGGAGAGCGCTGGCTTTTTCCTTTGAAAATTTGGACCTAAAAGAACAACCCGTAAGTAATTGGAATCTGGACTAAAAAGAGGGACAAAATTTTAAAAATTTCGGAGCGAGCGGGGGAGGCGCAAAAAAGGAAGTCAGCCACCCCCTCCATTGTAGAAGGGTCAAAACAAAGGATTTGATAACTAAGATCGGAATAACATCATTTTGGCAAGTTTGGAACCTCACGAGTGAAGAATATGAGATTGAGCTGGAGGAGGAAAGTAGAATTTGGACTTAAAAACACCCCCCCCCCTGGAACCCCGGGAGCGATCGATGACGGTGTTTGGAGAGGAGAAAGGCAAGTTTTGACAGCTGTCAAAGAGCTGTCAAAGCAGAAAAACAAGATAGAGACTATGTCACAAGGACTTTGCAGGTTATATTTGTTATAAATTGGACACAAATTGCTTTAAATAAGGATTACAAAGTTACTAGGGCTAATGGATGTGATCTGGAAGAGAACTCAGTTTTTGCAATCCACCTAGAGGAGCCGAGGGATATCACAAGTGGTTTTAGTTGGAAATTTGAACAGAATTTTTTATCTCCTGGGAAACTGCAGAAATGGAACATTATTATGACTACAGAGGCCAGTATACCGAAGAAGACAATGGAATCATCCGTTGTGGAATGAAAGGAACTTGACGTAATGTTTTGTTTCTGAGCAACAAGCCTCTGCAAAGGAACTAACTTTTGGAATTAGGACATTTGTGCAGGAAAACAGGGACAGAAAGAAATAGAAAGAGGAGTGTGGCCAATAAGAACAACAAAACAACAAGAATTGGACTAAGTCGAAAGTGGGGACATTTGGGACATCCAGATTTGACAAGCTTAAGGATTATAATTTGGAGTTTTTCACTCCTGGATATAAAAATCTGGATGGAAAAAATGGGCCTTTCTTTGAGACAGAATCCTTTCATGATTGGACATGCGAAACTAAAGAGGACTGGCAAAGGACTATGACTTAGAGAGACGTGGAAATATCGGACATTGAGGAATATTGGGAACGCAACCGGGAAAAGGGGGGGTGGGAAATGTGGAACCCAAAGGGCGTAAACTATGTTTTATTTAGGCTATATACATTTACATGGTATTCTAAAGTGGGGAACTCGTGGAGGGACTAAGCCGATTTTAGGGGAATGGAAAATAATTTTTTTTATAAAAAAAAAAAAAAAATTTGGGTTAAGGATAACAAGTTTGAAGTGAGGAGAAGAACTTGTTGAGATTATCTGTTTATTTGAGAGATTTGGAATACAAGGGGGGGAGGGAAGGGGAAGTCCTGAAAGGATGTAATTGGAAAAAGATTTGAAATTGGATGTTTTATTAATTTGTAATTAATTGGAAAACTTTAATAAATATTATTTAAAAAAAAAAAAAAAAAAAAAAAAGAGAATGCCGATAGAGAAGGAACGCTGGTAATGAATTGTGCATGGGCTCTATTAGACAGTTTACTGCAGGGTCCTCAAGCCTTTCAACTGGTGACAAGAGCAAGCCAGCAGTTCAAGTTGGGAGTTAACTCGTTTCTTAGCAAGAGCACAATCTGCACAGACTTGGCAGTGTATCGACTAATAAGCACAGCAGCTCATCCCTGGTAGGTCTTCTTCCCATAGATCAGTTGCCAAGACAGAAAGTCCCCACCTCTCCAGAGTTTTTCCCAAGCAACTGGAGACTATATTTTGAAAAAAACAATGAACGAATTCCTATGCCCCACAAGTAACCCAGAGATGCATTTTAAATAAAAGGACACATTCTACTCATGTAAAAACATGCTGATTCCCGGACCATCTGTGGGCCGGATTTAGGTGATTGGGCCGGATCTGGCCCCCGGGCCTTAGGTTGCCTACCCCTGTTATAGCTCCTCCAAACAATGATTTAGAAGTCTGAATGTAGCCTGTTCCTGGATATCAAGATCTACCTGCTGTTATGCATATTCAATCCAATATATCTGGACCCTTATTCCAAAGAAAATACCTAGGCAGGGATTATAGCTAAGACTTTATAAGCTTATCCTATCCTCTTTTTGCTAGATGGACCCTAACCACTTCATCAAATTTTCACTAAATTTGATGGTGTGCATCTTCAGATGGTTCCAGAATAAATCTTTGAAAAGACAGGTAAAATGAACAAATGTGCAAATAGGGCCATGCATCTTTTTTCAGTTTCTGTGTGTCTCATTTAAGTACCTCCGTTCACATTAGGATCATGGTACAGCTTCCACCCTTCAAGCGTTGCAGCTCTCCAAGCCTGTCCACATCTTTTGCACAATCGTTGGGCCTATAAAGTAAGCAAAGGGAATGGGCGAGTTTTGAGAGAAACACATTTACCGTATTTTTCCATGTATACGACACCCCAATGTATAAGGAAACCCCTATTTTGTTTTAACCGAAAATTAAGTTGTTTAGCTTTTTGGGGGGGGGGGGGAGGTTAGTTCCACCAATCGCACACCTGCCTGCCCAACCACTTGCCAGAGCCACTGCTGATTGCACACCTCGCCACAGCCACCAATTGCCTGCCTGCCTTGCCACAGCCGCCAATCGCCTGCCCAATTGCCGCTGCCAATCTCCTGCTTGCTGCTGCCATTAATTGCACGTCCCCCCTCTGCATTCACTATCCATGTATAAGACTACACCCAATTTTTATTTTTTTTTAGCAAAAAGCATCGTCTTATACTTGGAAAAATATGGTGCATTCCACTCATGTTAAAACCACACGACATGCAAGGACCTGATTATTGTGATGATGGTGACAATAATGCCGTAGTGCATCTCCAGTCCCCTGAATGAATGTTCCTGTTCAGGGTTCCAGCCACCCTGGATCAGGAGACCTGAAGTGCTCTTTAGGGCTTAGAAGGATAGCTCAAACAAACCAGGATCAAACCTTGGCTTCAGATCTTGTTTTGCTAACCTACACTTAGAATAAACTACAGTTTCCTAAACTCAAATTCTATGGCTTTTCTTATAAAAGAGTGTGCATATGCGCGCGCGCAAACACACACACACACGGGTGTAGAACTATTTGTAGAACTTTGTGAAGTCAATTTCAGCATTCAAGCAAACAAGCATGTGACGACAGATAATTAAGTCTTTTTTGCAACTTTTGTTTGTGATTCTACTCTCAAACTTAATGGCATAATCCATACTTATTTTCTCATTAATGTAGTTTTTGGCACTTAATAGCATTTTATGGACCAAAGATCTATGTACAAATATAGATGCATTTAAGCCTTTATAAACTGTATGTGTGCATGCATGTGTACCCAATGACTTACACACACACCTGTTCCCCACCCCTTTAAGTAAATGGAAATACATTTCTTTTACCTCATCCGTCATTCCAGCTCTAATGAGAGTGAAAAGGAACTTAAGTAACCGTGTATCATCTTCCCGATCCAAATCATCAAGTGGCATTTTCTGCCTTATCGGAGCATCTGGGTCCTAAACAGAAAAACTGCACTGATTCTTTTGACTTGCAAAAGCACATTTCTCCCTGCATATTGCTTTTAAGCTAAGTCATTGAAAAGGACAGGAGGTTCCTGTTGGAGGCTGTTCTGTTTCCCATTTCCAGAGGGACAACAGTGTTAGTCTCTGCCAGCAAAAACAACAAAGACCGCTACATTTACTATGGCGTAAGCTTTCGTGAGCTAGTACATTTCATCAGATGCATATATTTGTATTAAAACATTATAGGCTACCTTGACTTGTTACATTTCTGGGTTATCAGCCAGAGTATATCTACTCTTGTTTTGGTTTTATTAATTAATTGCCTAACTCTGCATAAAATAGTTGCACAGTAAAATCTCATACGAGGAGACATAGGGTGGACCATAGTTTGATAAAGTAGGGCAGTATATCTCCAGTTAAAAAATATCTACCCTGAATACTGATGTATTTTCATCAAACTGAGAAAACTGCTAATTGTTCAATTAAGGTAGGGGAGAGGAACCTCTGGCATGTGGGCCAATCCTGGTCCACCAGGGGGTCTGCTTTGGCCCACAAGACCATTTCCTCTAAACAAAGCCCAACTGCACACCTGTCATTACTGGTGACCTCAACTGATTTAATCCTGCATTGCCTGCAAGATCCTCCATTGCACAGCCAAGGGAGCAGGATTTAATCCATGCTCATCAGTGGAATGGAGATTCCTGTGCAAAACCACCATCTGAAGCAGCTCTCACTCGCAAGCTACTTCAAATAGGTTTTTGAAAGGCCTGAAGATAGCCAAAGGCTCAAAGAGAATTGCAAGGGCTGTCGCAATGTCTTTTACAAGACTCCCTGCTTCTCCTTGATCTTGGAAGCTTAAAAGAGAGTTGTGGGGAGACTTGGAATCTCATCCTGCTCCCCTTTTAAGTCTGAGATCAGGGACTGGGGCGGGGGGGGGGGGCTTGCAAAGCAAATAAGGCAGATCCTGATAATAATAAAGGATCTAAAAAGATTCCCCATCCCTGATTTAACATCTGGAATTAGTAAACTCCACTTACTAATTCAGTCACTAGTGGCCTTGAGCTCCCAGAGAAAGTGTTTAATTGTCGCTGCTTCAAGATGTGCAGAGTATTCTCCCTGAAAACACAAGGCATATCATTACTTCAACAGCAATACATACTAAAGTAAAATATTCTATTGTCAACACTATAATGCATTAAGGTTCTTTAACAAATTATATTTATTTAATTAATTAGTCCTGATTTTTTTAAAAAAACATTAACTAAGCTTTTTAAATTACAGCTGGTGAAAGTTGATGCAGTGTTTCAGCAGATCTGTCTTCAGCAATTCTATGGTGTAAGAATAATGCACAGCAATAATGTAAAGCGTAATTTTTATAAACCTTTTATGAGTTTAATAGATTTGTTAATACCTACCATATTTAAAATAAATTAAAGCCCAATATAAATAACAATTTTACATAAAGTTTATTCAACATGCTTTTTAGGAATCATCACAACAATGATATAGCAAAAAAAAAAAAAAGAAGCAGTATTTCCATGTCTCTCATATTTAAAGAACAGGGATTGTGTCATGTAATAATTATAAAAAAACAAACAAATTTTTTTTCTTGAATCAATTGCTTGAGATGTTTGTGTAGAATATGGTATAAAGAACCAGCAGCATGCAAATATCAAGAGTGATCAGTAGTTGGTCAATAACTTACCAATATACAGACTTTGCATAAAATTCAATATTATCAGAGAAGTCTCCAACTTCATCCTTGGCAATGCTCTCTAGCCAGTCTACCACCAACTGAAAATTAAACTAAACTTAACAATAAGGTAAAACAAGACCTTTCCGCAATTTCCACTTTGATTATGGGGTAGACAAAGATGCATCAACCCAACACTGTGCAGGGTCCTCTAAATTCTATGGCATTTACTCCCAAAGATGTAGTCATAGGATTGCAATCTCTATCAAATGCTGCCCTTTTAAGCCTTACAAAGAGAAATAAAAAGTGTTATTGCAACACATATGGGAAGTATCCCATTGGTGTTAAGGAGACTTGTTCCTAAGTACAGTGGAATCTTGGTTCTTGAACACCTTGGTACTTGAACATTTTGGCTCCCGAACGCCAAAAACCTGGAATTAAGTGTTCTGGTTTTCAAATGTTTTTCGGAAGCCGAATGTCCGATGTGGCTGTCAACTATTGTTTCCAGGGTGTCTGCGCCAATCGGAAGCCGTGCCTAAATTTTCAAACGATTTGGAAGTTGAACAGATTTCCGAAACTGATTATGTTCTAGAACCAAGGTAGCACTGTAAATGTATCTTTCATATATATATATATATATGACAAGACAGTCAGTTCTGACCTCTTGCAAGAGGGATGTGTTCTCCCTTGATGGCTTGTTGAATAAGGAGGGAGGGAGAAAAAAGTGGGCGGGCCCTTTTCTGATGCCCTAACTACCACTGGCATGTGCCCACCCCCGACAGATTACTCCACATCCCTACTTTGTGTCATACCTGGCTTTGTCGAACCAATGAATCTCTCTGGAACAGACTGTTTATAACAGTCTTTTCACTAGCATTTATAGCCTAGGGAAGAACAAAACCTATGTTCAAATGACTGAAGCATGATTCATGATCAAAAATTATTTTCTATTTGAAACACTTTGAACACTTTAACCATATTTGACAATTATATGCTTAACTGATCGCTAAACACTGCAGGTGCTTAATAGGATCCCCCCCCCCCAAGAACAAATATTGTTAAAGCTGATCCACATCAACTATGCTTTATGAAACTAAGAATACAATATGCTTTATTAGTTCTGTAGTTTTTATCTCTATTATGTATTTTTAACAATGTAATACTAAGGTAAAAAGCAATGTGGGTAAGTTGTCCCTTAGTAGAAAAAGACTGACAAAACTTACTGCAAGGTCAAACATGGTTTCTTCTTCTAGAGCAGACTGTATCCTATCCCTGGATTTAAAGCAAAGAGAGAAAAAACAATATTGAGGATTAGCATTGCATGTTATTTTTTAGCTACATATATCTCGTTGAAATCCGCAAGTACACATAGGGCACAATTCATACACAATGTCCAGAAGGGTCTGAGGGCCCTATATCCCCTTCACCCCACTGGCACAGATACAGTGATAAGACAATTGCAAGGTATGTGTGCACCTGCCATATCCCCATCCTGGTCTCCCTCCTTGTACCTTACATCTTGTATGTGCTCAAAGTTCTACTGAGGATTTTAAAGAGTTCCTATTGAGGATGCAGTTATAGTGCAGTTAGATTTATTTTTTTAATATTGGACAATATCCAGGGTTAGTCATACTCAGAGTAGGGACACTGAAATCAATGGACTTTAAGTCCATTGATTTCAATGACTCTACTGCCAGTATGACTATATCACCCAGTATTTGGACATGTTCCAAAGTAAGTGACATTGTGTCATTCATTCAACTGCCACATCCTATCTTGGTTTGCTAATGTCTGCCAAGCACACTTTAACTAACCTGATCACTGGAGGCTCAGGTGGCTGACTTTTTTCAGTTCCAGCTGGTTCACCCCAGCTAGAACCCCTCGATTAGCACACTGGCTGTGGAAGTCTAAGGATACACATGCAAAATCTTGCAGGAACTCGGATGGCCCTGTGAGATATTGCGAGAGCATCTCAAACCTGGCATGCTGGGAGGGCCTCTTCCCCTCAAGCAAGGCTAAGAGCAGACTTGGCACAAAAAGAGATTTTAAGCTCTGTCTTGCTCGGATTTAACTTCTGCAATTTCAGCCAGTCAGCCTTCAACCACATATGCCTCAAATCACACAAGTTAAATGTACATTAGGTGTGATTGTACTGCAAAGTAAATTTAAGTGTTGAGGGGGAAAAACACAAGCAGGCTTTCAGGAGAATTACCTGTAAATTGAGGATAATAGTCTCCAAGTTACCATCTCTTGCTTGAGAAGCCACAACACACTGGCAGTTTTTGAAAATTTCTGCTGCCCAGGAGTAGCTCGGTACACTATTTTTTGAAGAATGTTTACCTGGTATTTAAAAAACAAACCAAGAGTTGGGTTATATCATCTTTTCTTCTCTCACACAATATTTTATTCTTCGCACAGTGGAATTTGTGTAATGCTTTACAACAGAGGTTCGGAACTGGATCCAATCAATGGGTGACTTACATCTATAAAAAGTTCAAAGGGGATTGCCACCTCCTTTGAAGGTGTGCCCCCAGCACTCTCTGTCAGCTGATTGGCACTGACAGGAAGCCCTGCTTGCAAAGGAACAACCAGGGGCTCACGAGGCTCCCTGTTGTTCCATTGTAGGCATGTGCATACCTGCCCCACACTATCGGGTATGGGGGTAGGTGACCCTGCTTTATACAGCATAAGTAAAAACAAAGTAATTTCCTGCTGACAGTAAGAAGAATACAAGTAGAGAGGAAGAATGGAAGATGCACTGGTAACGGGATTAATGCAATCAAAGGCAGTTAAACAAATGTTGTAGTTAGGGACTAATACAATGTGCTTATTGCTAAAGATGTTCAAATCTTCATTTTCAGCTACAAATCCCAAACAATTACATGAAACTGGTAAATTTGTTGCTTTATACAAAATGAGTCTGTACAGAAGCTATTTTTGAGAGCTCTCTGTACAAACTACAGGCACTCTCAACAGTAACCCTCTTTTCATATATATGGCAGTGACATTGCCTGTACTACTCTATGCTTACTCACTGAGGGAAAATGATTTTGGTTCAGCAAGTAATGAATACATAAGGGATATAACAATATACCTGGTTATTGCAAGTATCTTCGTACTCATCTACAAGTTCAAAAATGGTAGTGGAAGTGTGTTTTAAAAGGGAATGTAGAAAATCAGAGTACATACTCCTCGTTGCTAGAAGAAGAAATGTGTTAATTAGAATAACCTACTTTAGAACAAGTCTAGCTTGTAACAAGTTCACCTTTATTATATTTAAACACTCATAGTGCCTATGTTTTGTACATATATCAAAATATATAAAACGAGATTTTTAAAATAGCTGTACAATAAGCACAATGTTTCAAAGCACATTTGATAACATTCTCCTTTGCAGATGTTCTTTAGAACAATAAAATGGAAGTATTGATGGGGTGAAACTGACATAATCTAAGCATTCCTTAAATCAGTGGTGGGGAACCTCAGTTCCCATCATCCCTGACCATTGACCATGCTGGTTGAGGCTGATGGGAGCTGGGAGTATAGCAACACCTGGAGAGTCACAGATTCTCAGTCTCTGACTTAAAGGGGGGAAAGTCAAACATTTAGACACAGGAAATTTAGATTCTGAAATCATGTGCCAAAAACAAACCCAGAACAACTGTACAAAAACAACATCAGGCCTGTGGAAATGTACAATGTGGTTTAACCAACTTCCTAAGATGTACCTATTTTATATATGACAGTTAGCGTAATAGTTATTATGGCTGTCCCCGGCCATGGTACTGTTCTTCCAAGACTATGATCTACTTTGAATCATGGAATTGTAGAGTTGGAAGGGACCCCTAGGATTATCTAGGCCAACACCCTGCAATGCAGAAATCCTTTGTCCAACATGAGGCTTGAACCCATGACCCTGAGATTAAGAGTCTCATGTTCTACCAGCTGAGCTATCCCTTGGATGGGATGAAGAAAAACTAGACCAGCTACTTATCCTACAACAGGATACCTTATGCATTTAACAACAGGCATTGATGCTGTAACACATAGCAAAGGCAAAAAGTGAGCTCTCACCTGCTTCCCCAGGATCATCCTCCTTCAACAGGACAGCACTCTTAGTGATATCTTCTGTACCACTGTACTCTAAATTTGTGAACATGATTGAATGTTGCGGGGAGAGTGAAGTTGTCCAGTCATTGTCATCTAACTAAAACACACAATATGATACACAGAATAAAAACCCTATTAATATCACTGTGCTGTGTATCAATGGTCTGACATTGTGATTGCTTATGTACATTTTTCTTCAGAAAGTAGTTCTAGCAAAATTGATGGCCTATTGCAACACAGGGGGTTGAAGCTGATTAATATACATTTCCCTTCAATTTCAGATTTCAATGTCAGCCATATATTACTTATGGTGGAGTCCAATCCCCCTTTGCATTGAACTATGTGTGCTGACAGGGCAGAAGCAACCCTCAGCTCAGCCCCATCAGCCTCTACCAGCCTTTGCCTGCAGTGATGCCAGCATCACTCTGCCATTGAAGAGCTCCTTGTTTCACCTGCCAAGTGTGTGACTGGGTGAAATTGCTACCAGCCAAGTTCCTGGCCAGTGGAGAGGTCCAGGACAGCTCTGTTAAGCCCTGCCAGCCAACACCAAGAGTTTCAATTGCAGACTTAGTTAACAGCAAAAGAGACAATAATCACCATTGTAGATATTGCAGTTTTCATGAAAATGTACTCTGGTTGAAATAGGGATGGGATGATTGAATGTAGGTGGTGATGATTATTTTTTCCTTCAAATGAAGGAGTTGCCTGTAATCTTGTGTCTTGCTCCAAAAAGGGAGTTTTACAAAACTGCACCCTACTGGTACATGACTCTCCTATGCATTCCTAGATTTCCTAATGATGTGAGAGGAGGGAAAAAAGTTCCTTCTACCCATTCAGTCTTCTACCCATGTAAACACTACATATTATCCTTAAAAGGTGTGCTGTCAAGGCAAGCTTTTATGACATACAAAATGACAGCAAATTATCAAGAAAGATGGTGAGAGCCCAGCTTCAGTAGCAGTAGATCATTATCCCCATCTTCCATCTACATGAGGGCTGAAAACTTCTTACCTTAAAAGACTGACTAGATTTTGCAGCGTTCAATATGACAGCAGGGGAGACAGTGATAGACTAGCCCAAGAGCAGTAGCCAGTGCAACAAGCCTCTGATATCATAATCACATAATAGGGAGCAGTAGCCTCAGTAACAGTAGCTAAAGCAACAATCCAGTGAGGTCACAATGATACAACAGGGAACATTTTCTGTCTTTCTAGTTTCTGGACACATTGAAGTATATCTAAGAATTTAAAAAAACCAATCTTAGCTGCTCTTCTCATCACTCCTTCTAATAGCAAACTCAGATGAGTGAATGCTGATGGTCAGAGCTGAAACAGGGGCACTGAGTAATAAAAGGGAGGTAACATGTTATCTGCCAACCTAGCAGATCCTGCCAACCTAGCAGTTCGAAAGCATGTCAAAGTGCAAGTAGATAAATAGGTACCTCTCCGGCAGGAAGGTAAACAGCGTTTCCGTGTGCTGCTCTGGTTCGCCAGAAGCAGCTTAGTCATGCTGGCCACATGACCCGGAAGCTGTACGCTGGCTCCCTTGGCCAATAAAGCAAGATGAGCGCCGCAACCCCAGAGTCGGCCACGACTGGACCTAATGGTCAGGGGTCCCTTTACCTTTAACAGCATGTTTAGACCAAGTCCCAAGATTTGATAAAGTACAACTTAAAAAAACAAACTAAGGTGGCCAGTCCAGTGAGGAGTGAGCATGTTCAGTAGTCACAGAATATAGTGTATCAATTGGGAAAGAAAAATGGAAGTTGTGGGATGAAAACTCCGTTCCCAGGAATGGCTGAAACTTTTAACAAGCACACATTTGTTAGGAGAGTAAAGACATTTCTCTCCTAATCATACTATATTATTTTTGATTCTCTAGATTAGAACTCTAGTTACATTTTCACAGGTACCTCACTTTAGAAAGGACCAAAAAAAAAAAAAAAATTTAACCTGCAACTTTATGTACACTACGTGGGAGAACACCTCACTCGGTACAGTGGGATTTACTTCTGAATAAACATGCAGAAGATTTCATAGACTCAGAACTTCAGAATTGGAATTTGGCTGTTAAATGTTGCAAAAGTACCCTATGATGGGTGAAAGACTCTAAATGCTGCTCATTTGTACTTTGCATGTTCTTACCATAGACACATTTCCAAGGTGCCCAGGAGTATGCACAAGATAAGGAGATTTTCCTCCTGTGCCCATGATGGTAGACATATTCAGTTGATTCATGGAACTCCGACTCTGTGGAGTAACTGGAGAAAAATTGTTTTTTATTTTTTTTTTAACAGAAACAGGAGCAAGACATGGTGAGGGGTGGGGTAGCCCCTTGTTGAAACTAATACATTATTCAACTCAGCAGAGAGATGAAATAGTGAATAAAACTTCACCCTCTTACAGAAAACCAGTATTGTGCTTAGTACTTAATTCTATTTTAATTAATTTTAACTAAACTATTTAGGAGTGGAAGGAATAGTGGATGTGAACACTTAGAAGTATAGTAAATTTAAAGTACTAAAGTGTACATCAAATAAAGCAATAGGTATAAAAGATCTTACAGGAGCGTGAAATCCTCCCCAGTCCTGGAGTCCTGGGGACTGTCAGTCCTCTTGTTGTCATGCCACTTGAACTGTCATCCAGAGAAGCAAGGACTAAGAAAATAGAATCAAGCTAAGAAAATAAGCTTCAAAGTTCTGTCTCAGTTTGCAGGTGTCCCTGGCCATCTTAAAGTATAAGTTCTGGTAAACACAGTCTATGTCATTATTCATTCAAATTCCATCTTTCCAAGGAAGCCTATTGCTTAAGTGCAGTTTTTCTACAAACACAAATTGAATCAGGTGGAGGATATGCTGACAATTAACAGGAACAGAACAAGCATATGTAGGTAAATGTTACCTTTCCCACTCCTGCTGCAGTTCTGAGAAATATCTCATTTTCTGAAGCTGATACTCACTTTGGGTGTGAATTTTAATAGCTTCAAATCTTAAAGTGTTTTTCGCCTGGTCTTACTACATATTTGTCACAAAAAGTAACAAATCATGAAGCAAAATAATGGTCAAAATCATATTAAATTATATTACTATGTGTAGCAGAAAATAAATTATAAGTTACTCTGCACTGTCCTGAATTAACCTTTCTTTATATATAAAAAATTATCATTTAAAGAGATAATGTCTAGCTCATAAACCATATGAGTATAC
Source organism: Podarcis gaigeae (assembly GCF_964106915.1). Lineage (NCBI taxonomy): Eukaryota > Metazoa > Chordata > Lepidosauria > Squamata > Lacertidae > Podarcis > Podarcis gaigeae. The sequence continues at coordinate 44,709,837 of NC_139686.1, forward strand.
GTTTAAGGAAAACCAAAGGAAAAGGATACTAGAAACTTTTTTTTTAGAACTCTGCTTCCGAACTGGTCGAGTTGCTTCTTGTGGAGTAGGCATATTTTGAAAATCATTCCTGAAAAGAATACAAACATCTAATGTTATTGAAGCTACCAACGTGAGTCTGACCAAACTGCGGGAGGCAGTGGAAGACAGGAGTGCCTGGTGTCCTCTGGTCCATGGGGTCACGAAGTGTCGGACACGACTAATTGACTAAACAACAACAATGTTACTTTATTTTAATTACTTCTAAATAATAAAAGTTTAAAGTTAACCTAAAATTTCATATTATAATTTGAAACAAGAGACACTTCCAAAAATAACTGAACGAAATTGTTCTACAATACCTGATCTGCATGTGTGAAATCTGAAACTTTACATCTAATAAAGAAATATCCTCAACAGCAAAATTCTAGCAGTCAGCTAGTTATAATAATCTTCAACAGAACCAGATGCTGAAAAGAAAAGAAGACTCTACTTGCACATTAGATAATTTCTGCCATCTTTGAACATTTAGGGGTGCATCAGTATTCACCAATCTCGGAATTCACCTAGGGTACTTTTCCTATACAGTTTACTAGCATTCTTTCCCCAATAGCTGCCAACCAAATGCCTCTGGAGGCTCACAAGCTGAGCGTGAAGATGATGGTTTCCACTGTTATTTTCCACAGAATCATCTTGCATTCAGAGGCATACATCCACTAAACCTGGATTTTCTACTTACCTTTAATGGCTAAAATATGGTGATAGACAAATTCATGGATAAAGTCTTTTTTTTTTTTTTTTAAAAAGCAATTTTTAGGTTGTGGGCTTCACTGCACCTTGCAGCAGTTAATTATGTGTTCTGTGAAGAATGCAACATGGTTTTGTGACACTGATCAAAAAATATGTTTTTCCTTTTCTCTCTGCAAACATGGGAAATTGTGGGGAGGAAGAAAAGCAATTTGAAGCATGGAAAAACTTTGCCTCCTATCAAAGGAATGGCTAATTTTTGGGTGGGAAAATAATTTTTGAGATTTAGACCCCACCTCGCTACCTTGAACTAATTTTGGGGTGTCTTTTCTCCGTCTAGTCCAGGACCGTAGCAATGGCCAGCCAAATGTCTCTGTGAAGCTTGCAACACAGAATGGCAGCAAGTCACCTCCAGCATCTGATACTCAGATGGCCAGGAGGCTCCATTTCACTTGGTCTGTGAAGTTAAGGATAGGTGGTGGGAGTTTGCTTTGGTAAAGTGTGCTTAAGTGTCACGACAGAATGTGCTTATTTAGCTCCTTCAACCTAAATGTATGGTACCAGGGTGGGTTACAAAAGACATGAGGTCATAACATAACATAAACATAACACAAACTAAAAGCAACAGTCCAATCAGATAGTAAAACTCAAATTGATGTTGACTAAAACAAATAATTTGGCCAGACACCTAAATGATACCGACAAGACCGCCAGGCAAACCTGCCTAAGGAAGGCAAGGAGCCACCACTGAAATGGCCTAGTCATCTACCTGCAGCAGTTCAGAAAGTAGGACAGCCAGAGAAAGCGTCCAACATTTCAAGCACCTTGATGGAGAAGGAAGTAGTCCAAGAGATATGGGGTGGGGTGGGGTCCTAAGCCATGGAGGTTTAGTGGGGTTTCTAACAACCTGACTCTGCGGGAGCCCCTCATCCTAAGCGCCCCACCTTAAAGCCACCAAATGAGCATATGCGAACGGATGAAAAGTGGAACTGTGGGACTCACTGCCACAGGACGTGGTGGTTGACCATGAGTTTGGAGCGCTCTCAAAGAGGGGATTAGGCAGCTTCATGGAGAACAAGGCTATCAGAGGGGGGAACGGCTGTATTTATGTCAAAGGGCAGCTCAGGGAGGCTGCCCAATATTGCCCTCATGTCCACTGTGGGAAACAGGAGAGCTGGGCTGGGCAGGCCGCTCCGTTGCCTGGCAACCTTCCGAGCGCCTATCAGCTGGCGCGCGAGGCTCAGCTAACGGCTCTCCTTCCCTCCTTCCCACACATCCAACGGCCAACGGCCGCGCACGGGGACAAAGCCCACGCTCGCTGCAGGCTCCCCCCCCCCCCGGTTTTGCGAAGCGCCCGCGCAAGCGCACCGGCCGCACCAGGCAGAGAGAACACCTCTCGCCTCCCCCGCTCCTCTCCCCTCGCGTACTCTGTCAAAGGAGCCGACTTGTCCATCTCGGAGGCGCGCGGCAGGCGAGTCGCCGCTTCTTGAGGCTTCCCGCTCCCCGGAAGCTCGTGACCCGGAGCAGGAAGTGGAAGAGTCAAGGCAATGAAAGCGGAGGGGGCGGGATTTGTGGCAACGCCTGTTTGAGGCGAGAAGCCGCCTGAGGCTCACATGGGCCTACATGTTTCCAAGGCAGAGAAGCCAAAGGGCACGGGAAGCCTGGCCTGCGGGGGCTGTCGCTTGGAGCTCTTCGTACAGAGAGGCAAGGACTCTTCAAAATTTCTCACTTGCCATGCCGGCTTCCTGTAACGGTCAACACAGACAGGCTCCTGGGCAGGAAGGGCGCCACCTGCCGCTTGGGAGGACCATTCCCATATACGTAAACCCATTTCCCAACGGCAGGCGCTGAGCGGATGCCAGTGTAAGGTTTGGGACTGCAGGACTCGGCAAAAACCACGGAACTGGGCATTATAATTTCGGATATATTAAAAGGACGAGGAGGCTGAACGGATCCTTTCATTACATTTTACCACGGAAGTGACGGGCTTTAAAGTGACTGCGCTCTCTCAAGCAGAAAAGGAAATGGGTGTCTTGAGTTTTTATTGGTTTTATAATAGCATCCATAGCTCTTATGAGTCTAGAGCAGGGTTTACCAAACTTGGGTGTCCAGCTGTTTTTGGACTACAACTCCCATCATCCCTTGCTAGCAGGACCACTGGTCAGGGATGATGGGAATTGTAGTCCAAAAAAAATTGGAGACCAAAGTTTGGGAAACATTGGTCTAGTTTGGAGGAAACGGCTTCCAAGTATAGCTCAAGCTACTTCATTACTGTCATTGAAAGGCCTGGTAAGCTACCTTTGTATGGGTGCATAACTGAACATTTCACTGGTAGCTTCTATGTTGAAGGGCCTAGAAGAAAGGCCCCTGCAATTGTATTCTCCTTTCTGTGTAGCTACTAAAAGCATGGAAGGAGTCCTCTCTTCCAGTACATTTGGTTTAGATCTGCTAACCTTTGCTAAGCTCCCCCCTCTCTATTCTGAACAAAAACGCGGTGTCAAAGAAAAATCAATTTCCTTTATTAGCATTGAAATTAGGTTTACAGTTAAAGCATCCCAAATATCCACCCATTACAATTAAATTGGCAAGAGATTAAACAGTTCTCTTACAGAGCAAGAACTGGGAAGACATGTCACAGGGAGAGTAGGGCAGGCTAGCTAATGGGTTTACACTAAAATGCATGTTAACAGTTGCTAGTGTAGCAGTAGGGCTGGTCATTCATACATGAAGCCATGGAACTGTTCTTTCAATACAAATCCAACACACACAACCCAGACAGAAAAGACAACCCGGCAAGTGGAAATGCTAGGAGATAGTGGTGGCTTCACATTGAAAGCTTCTGCCTTGACAAGGAGACGCCACCAGAGACAGGGTTGCTTCTGCCAATGCGAGCTCCCCACTCCGCATCAGTGCAAATGTCCTTTAAGATATCCTGACAGTGATAATCCTAACACAGATGCAGATCCACTGAGCGTGGATAAGTTAGAAACAAACTAGGCACAGAAGCCAGTAATAATACAATAGGAGAAACTCTTCCCCACAAAGCATGAACTTACTAGTTTTGGAAGTCAGCTTTTACTCAAGCAGCAATATTCTACAGAATGTGAACATTAGGCAGCTGAAGCAGCTTGCACAAATATTGCTACCTATCTGGCACTATGAGGAAGACCATGGTGACAGATAGGAAGTATTTGTATTGTGAAAGTTTAAGATTGCTCCTGAAGGAACATGAATTCTGAAATGCCTTGAGCTGTAATAAAACCTCTTAGGCACTTTTGAGAACAAGTTTCTCCCACTGCATTCTTCTTGGAGATGTTTGCTTCAGATTTGCTGTGCCAAGGGAGACAGAAAGTACACTATCATGAAAGACAAGTAGCTAGTAATACCTTGCCAAAAACCTAATCCTGTGAACTAGGATAAGCAGAAGAAATACAGAACTGTACGGAGTTTGAAAAGTGATGTTACGCAGTATGTATTAACCTGGAAATACTAGCCTTTTAAAAAAGTGAGCAATGAATTTGAGGGGAGGGTTACGATTAACTGCAATTATCAAAACACAGCCAGTTATTTAAAAAGACACAGGCAGTTTGGCGTTTATTCTTTTTAAAAAAACACCACCACCACGGTGAGTTATGGAGTTTGGTTCCCACTAAAGACTCACATTTGAAAACCCAGGAGGAACTTTTTTGGGCCAGGAATACATACTGTATCTTAAGCTGCAGGAAGGCTGTGTGAGTCTTTCCTGCAACTTTAAGGTACATGCACATACATGTTTAGGGTTGCTTAATGTTACAGCCTGTAGTGTTCTGCAAATGAACAGCTGTGAGGAAATAAAGGATGAGATATGAATAAAACAATCCTATCCAAAAGCTGTGACAAAAAGCATAGTATGTATGATTGTTTGGCACTATATTTTATACTGTACAGAAAAGTCATGCACAATCTCTTAGGAAATGCTGTAGCTGCAGAACCAAGACTAATGCATTTTGGTGTAGTCATCCTTTCTCATATGAATGCAGTTAACCAGCTACGTTTCTCTGCTGGCTCCTTTTCTACCTAAAATCCAGTGATGGTGAGAAAAAAGCCCAGCTGCTTCAAAATTGGCAGAGCTCTGCAAAAGCCCTATTTGGAACATGGGAGGACTAGAACTGGCAAGAGATTTCTCCCACACAGGGCTATGTACAAGGCTGCTTTGTATAGTAGTCCTGCCTGTCCAGACTACCAATAAGTACAGCAGCACACACAAGTTATACTCACCCACGAACAGAATGCCAGAACTTACCAGTGAAACAGACCTCTTTCCAACCAAAGGATGTTAAGGAGCATTTTTCTGTATAGTTAAGATTCAGTTCTCAAAGGCAGACAAGGTTGCAAGAAACTACCAACCAAGCAGTAACCCAGGCCATAGAATCAACTATGGCCTGTGCTATCTGCTTCACAGTTTATCAAAAAATGAAAGGCTTTATAAAAAACTGAACCTTTTGCCAAGTCACCTGCATGCAGCTGGTTTCTTTAGCTAGGATTAGAAAAAATCCCAATCCTGTACTGTGATTCAGCATTCTGAAATACAGTTCCTGCCCCAGTAACTTCAGGTTCTTGTGACTGGACTTCAGTAGCCAAGATAAAACGAATACCCAACTCATGGTTGGTCAACTTGCGCTGTCCATATTTTTGCGAACTACAGCAAGCATATGGGGAACCTTGCCTGTACATTTCAGATACCCCACGCTTCCATGAGTTTGTGGCTCAATTAACCTGGTATTTTTTACTTGAGAACAAGCAGACTACATAGGATTCTTTATGCATAGCCAATAATAGTTTTGAATTATCTTGAAACAAGCAGCTTGTAAGACTACTCCATTTGCACATCTGATGTCTTTCAGGCCTCAAAGTATTTGTAAACTTAACATAGCTCTAGGTTTAGCATATACCAGTACCCTCTTGGGACAAAGAAGGTTGGTAAAAATAATCTCACTCTCTTTTTCCTTCTATCACATTTCTTAGCAAAGATACTCAGCAACAGAGGCTGACCTAACTCTGGAATGTTTCCACTGAAACCAGTAAATTATGGCAACATTAGTGGTCAGAGCACATCCATGATTATTTAGGAGAATGTGTTAGTAGTCTGACTTGTATAGGATGGACAAGCAATGATTCCTTGGGGTTTCAAATTCTAATTGCCAAACACACATTTTAACACATTACTGATCTCACTGAAACGTTACACAAAACATTCAATTACAGGTAGTTGTAATGCAAGCCCTTGCATGGCAATCCAAATTTATTGAACTACTGATGCTAAGTCATACAAAATTGCACCACTTTTAATTAAGGCTTTTAGTTTACATTTGGCCACCTCAAAGCAGTTGTAACATTAGGTTGGTCAATTTAAATACTGTGGCTCCCTGTTGGATTTTACACGCAATCTTTACACCCAAACGTTAATGCATACAAAGCAACAAGGCATTGTTAAATAAATCTGCAAAAAGGTAATTACTGCAACTTAGGCCCTGGGACCAATTACACATGATTAAAATTACTTCCCACATTCACATCCACAGTACTCGTCCACCATTTAACATCTCAACCAAAACGTTACACATGTAAAACAATCACTAACAGGCAAAAGTACTAAACCTGTATATTTGGTATTGCAAATACACTTATGCATGAGCAAGCAAGGGAATTCACAGTGAGAATCTACAGCTGCAGAAGCCAAAATGATTTACAAAAAATTGTTAAATCATTAAAAAATTGTTTTAAAATATACACTTCTTGTTGTAGACCCCCACTGTACACACAACTATAAACATTGTTCCCTATGTAAACAAGGAAAAGGAAACATACAATAAAAGGTTGAAAAATCTGGACATTTCCTTCCCAACAGATATTAAAGGCAATGTCTTTAGACAGACATTATACTGAAAGGACTCATTTTAAAGACTAGATCACTGTCTCCACAGGTTTTTTATCCTAAAATTAAAAAACTATATAGCTGTTGAGTTAATCAAAGCGCTTTTGTACAATACAATGGTGATCCTGTATTTTTCTTTTAAAAAAGTTACAATAAGCTACAAATACCGATGAAGCAAAGTTATCTGGAGTAGTCTATAGAGGAGCTCTTTGGACTTTCTTTTATTACGCTAAAATAGTGGTGCTTTTCGGATTTACATTATTGTACTCTCCAATAGGAAGTATGGGGTTTGTTGCAGTATACAGTACAGTTTTCATACATGTACAACATTGGTGGATGAACAATGTCTCTTATCAGTAATACTGGATGTAGGCTCTGGTTTTACCAGTTGCATACATTTAGATTATTTATAAGTAAAAATCTCTCGTGACACTGGAAAGTGATTAGAATGTGCAAACTGATGTAGTAGCTGTCATCCATTTCACAAAGGGTACCACCACAGGAAAGTCCATTTTAAGATGTTGGTAGGTTTAATAAAGTTGGAATGCTGGCACTGTTGTAGTCAGCAACAGTTCTTCAGACCTGGAACATAAAGAGAAACAGAGATTAATACTCAGATGGTATTTAAGCAATGGAAGAGAATCACTATATTGAAAAAAGATGTTTCATACATTAAATGTTTCAGTTGTGTTAAAATTTGTTCCCCATTTCAAGAGAGGGTTCAATTCCAACTACCCCCAAGTGAAATTCTGCTCTCAGAACACGATTTTTTCCACCTCTTTCCTACTGCAGCCCCTGAAAAGCTGCTCCTGAGGTCTGAGAGAAGTGTCACAGGAGGTTGCAGCAAGAAGCAACTGGCAAAAAAGTCAGATCCCCCACAACATTGGCAGAAGTACCTTTTACTTCCTCAAGGCTATATCTGAATCCCAAGCCATTAACTTTGAATTTTTGACCCATCCTATAAAGAGCTGGCAATCCTTCAAGCATATTCAAGTGCACATGGATGCAGATATAGTGTTATAATTTAAAACCAGATTGAAATGATCAAAAGCATCTCAGCACGGCGAATGCAAATAAATCAATTAATCATTTAAAAATACAGCACTACTTGTTGCGGCTTTCAGTGTGGCAAGACTTTGCTTACACTTACCTGGCTCAGTGCTACAGTACACACATATATTAAAGTAGCTGACAAGATGACTTTTTGCGTGCTTTCCCAGGTACTGGAGTTTTTCTGTTAATTTGTCGCACAAGGTCGTAGAAGATCTGTGAACACAAAGTTTGCTTCAAATATTCAATGTTTTTCAAGTGGGATCATTTTCAGGCTTCATAGCTTTTAAACATGACATTTAAATACCATTGCAGATATCTGCTGCCACAAACGAAATTCTGATGTGTAGCGCTTATATTCTGCCTTCCAGAGTTCTTAAAATTGACAACTGCTACTTTTCCCAGTTTTTTCCCCCCCAGAAGTGGAAATCATGCAAATAAGACCCTGATTCTTTTCAAGGGGGTTGACAGACAAGACTGAGATTGCAATCCTAAACACTTTGTAGGGAGTAGCACCACTGAAGACCCCTTATTTCCAAGAAATGCACACAATACGCTTGAATTTTAAGGAAGCTTTACTTTACATACAATTCAGCATGAATATTTGGGGACATATTTCCTCCTATGTTAAGCAAAAGAATCCTGCAAATATTTTGGGCCTGTTTTGTACATCAGCAGTAGGGAATGTCTGGCCCATATGAGGCAGGTAAAGACAGTTTCAAAGGGAAAATCAGGAGCCTTAAGTGTGCTCTCAATTATTGTTCTTTGGAAAGCAATGCTGATCAAAGTCCCACTTGAAGTCCACCAGAGAAATGCATCCATTGCTTGCATAGTTTGAAATCAAACCACTTGAGCAAAGGAAGTAAAGTCTGAAATCAATGATAAGACGCAGAGACAAAAGAAAACACAGTGGTGATAGTGACATCATGTAATTGACAGGTGAACAAACAAAGTAGGAGATCCTGATCCAGTTCTATGGGCCAAATAATGTGAATAGGTCTTTAATAAGATAAAATGTTTTAAAGCCTTACAGTTTCATATAAATTCTAGACTATGTGCACATAAAATGAAGCTTTTCATTCAATAGCTGGCTATGTTTTAGAGTAAATATCATCCTGAAAAGCTAGTTTCCCCACACAAAAGTTGTTTCAAAAATTCTTTCTGCCCCTACTTCCACAGACCTGCTCAATTTTTGCTTGAATAATTTTTATGCGCAATTCAGGAGTTCCCTGAGAAACACGGGGAAATACTGCATATAACCCATAAATGATAGTTGCTCTTAAAGAGCTCATGCTTTTTTAAAAAAGCTGTTGGAAGTTTAAGGCATTCTGACCAGTTTCAAAGAAAGAAATTCCATGGGGGAAAAAGATCAAATGTGTTGTCAGTTGTAATGTGCATGTCCCCCAAATGTAGTCCAAGATTGCCATTTTAAGTTTTAGGAATAACTAGAACAGTCCCATCACCAATCATGTCTTCTGCAGCTGCATATCTTTACATCAGAGAAGCCAACAAAGAGTCATCCAATCTGTTCACATCATTTATACAGTGGTACCTTGGGTTACATATGCTTCAGGTTACAGACTCCGCTAACCCAGAAATATTACCTCGGGTTAAGAACTTTGCTTCAGGATGAGAACAGAAATTGTGCTCCAGCGGCACGGCGGCAGTAGGAGGCCCCATTAGCTAAAGTGGTGCTTCAGGTTAAGAACAGTTTCAGGTTAAGAACAGACCTCCAGAACGAATTAAGTTCTTAACCCAAGGTACCACTGTACAAGTTTCCAAAACAGGATTATTAATTTCTAACATTTAGAAGCATTCAAACTTCAAAGGAGCAGTTGTTTTGGCTTTAACAGAAGACAATGCCATGGTGAATTAGATCGTCTATTTCCAGATGGACAGCCATATTGTTTTTGCTCTAATAGGTTAAATTGGGTAGCCAACATGATGTCCTCCAAATTCCCAACCATTATTCACAATGGCTACAGCTGATGGGAGTTGTCGACAACACCTAGAAGGCATCACGTTGGCTACCCCTAGGCTACCTCTTGTGGCACCTTGAAGACCAACCAATCTGTTAGTCTTTAAGGAGGTACAATACCCTTTGCTGTTTAGACCAACTAGTCTCCCTCATTCTCATGAAGTGGACTGTTGCCTATGAAACCTCATGCCATTAGTTAATCACTTTCCAGAGGTGACAATTCAGTTCCAGAGGTGACAAGAACAAAAAAAGGTATCTCCCCTTTTTGGAGCAGTGATCTCTTCCCCTTTCTGCTGGACTTTTCCAGAAGCAGAGATCATCATTCTGCCTTAGCATTGAGTTAAGACAGAGGTAGAATTCATAACAACTTAGACAGGTTTGCCAGACTCCACCTGCATTTTGTTGAAATGAAACAGGATATGTCAGCAACGAATGACATATCCCACTGATTTCAATAGGAATTAGGTACAAATTTATGTCTAATTTTACACTAGAATAATGAAGGTGATTAAAAACTCACAAGAGCTGATAACAGTGGCGGTGTGGGTTTGGGATAAACAAAGTAAAATTTATTTACCTCATTAACATTTATTTTTGATTTTGCAGAAGACTCTAAGAATGCACAGTTATTCCATTGCCTTGCTAAATTCTGTCCTTGTTCCTTTCCCACAACTCTTTCATCTTCCAAATCGCACTTGTTGCCAACCAGAATCATTGGTACCTAAAATGATAAACATTAAGTAAAGATTTAAAATGTAAAATAAATAAATACTACTGTGAAAAGTTAAATAATTTCCGATACTAATCAGTCACACTCTGAAAGTTATATCTGAAGTCTTAATTGAAAACTGGATTCTTACACAATCAAACTAGAGGCAATGCATTTAAAATGCATCGTATCATTAAAGTAATTTTAAGACATCAACATTTGAGAATGAAGCCACTAGTAGCTTAGATTTGGTGTTCTCAAATCCAAGTTATACAGCACTGCAGTTCTGTACTTGAATCTACATTTCATTTTAACATAACATGTAGGGCTGTTATATTATCTAGTAAAATAATCCACTGCCTTTGTATGATTCACCACTTTCTGAACCTAAAAGAGCAACTTATTCTAATGAGATAACTGGAATCTGAGACGGAGCAATATGGCACAATATAGTAATGCAGTAAAGCAAAGCACCAGCTTCTTTTGAATCCAACCAGCAGTGCTCTTCCTTCTGGCTCCAAATTAACATCACAGACAGTACTCATTGTTTTGTAATGTTTTAAAATGGCCAGCTGCACACACGTCTCTACTTAATCAAGGAACTGAATATCCAAGCATTGTTTACGTTTTCAAACACAGTATGAATCCTGCTAGTCTTGGCCTGTGTGCATAATTTATCTTCCAAAGTCCCATTTTAAATAATAAAGTCCCACTTATAGAATACAGTGGTGCCTCGCAAGATGAAATTAATTCGTTCCGCGAGTCTTTTCATCTTGTGCGGTTTTTCGTCTTGCGAAGCACGGTCAGTCGCAACTGCACCTCTTCAAGCGGTTTTAAGAAAAAAGGAAACAAACTCGCAAGATGTTTTCGTCTTGCAAAGCAAGCCCATAGGGAAAATCGTCTTGCGAAGCAACACGAAAAACCCTTTCGTCTTTCGCGTTTTTCGTCTTGCGATGTACCACTGTATCTTTTATATTTATGATTCTTGCTTATTCTGTCTTTAAAGCTTTGATAGTGAATTTGTGCTAGTTCAATTACATTTTTATACAATAGTCATAAAAGTAGCAGATTATCTTCTGTTGAGTGGCCACATATCAAGGAAAGAGACAGCAGGAATCCCATTTTCACCCAAGGCAAGTTACTATGCATACATCAGATCATGTCCTTATTGTAGAACACTGGCTATAGAAGAGCCATAAGCTGTGCTTCTAAAGAGAACCTCCACTGGCCATTTGCAAATAATGCTTAGGAAGACTGCTTACATCATCAGTGTCTTTGACTCGAAGAATCTGTTCTCTTAGGTCCTGCAAATCATTAAATGTGGACTGTGCTGTGATGGAATATACTAAAGCAAACCCTTGACCATTTTTCATGTAGAGGTCTCTCATGGCTGTAAACTGTTCCTGTAAAACACAATGACAGAAATGGAGAACTCAGAACAGTTATCTGACAAATGCAGCCTGACTTATGAGGACTGATCACACAGCAATTTTTTTCCCCTAAGCATGAATTTACTTTTCCTATCCTGTTTTTTCTAAACAGGAGCTGGCTGGCTTTCTGGACATGTAAAGCAATCAGTTGACACTTACTCAAAATAAGCTGGAAGCATTGTGTCAAGAATTACAGATTTACAGGGGGAAAAGGCACCAGTCTAACAAGCAGATTGATTAAACACACTGTAAATTAGTAGTGAAACTTCAGAGTTCCAGCTATCTTAGTCAGTTAACAATTTTTAAAAATCTTTTCCCATTCTTTTCAGGCAGCATCTTGTTCTATACCGGCAGTGGGGAACCTCCATCCCATGGACCAAATTAGGACCAGGTCTGCCCATTTGGCTTGTGAGGCACCCACCTGCCCTACCCCTATCATCATACATGACATCAGGTCTGGGGCAGGTAAACACTCAGCTGTGCCAAAAGCTGATCAGTGGCACTTGTAAAGCCCTGTGCACAGAGGCGCTGATGATCAGCTTATGTTCAGGGCTTGTATATCTGTGTAATATACCGAGTTTTGCTGTTCGACAGTTTGCAAAGCCCTGTGCACTGTTTTTTGCAAGTGCCACATATGGGCTTATAAAGCACTGAGCCTTTTCCTGTATGGTTTTTGACACCAGGTGACTGACAGGTAGTCAACCCCGATTTTCAGTTTTTAGAACAGCCTTTTCCTCCTAAAAATTAGTGGTATAATGAAGGCATTCAACGTTAGTACAGTTGGGTAGTAAAATGGATACAGAACAAAATCAAATATATAATCAAAGTTGTATTTAACGTTGCGAGAGAGCAAATATTCATGTGTGCTGCTCTTTAGGCATGTTTAAATTGGGTGGTACATGGCTAAGTCATACTCAGTGTAGACCCATTGGAATCAATAGACAAGTTAGCCATTCTTGGCAGGATACCACCTCAATGGTTTATCGTTTCAGTGTCTTCATTTCTCCCCTTTAAATAATGTAAGGGGGGGGGAGATATTATTTAGTATTTTAAAAACCCCAGGTACATTTTTGAATTTATTTACAGCATTTCTGTCCTGCTCTTCAGCTGAAAAGAAGTTCACAGACCAGACCGACCAATTGGCATTTGCTTGCATAACAATTAAATCACATGAAATACACCTTCTTGCTTTTTCCCCCTTAGTCAAATATTTTCACTGAACTACTTTGGGCTACCGCAAACACTTTGAGATTTTTACACAGCATGTAATATATTACACCCCTCAGGAAACATATTGTTATGTATATATATTTGTCTATATAAGACAAATAGATATGTTAACTTTAGTTGTGATTGATTTAGGACAGCAGAAAATTTTCTGGGAAACGCACAGCACTGCTTCTTACGTGGTGTCAGAACTGACAGACTATCTATGAATGCTATTGGGAAGGTGGTGGAAAGCTGAGTGAAAAATACCAACTCAGCGAAGAGCTGCACTATAAAAGGCATAGGCAAGGGACTGAAAATAAAGCTGCACCTTCTGCAGAACTATGGTGCAGCCACATGTTTTTTTCTGTGTGTGTTTTTTGGGAGGGAGTCACAGGACGGATCCAAAGATTGGTGTACTGTTTCTCCTTATATGCAAGATATAATTAGTACAGGTTTACGTATGCAGATCAGTTGCTCTACATGTACAAGCTTCATACCATACCACAAGCTTAGTGTGCCTGCTAAAAAACAATTTTTAAACAGATGCTGAACATCAAGATGCTGAAGTGATTGTGTGTGAGCATTTAATACCTTTCAAACATGTACAGAAAACTAACCCTCTATCATTTTAGAATTCAATGCTCATTTCCTCCTCCACCACCACTGATTCCTCCACCACCCTTCTACTTACCAATAATGTCATTTATATAGTTTTGTCAAATAGGTTGGGGAAGAAGAACAATTTATTTGTAACTTAGCAAAGAATGACAGTGACATGCTGACTGTTGTCAAGAGACACTGATAAAAACTTAGCTTGTTCTGTAGCTCATTTTTTTTAAATTCATGGATAACATATACACTCTCAAATAAACAAAAATGAAAACAATCATATACTAATAGTCTTATGAATGTTTACAGAAATTAACTGGAATGGTTTATTCTGTAGCTCAATCTATTGCTCTTTCATTTGTAAAAGTTGACCTATAGTAGTTTTACACTTAGTCTTATTTTTACATACCGTTCCTGCTGTGTCTAAGATTTCAAGCATACATTGTTGTGCATCTACTTCAACTTGCTGTCAAAAAAGAAGAAGACACAATTTTGTACTGAAGTATAAACAGCAAGACTTCAAATACTCATTAACTTGCCTTTACAAGTTATACCCACAATGCACAAGATTATTTCCCTTACCATAGTCAAAGCAGTTGGCAGGCTGAAAGAGAGTTTGAGAGTTTATAATAAATAGCAAAATAGATATGTTAATTTTGCTTGGGTTGGGGTTTATTTTGTAGCAAGAACTGCACACTAAATTCCAGCAGAGGGGAAGACGAAAGCAGAAGAACAAGATGACAGCGAGAAAGTGTTTGTTACCATTTAAGGACATGGGGGGGGGGGAGCCCATTTTTCCTAATACCAAATACCCCAGTCCACCACTCCCAACAACTCCAGCCAGAATATCCAATGGTTAGGGGTTACGGGAGTTTTATTCGAAAACAGTTGAAGGACACCAGGTTGGAAAATGCTCAAGTAATGTGCTACAATGCAGGTAAAGTGCATGCCTTTTAGAGCTCAAGACATCTACTGTTTGCTATTAACACAATGTTCCTCTTGACCATAGTGACTCATTTTAGTTCATACTGCTATAATTGTGTCTATATGGTTTATTCTTATGTTTTAATTACAACCCACCACATTTTTCCTTTTGGAAAACTCAGAGCACTTCCTGGCCTCTCCCATTCTGGCAGTGAACTGGTCCACCCTCACTTAGCTTCATGAAACATCACTGGGTTCTTCCAGATCATTCACGGAAATTGGTAGTGTTTTTTTGTCACTATGGTATGGTAAGCTGTGGACAGTTGCTTTGTTCAAAAGTGCTCAGTGCTCAAAACAGAGCCCAGTAGCCTTCATGACACAAGCTAACCAAGCTGCCCTACTTTTATTTTTTGACTGCCGGAAGCTAGGTCAAGCTTCTTTCCATCTCGAAAGGGACCTATTCCAATCTGACTAGAAATGCCTGTAGCCTTCTCAAGTTGGGTTGGCTTGTAACTTAGCCACATCGAAAAACAAAGCAGGTAACTTTCACTGTTGTGAAACAACATTCCCAACTTGTCTCAACCAAGTACATTTGGGTGATAGGCTACTGTTTTCAATAACACAAAATATGCTATTCACTTAAATGTATACTACAACTTAAAATAACGTGCATACCTTTCGGTAGGAGTCTTCTATCGTAGGATCATACTTTTCAACAAATATTCCTTGAACAAACTGTACAGTCTACAACAAAAAGAGCATTTTATGTATACATACCTTTTTAATACAATTTTTATAAATATTCCTATTAAAAGGAACATTTAAACTGCAAACAGTTCATTACACATATAGAAAACACAAGTTGTTTCTAGCTTGCTGCCTATGTTTATATTAAGTTTCTTCAGAACACTGACATGTCAATTTAAAGGTTAAGATCCAGCATTAGTTTTGAACTTTGCTTCAGAGAAAAACTATTCAGCCTTCAACAATGAAGGTGCTACTAAATTCAGTTGTACTATAAATTACATCAGGCACTATTAATTGATTCAGACAATGCCATGGTGTCTGTCTGTTTCCCCCTTACAAGGTGCTTAAATCCATGCCTCTCTTTTTCTTTACTACCACATATTGAAGACAGGAAGCCTTCAAGGGAGCTGCGCTTAATCTGACTGACATCTGCACTCTCTCTGCATATGTATCTGATGGCATGAGGCTTTTATATACTGAAAGTGCAATGGGACTCCCATTCTTCTCCTCAGGCTCTGTAGTCCCCCAGATCTTCTCTAAAGAGTTGGAAGACCTTCTGGAGTATAGGATGAGTGCAAAGGGAAGGGGAAAGAAGTGGAAATGTGCTCATGAAATTTTGGATATCACCCTCCACAAAAAATAGAATAAAGACCAGCATAGGGTTTCTCTGACTGACATTTACCACTAAGCAGTGTTTGCTCTGAATATCCAAACCCCATGCTGAGACACATTCAAAAGGTCACCAGATTTTGAGTGACTTCCTGAGTGTCTCCCGATTTTTGAGTTTTTTCCCAGCCTAATTTTAGACAGTGAAAATTCAGAATGCATTGGGGCAGATGATCTCACACCCCTAGTAAAATCTCTTTATTGGTGACGGAGGTAGTTTAGAGTCTTTTTTTCCTTTTTTAAAGCAAAATAATAAAACAAAAAGGTTATACAAATTCTTGTCATGATGAAGTGACAATAAGTTGTATTACCTTTTATAAATGATTGAAGTAACTCAAATGACTAAGGTTTTTAAAAATGAAGCCTAATTTTAGGCCCAAATAAGGTGCTACAGATAGATAAGAAGAGCATCTATTAAAACATTCTACCTGTTAACTTTTGGAATTCATGATTAAGCATTAGTATAATTTATTGGAAGCTGACCATTGACCTATTTTTCAAATATTGTTCAACAGAGATTCAAAAATAAATGAACATTTTGTTTGTTTCTGCAACAACCACTTCTACTTCCAATTCCAGCTTCCCAACATTGACAATTTTTACTGTAGCATTAATTTTTTTCTTAAAGCAAAATGAACAGCTTTCCAACCCTCAATAAAAACAAAAAATAGGGCACTCCATTGACTGTACTGACTGAACTATAGGTATGTTAAAAATAGATAAATAAAATTGGTATAGAACATATGTATACACACAGATATATACCGGTATGTGTGCATATGTTCATATTACACACCTGAAATGCTTTCCAGCTGCCTATTAACGTATTGGTTGCTTAGAATGTTTAATAGAGAGAGTGATGCTTACAGCAGGATAATTGTGCTTTTCTTCGATTGCTTGCCAGGATCTGGAATCCTATGACTTAATACTAAACACATGCTTCGCACATAACAAAACTGGACTCGGGCACATCACAGTGCACAGAAGTCACCTGAAACATCCAGACACATCTTACTGGGAGTTTCAGATGAAATATACAAGTTTTATATGCTTAGACATAGTCATAAGAGGCCAAAAAATATCACTCACCAACGCAGACTTTCCAACACCTCCTGAACCAAGAACCACTAGTTTATATTCACGCATGGTGCAAGTGTTGAGTCACCGCCTTAATACCTACAAGAAAGAAAAGAATCTGTTACACTGAGCTGCATATGGCACAAGTTTGGCTTATCATTTTTATTTTCTATTAGTACAGAATACAGAGTGTTCTTACTATTGCACTAAAACTTCAAACAAACAAAAAGTACAGATAGCTTGTTTGAAAATAGTAACAATTTTTCCATGTGATAGGCTGTCTGAAAAGTATGTTGGAAGAAGTTTAGCAAATATCATAATCACTTATCCACTGTAGGTAATATATCTAGCACAGTGTCCTGATTCAACTATAAAGTCAGCGTCAGTTGATATACCCTTTTTGTGTACCCTTACATGTCTGGGATCATGTCTTACTATTAAGACATGATCTTCTCTCTTCTTAAAATAAAATGTTACAAATACTGATTTTACCTGGGAATTTTTCCCCAGGAAAAAACAAGTATCAATAAAAGCAGCACCATAAAAACAGCAGCAACATAGCATCTGTAAAGAAAATCACTTTAACCCAGTGCTAAGAGATGTTAAGAGGAATGGTGCCAGACAGATCTTTCTGAGGGGGGAATTCTAAAGATGGGATACCCTGACCCCCCCCAAAAAAAAGTCGTATACCCAGCTGCCACCAGACAAAACACCAAAGTCAAGGACACAGTGACAGGCCTCTAAAGGTGATGTTAATGTACAGGCAATTAACATATAGGAGCTAGCCATTCTTCAGAATGTTTGAGTGAAATGGCAAAGAATTTGGCATGCTTCACATGGCTTCCTCCACTAAAACAGCTGGCAGGTTTAGGGGGCAGAAAAGTCCAAAAAAGGGGGGGGGATAGGCCACCACAATAATAGGGGTAGGGTGGGGGAGGGGAGGTGTAGTGGCCTAAACTTGAAAGCTAATGGGAAGGATCCTACAGGAGTTGGGGAGGCGAGAAAAGAAGGGGCTATATATTGTCAATATATTGTCCAAAACCAATTTGAATTCTATATCATGATATTGGTTTCATAATTTTTGACCTGGCAATATATTGCGAATCAATGATGTGTATTTGTGCTATGCAAAAATCACAATGTGGAGAAACTGTGAAGCCAGCAGAGAGAGAAAGCATGCAGGTCCTTTTTCAGTAGATACTGAGGGAGAAGTTTCCCCAAAGTCCTGCCCGCTCTCGATTGCTCACTCACTCTTTCTCACTGCAGCAGACAGAGGACAGGAGGAAGCCCAGCAACAGCAAGCCAGGAAGGGTAGATGCAGCCTATGGAGGAGGCAGCAGTGACTTTACTCTAGTCATGCGGGGAGTCATTTCTACTCCCGCACCCTCAGCGCCAGTCAGCTGACCCATGCTGCGGCGCAAGCGGTGACAGTTCACTTGGGAGGCAGGAGGAAATTTAAGTTCAAGTCTCAGTCGCATACATCATGACAGGACTTCAGAAATTGCTCACACACAGACCATTCCCTATCATGGAACGTGTCTAATGCCTAGCTTCGAACACTGCAGCAGACATCTTGGCTTTTCATTACCAAAAGGCTACACTCAAGTCAGCCAAGCATAGGAAGTCTAGCAGCAGCAGGAGCTACAACAACAACAGAACAGCTGAGGGTGGCATTAGGGGGTTGGGGGGGGGGAAACTTCATTACTACCTACTAAATCAGGACCCATATACCTACTGAGCTGAAAATAGCCAAATGCAAAGTTGAAGTTCCGTTCTACCTTATTAGATTTGCAAAACCAAGTAATATACAAGTACATAACAAGAGTTATGCAAACAAAACTGATGTGTGTGCATATGAGAAATATCCATATCTAATGCTTCAGACTAGGTCAACAGTATCATAAGTTCACCAGTTCCACCAACAAAATTGCACAACATACACTGCCCTAGCTTCAAATGCAACTGAAAGCACCCAAGGAGCATGTGACAGAAGAGTGTGTGGGAAACTGATTGACAGCAGGGGCACAGAATGGAAAGTTGAATGGAGTTAAAGCAGGGTAGGGGAACACTTTTTTGCCTCTGGGGACCAGATTCTTATCAGGATTGGCTTTGTGTGCCAAAGTTGATAGGTGGGCACCAACCTATCAATGATATGATGTCATTATGCACCACAATGGTTTTGCAAGTCTTTCCATGCCTCTCATTTAAACCCAATACCAGAGTTTCCTGGATTAATGCTGCAAAGCAGCTTTTGAAACAGCCTCCATGCCTTCCTGTGATGTGCACCCACCAGCTACACGCCTCTCAGTGATGGAACTCTGAGCAGGGCTTCCAGCGATAACCACTGAAAACAGGAAGTTATATCTGGAAGATGGTCCTTTAAAAATCCTTGTCCAAAGCAATTTAGTGCTTCAAAAATGTGGGTTACAGCACATGTGCCTCATTTGAATACATAAGTATATGAACTAGATAGAAGAAGAGGACTCATCAACATTCTGTTTTCATTACACCACTTACTCAGATTCTTCGCCAAGTGTTCTGACAAGAGGTCAAAGAAAATATTTTGCATGTGTGCCTAAAAACATGAATGCCACAGTTGCGTAATTATGTGTCTATACATTCTTGAATCAAGTGAAACTTCAGTCTTGAGAACAAAAGTGCTCTCATCACTAAGTAGCCTTTTCATCCACATCCATTATCTACTGGGCAACATACTTTCTCTCCTTGCTTTGTGATCTCTTCACTACAAAAGTACAAAGCAATAGGAATGTGCTTAGGTTACATAGAACACTGGGGTGGGGGGGTGGGGGAGAGACTTTGTGAAGCTGTCAGGGAGAATGTAGTCCAAGCTAATCTTGCTCAGCACACTGAATTTAGCTTTGGGCTTCACGTAGAAGAGTCTGTACAGGGTAAAAGTTATTCATGAGGTTAGAAAGATAATACAGTTCCAGACTGGTTCTCACAAAAGTGAAATTGAACTGATAGTTAAAATTTGCTTGTGTGATCCCAGAAACAGGAATATTTTGGAGCAGCTTACAACAGTTAAAAAAGATCTGACAGTTAACAAATCATTAAGTCATTGTCAAACATGTGTTTTATACATGAAACCATTTTTGGAAATAACTTATAACCCAACTTCCTTTCTAAGAAAAGCTAAACTAGACCAAAGTGACAGATTAGCAATAATTAGGCCTTCCTGTTGTGCAAGTTCCACCAAAGTCGTGAAAGACATCACATTATTTACGACGACCTTAGCAGAACAATTTGAGCATTCATCCTAGTAAAATTGAAAGCAGCACAGACCTTGGTTTTTGAAAAAAGTGGATCGTTTGCTAATATGGGTCTTTTTTACTAGACAAAGTGAGCAGGCTTAGTATTATCTGGTGAAACAAATAAGTTCTAGCTCCTAGATGCAGCAAGCTACATCATTTAATTGCCACTTCCAGCTTGTGATATTGATTCCCTGCTGTGCAAAAAAGCCTTTGTGATGGATTCCCTTGATGTGAATGGCCTTTATTGACATTAGATGATGCTCTGTCCAATTCAGGAACTCTGATGCTATCCTGTTGTGACTGAAGTATTTTGTTCTTTTACGCAGAACAATCAGATTTCACATTACTACCAAGCACTAGGAACGCCCCCCTTCAACCATGAGCTAATGAGCTTTCCCAGAAAACATGCTCCCTCTTCTTCATTTGATTATTTATATTGGTCCAATAGTAAGTGTGTGTCTGCCAACTATCTGACTAACCCTTGAACAAGAAGGCCCAGAAACCACTGCTGTGTTTAGTAAACAGCACATACATTCAAAAACTTTTGTTTCAGAACTAGCTTATGGATAAGTTTATTTACTGGGCTACATCAAAGTTTACTGCATGTAGACTATCACATAGTGCACTATTTTTAGCCACCTCTACTCAGATAACATTTTGCTTTGTGTCAACTTTAGAGAGAAAGCAACCATAAAGCAATTGCATAACAATACCACACAGAGCCTATTAGTTAAGTTTTAAGGTGTTCATGGAAATTCATTTTAATTTCCAACAAAAACAATCCTATAAAATAGTTACATAAACCACTGATCATACCGCATGACACCCATATTTAATTTTTTGAGGGACACATATATCATTTTAAGTCTCTGGGATATCAATTATTGTCCATTTTTGAGACAAATAGCGCAATACAGAAGTCAACTGGCATGTTTTTATGAACACTATCAGTGATGTTTCTTGCACATTTCCTGGATGAGGTTTTCAAAAGCGTCAAAGCAAATATAGTCATTCAAAAATTAGTATTAATTAATTAATTACCTTCCAATAACAGAAGCATCATTAACATAGATGTTCACAGTCAGAAGTAGAAGTTGAACTATATGGGTCAACAAAATTTAGCTGACTATGTAGCCAGCCAAAATTTATTCTCACTATAACCCTGAGAGAGTTCTGCTGGTGTAAAATCCTTTTGCGTTATTTTGAGTAATTCCCTTCTCCCCCTGAAGCCCTGTACAATATACATCCCATTGTTCAGGGCTCCCTGATCCAAACCCTCTGGACAGAGTTTTGGGGGACCAAGGGGCTTCAGGGGAAGGAAGGGAAGAGGAAGATTAGATCTTTACACCACAGATAAATATGCTACTGACTCTGGGCCTGCACTCTTCCACTAGGGCCTCCCCAAGTTCCTGGAGATTGTTTCCCAATCCCACCTCCCAGCAGCGAGAAAAGGTGAAGAGAAAGATCAGTTGCACAACCTGATATCCACTCATGCAGTCTCTGGGTACAACCCTTAAAGCAGAGATATGCATTAAATATGACCCTAAGTGTGCATTGTTCCACCAAAATATGTCACCTGAAGAGGGCAAGCATCTGATAACTCAGTTGGTTAGAATGTGGTGCTGGTAATGCCAAGGTTGCAGGTTTGATCCCCCATAAGGGACAGCTGCACAGTCCTGTATTGCAGGGGGTTGGACTAGATGATCATCAGGGTCCCTTCCAACTCTATGATTTCACTATCTATGATTAAAAATCAAGAATTTTTAATTCAAAAACTTTATACCCATGTTGCTACATCTACTCTAGGTGTTGTCTCCACCAATTTCAGAGCATCCAATAACTGTTCTATCACTCGGTCCTATATTGACTTCAAAACTGTGGACTCTTCAATGTGGCATTCCTCGGGGTTCAATTTTATTCCCAATGCTGTTTAACGTCTACATGAAACCAGTGAGTGAGGTTATTCAGTTTTGGAGTAAATTGTCAGCAATATGCCGATTATTACACACAGCTCTACTTCTCTTTTACATCTGTAGGTGTGACAGTGGATGTACTTCAGTAACAAAGACAAACCAATTACAGTGAAAGGAAGAGGTCACTGCCTAGTAGCCCCCCTGGATTATCAGGTGAATTTAAGACCAGGAGTTAACAGGATGACACAAAGCAGTTCCATATAGGGCAACCCATTTAAACTCCTCAGCTGGAGAAGCCCTCCTTATAAAGGAAAATCACTCCATGCATATTTGCATATAAAATAAGCTGCATGTATATGATGAAGTATGTAGATTGATTTATAGAGTTCAGCAGCTCTTAAATTCACACAGAAATAATCATGCTTGCCCTGCATACTAGCCTCGGCCCAGTATTCAAAAACTTTATACCCACCCCCATCGTTCAGCCCAGACTCTGAGGTCCAGCGCCAAGGGCCTTCTGGCGGTTCCTTCACTGCAAGAAGGAAAGTTACAGGGAACCAGGTACCCGCCCTGTGGAATGCCCTCCTATCAGATGTCAAGGAAATCAACAACTACCTGACTGTTAGAAAACATCTGAAGGCAGCCCTGTTTAGGGAAGTTTTAATGACTGATGTTTTAATGTATTTTGAATATTTTGTTGGAAGCTGCCAAGAGTGGCTGGGGAAACGCAGCCAGATGGGTGGGGTATAAATTATTATTAATATTATTATTATTGCCATAGAACTCAATACTACCCAACTACCTTGTTTATTTCTACTATCCTTCAACTATTTTAGTCTCCCTCCCACCTAATCTACACCCTTCAATCAAGTCTTTCTGCTCCCAACATTCCAGTTTCTTTAAATATTATGTCCTGTGTTGTCCTCCTACCTTCAACACATTGCCCCTACAAGTTATGCTCTCTTCATTAGACTTTCTGTAACTCCTATTGCTGGATACTAAATTTTTCTCATTTCCTTGGGATAGGCTATCAGTAGTCAACAACCATTTAAGACAAAAGAAAATGCCTCCACCCTGTGTGAGTTATCCATTCTTAATTTTAAAAGCCTGATAAAGGTAGTGGTGAGAACCAAAGTGTGTTCTCAGTAGCCACTACTTTAGAGGGCAGACACTTCTTACACACCATTCTGATTCACAAACCGGTCAAATATATTCAATTATGAAAGCTGAGTAAGTCCTGCAAATTTGCACATTTATTTGAGCTATGGAATTTGTCTCTGGGAAGTCTGTTCTTTGATGAACAAAGAGGCAAGGCTTTGAAAACTTAAAGAATTTGAAATCTGCGCTACAATTGCTGTTCAAAAATTTTAAGAAACACCAACATAAGAAAGCCTGCACATCCACTGTTGACCTTATAAGGTGCTCACCCTGTCTACTGCCCCAATCAAGACCATGTCCACAAATGTTCACAAGACAATTCACCATCACCTAAGAATCATTAGTATGTGATAGCAGTAACTTTTTTCCCTTTATTTCCCCCAAAAAAACCTAGGTGCGTCCTATGGGACGGAGCGTCCTATGGGACGAAAAATACGGTGCATACCGCCCAATGGATTGGGTGGTTTACTTTGAATTAGAATATTTGCAAAGAATGGCAAAATGTGGAGGTAATGAACTCCACATTAATGTCAAAGAGGAAATGGGGGAAACTGCATTAAGAGGATGAATAAGGGGGAAATGTAAACTGCCATGTAAACTCATGGTTGGCTTGAAAACCACGTTGGAATGATAGGATATAAAATTTGACAAATATAATTGAGACCTGGTAAGCTAACCACCTTTTTTCTTGATATTAATATTCCATTAGCCAAGACTGGCACAGTTTAGTTGTTGCAATAATAAAAACCAGAGGACTATTTAATTAATCATTCACATTTATAGAGTCCTTACTCAATATTATAGTTATAATTCATTATAATGTTATGGTTAACAATGAAATTAATTTGATTTTGTAATTAACCAAAGTATTAAGTAGCATCTTTGCAGATGCATCTACTTTCTTCTTATAAAGTTAATGTTTTAAAAACATTCTGACCAGTCATTTGAAAACTTTTTCTATTGGTCCACCAATAAATAAAGAAAACTTTAAAAAGGCCAAAACCTTCTGATTATGATGTATGGAAAGGTCCTCCTTTCTTTTAGATGTGTCTTCCTTTGAACAGCTACATGCAGCCTTCTGTCAGTTTACTGATTTCTGACAAGGAAGAAAACTCCACTGTTCTCTGACCGCAGACTCACCAAGAATTTAGAAGTCTGCTATCTTAATAAACTTCCGCTAGTTTTATAAATTAGAACTGTTTTAAGTATTCTGTATCACAGAGATTATTGGAGGTTTCAATAAACGTTTTCACCTATAAACTGTGAATACATTTATTTAGGCAGCAATATTTATCAATTGATGGCAGCATGAACACGCTTCTTCACAATTATTTTTACTACCTAACTTTGTTCAATGCATGTTACCTAAACAACCACCTAACTGCCATTTCTATCACATTAATCAAAGTACAGTCATACCTCGGGTTGAATATGCTTCATGTTGAGCGTGTTCGAGTTGCGCTCCGCGGCAACCTGGAAGTAATGGAGCGCGTTACTTCCGGGTTTCGCCGCTCGCACATGTGTAAATGCTCAAAATGATGTCACGCGCATGCACAGAAGTGGCGAAAAGCGACGCCTGTGTGCAAAGATGTGCCGTCGCTAGTTATGTTTGCTTCTGGATGCAAATGGGGCTCCGGAACGGATCCCATTCATATCCAGAGGTACCACTGTACTAAAGATGCCTTACTGCCACCAAAAGGCCTTTCTTTAGGAAAGCTGATTTCTCTTAAGCTGAATTTTCAAGAGTTCACCATCTGAAAACAATATTTGGAACCACATGCTAAGCACAGCCACTATTATATAAACTATCCATCACTTTGCCTCCAACATAGGCGCCAACACCATCTCTTCAACTTATCAATTGTCAGGAGTTATTTGATACCATTTAGATTACAGTATTTTTTTCTATCTTCCATGTTTTAGAATTAAAAATACAAGTTGAAACTGCTTCAATGCCATGCAGCCAAACACAACTTCTATGAATGTGCATATGTGTGTAAAGGGGGCAAATGTATGGGAGACCTTTCTCTGTGTAGAGACCAGGTGCTGAAATGAACTGGTGTTAAGGCACAAACTAGATAGGGATGGTCATATTTGTTTATTCAAGTGTATACCTTTTTAAAAAAATTTCTCTAGGCTAACTCACTTTCAATATTGAAGTTCAAATGGGAGAACACTGACCAATCATGGACGGGGGAGGAAGAATCAGCTCTCCTCAACCTCTTGCCTCTTTCAATGAGAAAATTAGCCACCACTGCCAACTTTATATGTAAACAGGGAAGACATGTGAATAAAAATAGGCAACTACTCTCACATGCAATTTGGTCCTGTTGCATTTAATTGGTTCTGAAGCCCAACTGATAAGTTATATTTCAATGTCTTGCACAATTGGTCCTTTATGTAATTTCATGTTCTTCGCCTTGTTTTACAAAACTCAAGTTCAAGTCATTTCTTAAGGTTGTTTCTTCTTGTTTGTTTTCTAATCATTCTTCGGATTCTTTTTCCACAAGTGCAAATACAACTATACAAAAATTGTCATGATACTGAAACATGTAGCAATTACTTTCATATTGAGCCAGGTAAATCCTTTTACTGTACTAATACAGTCAAACCTCTTCTTATGTCCGCCTCCGCTTGCATCCATTTCGCCCAACGTCCGCAGCAAACCCGGAAGTAACTGGTGGGTTTGCTGCCGTTCACGCCTGCGCAGGAACGGCAACTGCCATTCAGACATGCGCACACAACGGCGCCTCTCCCAGCGACCCATTTTGACCTCTGGAACGGATTATGGTCGCAGGCAGAGGTTCCACTGTACCTGATCAAAGCAAGGAATGCATACTGATGGCAATGGGTTTCAACTGGCTAAACTAGTCTGCAAACTCCCACATCTAGTTCAACACTAAACTAAAGCAGTACATGTTCTGCTTCTAGAAGTCAACCAATAAAGCTTCATACATCTAGATAACATACTAGATGTATGGCTTCAATTCTAGTATTTTTCTCTGTGACTTGAAGGAACTTCCATTCACAGAACTTCAGCACACAGAACGAGTCCTTCCAAGAGTAATTGTACTTTCTTTCCATGAATAGAACTCCTGTTAACAGAGTAAGAGCTTAAGATGCAAGTCTATGTTTACAACGAAGCATTAATTTTGAAGATGAACTAGTATTGCGCAAAGTCTGCTATTTTATTAGGAAGAATAAAACAAACTTCCCATATTGGAATATTTGCTGCATATGAAGATTCAAATATTTTCTCAAGGAAAAATTGAGAATACTGGATCTTATGGAATCCCAAGTATTTATAGAAAACCAGTATTCAAATCGACGTAACTGAAGAAAATTGGTGAAAAAATATTTCACAAGCCACTATGCTAGCCATTCTAAACCCATGACCCGTCAATATATTTTTTGGGGGGGAGGTTATCAAGGAAAAATAAAATTCACATTAGCAGTTCCACTGCTATAGTTGGTGAAGTTGTTCATTGCACTCTTATACTTAAATTGTGATTTAAAGTTGTGTCCTCCCAAATTCTCATGGCTCATTAAGGATTATTGTTCACATTTACAACAATATTCTGCTGGCTTAACTGAAAGTAACAAAAGTAAAGCAGAAACAGAAGGGTCTTCCGCTGCTTCTGCTAAACTTCCAGGTGTTGTTTGATAAGTCCTTAAGGGGAAGAAGTTTCCATATTTTTGGAGTAGTCAAAAAATTATCTATATATCTTTGCCACTCAAGAAAGAAGAGCAGGGCTGCTCTTGATAGAACAGGCTCTTGTTTGGATAAAGGGAATAAGAAAGTATTTGATTATAAAACTATTAAGGGCTTTATAGAACAAAAGTAACATATAGAAGTATGCCCAGAAAAGTGCAAAAAGCCAGTGCATGAGATTTATGCCACTGACACATCCCATTGAGAGATAAATTTCCAAAGCCTCACCATTCTGAGCAAGTTGAAGCATTCTAAACAAATCTTCATCTAATCTTCATCTATAATCTTGCAAGAAGCAACTATAGTAGTCAAACTACAAAAGTATCAAAGCCTGAAATATTAGATTTAATGTCCGAGGCGGATAAAATTGGTGAAAAACATTTCCAGGCACACCTGTATCCTTTCTGAACATGGTGCTAGTTTCAAGAGCACCTCAAGGCCACTCTCCACCTCCAATGAAATCATGGGGTTTGACAATCATTTTAGGCTCATTTGGATTTAGTTTCTTAGACAGGAAGTTACTCTCAGATACTGATATAGGACACATCAACTAGAAACTGTACAGCCATTCAGCACAGCACAAGAAAGTGAAGAGAGTCTGTGCGTTAGGCAGAGATGCCACTAAAACCCAGAACAGTTAAGAAACATGGCCACCTCCTGTGGCATATTGGGTCAAGTGTATCTGGTTATTAACCAAAAGGTTAGTGCTTGGAGCCCACTCAGAGACAGCTATGGGTAGGAATCCAACATTGCAGGTGTTGGACTAGATGACCCTTGGGGTGTCTTCTCACTCTACAATTCTATGATTTATTAGAAAGAGGTGGTGGATAGCACTGACTTCCATTTTGTGAAGTTAACTTCACTGTGCCAAGCTGGAACTGCTCTAGTTCCTCTTAACCTGACGCCTTAAGCCTATTTTAATGAAAATTAACACCCACTGACTTTAGTGCAGTTGCACTGCATTGAAGTCCAAGACATCAGATATCTCATACTTGCTAGAAATACCACAAGGGGGGGGGGGGGTAGTAGTACAGTACAGGGTGGATCCCCACACCCACCCTCAATTTCGCTCTCCAATTTGTCTGGCTT
Source organism: Podarcis gaigeae (assembly GCF_964106915.1). Classification (NCBI taxonomy): domain Eukaryota; kingdom Metazoa; phylum Chordata; class Lepidosauria; order Squamata; family Lacertidae; genus Podarcis; species Podarcis gaigeae. Next base: position 44,738,059 of record NC_139686.1, read on the forward strand.
TCTGTAACGGGGGCAAATCTGCAATCAATGCAGCACTCCCCCGTCAACTCTTTCCGAGAGGTCCCCCCCCCCCAAAATATATATATATATATATATATATATGCATGCAAATGTGAGTTCAGAAGAACAGGGCCCGGATCTCAATTCAGATTCGGCCCGATTTGACGCCGAATCTCCCTTACGCGGAGTCTGACCCCGCGTTCAAATGCCGCTCGTTCTTTTCTTCTTCTTTTTTTAGGGGGATGCGAACAGATTCTGGCAAGAGGCTGGAAAGCGGAAGAGGCCTATCTCCGCCTGGGAAGCGGCCGCCCTGCTTCCCCGCTGGGGCGGAGAATGGAAACAGTGAGCCGCTCCGACCCAGCCGGACTAGGCGGGGCGGCGGCTTCCAGCAGAGGCCGACGCCACGGGAGTCCGGCGGAGTTTCTTCCCGGCTACAAGCAGGGCGGGTGTGGGGGGGGGGTGACTGCTGCTGCTGCTGCTGCTGCTGCCGCCGCCGCCGCCCTCTCCTCCTTACCGGCAGGTCCCAACTGCGGGCGGCCTCGCCAAAGGGGCTCCAACTTTCCCCTTCCGCTCTAACTTCTCCTGGGGAGGCGGCCATAAGGAAGCGACGGGGTGGGGGGGGAGGGAAGAGAGAGCTGAGGCAAGAGGAGCCCGGCTTCCCCACCCCCCTTACCGAGGAGGGGAGCGGCCGGGCTCGGTTCCGCCTCCGCCATGTTCTCTCTCAGGAGCCTTGTCCCGCCTGCAGAGCGGAGCCGCCGCCGCCTCCCCCCCCCCCGGGAACACACATCCCGGCTCGCCCTCGCCGACGCCCCCCACCCCCACCCCGCTCGTGTCAGGCACTAACCGCCAACGTCCCCTCACGCGTTCGGCGCCGGGCCCACTTCCCCTTCGTACGTCGTCGTCCTCCACCCCCCCCCCGCCGTCACTCCCGTTGCCGCCGCCGTCTCTTACCTACCGGACGGCGCTGCCGCTCCCCGCGTCCGTCGCCGCCTCCCTGGCCGAGCCCTCGGAGTCCTCCCCGCCCGTGCGCGCGCGCACACACCACACACACACACACCCGCGCGCGCGCAGAGACTCCCTCCCTCCTCGCTGCCTCTTGCCTGGGCGAGGCTTGGAGCCGCCGCCGTGACGCTGCACGCCTGAGCCTCACTCTGGCTGCTTCCCTTCTTGCTCGGTCCGGCGGTGATGAGGGAAGGGAGGGGAGGGGAGGGGGGAATGACCTCTCTGCTCCGCACCCAGCGCGCACGCGCGGCCGGCCGGCTCAGTCCTGAAGACACTGCAGCCTTCCCCCACCCCCCGCACCGCCTTACTTCCTTTCTCTTCTCCGCCTCTCTTCTCTCCCGCCCCACGACACACGCACACACATGCCGTCCCGCAACCTTACGCAGGGCCCCCATCCTGCCGCAGCTCCAGCAAGCAGCCCCCAGAGAGAGAGAGAGAGAGAGAGAAGCCGTCGCCTGCAAACGCATGGAGAAGAAGCGAGCGAGCAGCACCCCATTGCCAAGGCGCTATAGTTAGCGGGGAGGTGGGGGGGGGGGACAGAACCTGGTGTGCAAGGGAGAAGTGCGGCTGGAGGGCATGGAAGGGAGAGCAGGTTCGATCGCGCCACGTTTTCGGGCAGCGAAGGAGGGTTCTGTAAGGAGAACGCCGGTATTCTAAACATCCTTACTAGGAAGCCTCATGGAACCCAGTGCGGGGATCAGTTCCGAAGGGACATGTTTAGGACCACCGGATTGTTGCATCTTCAGTGGCCACTCCGTTCGAGACTCTTGCTAAATGATCGCGATGTAGAACGCCGGGCAGTTTTTCATGCTTAGGAAAGCCATGCTCCTTTCGCGTCCCCGCCCAGTTTCCCCTTCTGGGATGACATTCCTCATCTACAGACTCCCCAAGGGGCAGCTCTTCACGGAACTGTTGGTCAGGCATCCATCTCAAAGCCGGTGTGGGAAAAGGACTGCTTTATGTTGTGAAATAATTCTGTGCAGAGTTAGGTATTGAAACGGAGTAGGGAGGCACGCCTAACTGGACCACGAATTCAGAATAAGTCATGAACACTTAACAGCACAGCCCTAAGGATGTTGCTAAATCCTGCTGTGTCCAGTGGGACATACTGCCTGGGAAAGCATGCATAAGATTCCAACTTAAGGTCCCGTTGAAAGCAAAAGGGACTTGGGCTTCAATCCTGTTCACACTTAAAGGGGGGGGGAGCACTGCAGATTTCAGCTGGACTTACTTCTGGGTAGACATGCACAGGAGGTCTCCTTGTTCTTCTGGTTTGAATGGGATGTTCGTCACACCACTCACTTTAGGGGGATTGGGAGCACACTGTTGTGCAAAACTGGCAGGAAATTGTAGTGACAGTGACACTCCCAGGAAAGGGAGTGGGTGTGGTGGCAAAGGAAAGGCAGGCAGTTGCTGACATCAAATACAGAAAAGAAGAAAAGCTGCATTTCCCTAAAGTGGCTCTCTTATCTTTTGTTGTTTATATATGATATTTTTACAGCCTGATCTTAATCAGTTGACAAAGCAATGAAATCTACTTATCTGCAAACTTGGTTAGGATACGGCTACAAATATACTGTACAAACTGATTGACATTTGTCACTAGTTTTATCTTAACCAAATACTCTGTGGCGTAAGAATAATATAATCAACATATTCAGAAGCTGAGACAGGTCCCAAGTTACCCAGAATGCCCATGGCTATGGACTTCTGCTCAAAATGCTCAGATGATCCTGTACTCTGGCCCATTTTCTTAAGAGAAATCATTTTTCGTAATCCCAGCGGTCTTATCAACATATCATGATCGTACAGTAAAAACTGTACAGAAATTCAGAAATAGTACTTCATCTAAAAGCACATTTTAGTGTTTGAATAGTGGGTGAACATTTAATCCCAACCACTTTTAATCCCATAAAATTCCAAAAAGGCATTTGGCGCATATAAATGATTAGCACCGCCTAAATTCAGTTTACCACATAAAATAAAAGTGCCTCATGATCTACTGAGATATAAAAGAATTCGGCAAAGCAATCCTTACATTATACTGGAATTGGAAGATATGTTGCTACTGGTGGATTATATATATATTTAAATGCACCAGATCTGGGGCTGGCGTAAAGCTACACACATGGCCATGAACTGAAGGGACATAAAGGTATGACATCTCTGCTCCTCCTCAATGCCACCCACATCCAAATTTTTCTTATGGGCCAGCATGACAGTGTCATAACTGGGCCGCTTATTCATTCATTCCACTTATATCCACCTTCCTTCCATCATGTGACTTCCCTTTTAATTCTCAGCATTTCCCATAGACTTTCAGTAGCCCAAACAATACTATCACCAAAAAAAATCTCACTGTAATTTGTGGATTTGAGAGAACACTGGGCAGTAAAGGTTCAGTCTTATGTACCCTTTCCCAGGAGAACACCATTGCTGTTAGTGGGTCTTCTGAGTAGTCATTTAGGTGATTACACCGTAAGGATTTCCATGGACATCCTAATTCAGTATTTACTCCCTTCAATTAAGACTTCAACTTTCGGTGGGTATTGATGAACCATTTTGTTTTATTTTTTACATTTAATCAGGTAATGACCGGGGTGTGGAACATCACTTCTGAGCCTCCAGATGCTGCTTATCTAAGGAACACTGCACCTTTCTCTAGGTGAACACTATAGTAGATTAATAATAATAATTTAAATGCAGGACCTCTTTTCATAGCATGTGTTAATATCATGGCCTTATACTTGGATCTGATCAGCTGTGATGAACGGCTATTTTCTCCTGTTTATGTAGTGACAAACGACAATCATTTGATAATTCATACATACGTAAGGTAAAGGGACCCCTGACCTTTAGGTCCAGTTGTGGCCGACTCTGGGGTTGTGGCGCTCATCTCGCTTTATTGGCCAAGGGAGCCGGCGTACAGCTTCCGGGTCATGTGGCCAGCATGACTAAGCTGCTTCTGGCAAACCAGAGCAGCGCACGGAAACGCCGTTTACCTTTCCGCCAGAGCGGTACCTTTTTATCTACTTGCACTTTGACGTGCTTTCGAACTGCTAGGTTGGCAGGAGCAGGGACCGAGCAACGGGAGCTCACCCCATCATGGGGATTCGAACCACTGACCTTCTGATTGGCAAGTCCTAGGCTCTGTGGTTTAACCCACAGCGCCACCCACATCCCTCTAATACTTACGTAGCCTTACACTAAAAAATTTATAGCTTCTACCACATACTCAAAATCACTTAGATGCAGTGCTGGGCCCACTTAAAGCCAATGAGCTGATCAGTGCTGTAAACCCCATTGGTTGCACTAAGACGTTCTTGATGTTGAACTCCCTAGCGTGGCCAATCCCACCGGGTCTCTGTGTTGGTGCTCATTGGTGCCCTGCTTGCCAAGAGAGTGCTTGAACTTCCGGTTGTTGCTTTGCAGACACATGTCCACACCTGATACCACATAATGTCCAGCGTGGGGCAGGTGGGCATGGAACGGGATAAATGGCGCAATGGCCAAATTAGGATCCCTACTGGGCCTAGTTAGGTTTGTGGACCAGAGATCCCCCTCTGCTGGTTTAAAGGCACAAGACTCCTGCCAGAAGAAACATATAGCATGAGATTATGATATTGACGTCTGGTGATGCTTGGCCGTTAATAGGCAGTAGTGATTAAATGTATCCATGTTATGTTATCTTGTGAATGTGTCATCATTTGCTTCAGACACCATTTGTGGTTTATGGACACTCAAGAAATTTAATCTAATGGCTGCTGTGTTCCCCTCGCCTTACAAATGACAGTGACTATCAATGGCTTTCTAAAGTATTTACACAATTTGATGAAACCACAATAGTTAAATGTCAATATGTGCAGAAGGCTTAATAGGCAAGATGTATTGCCTATTACTTCTCTGTATGAAGTTCACCCATAGACTGTAGAGGACATTTATTTATAACCCAGAGTGGGTTAGCTCATGCCATAGCTCCCCGTGGTACTGATAATGATATAGGAGAAGCTGGTTTAATGAAAAGATGTTCCCAAAATCAAGTTTGGGAAGGTGTTTAAAAACAAACAATTGCTGTATATTCCTGGATTTAGAGAGGAAAGGAAGTTTAATTAAACTGCCCTATCAAGAAGAACTGTAATGATGAAGCATGATTAAAGTGATGTGGCAGTAACTGCAAACAGAACAGGAAGGTGAGTAGGATTGTAGAAATGTACTTTTAAAGATCGCTTGCCTAAGACAGTCTATTTATTGCACCGTTTAGATGGCTCAGTACTGCTATTCTGAAAATTAAAAGTGAAAAATTAGATTTAGTTTGGGAACTGGGGGTGTTTTAAAATATATTTCCCCCCATGGTATTGTAGAGCATTGTATTCTCTGTATGCATTTCTTGGAGCCTCAGTATATTAGATTTCTTTCTTTCTTTCTTTACCGGTTTAGAAAATATACTGAAACAGAAGTCAAAGAGTGGAACAAAGAGAAAGAAAATGGAAGTTAATTATTGTCTCTCATGTGTAGGGCAGCTGCTTTGGTGGGGGCAATTTGCTTCAGCAAAGCCTACCAGAAATACCTTCTCTGGGTTCCCCAGTTTGCCAGTCTCCTCCCCAGACACACCAAGAGCAGGGCCTTCTCATGCAATTTCTTTCCCATCCAAACTTTCACCAGTTCATGGCACCTGCTATGTAGGGGTTCAGCTTAAATTTTTTGGCTGTCATCCAGCTCATGACTGTTTGCAGACATAGGTCGAGTGCCTGCCCAGCTTCACCTGGTTAAGATGATAGGGAGAAATGGATGATGTTCGCCTGCTGGTGACACCTCACCCCAAATTCCCCGAGGACCTCTCTCAGTGGTTTCATAGAAATATTAAAAAGCGCGTGGGGCAGAACCATCCGCCGTGAAGCCAAGTGGACTCCCTCCACACTCCCATACCACTTCTCTCTGGAACCAGCCCCATAGGTAGAAGTGGAACCATTGTAATTCTGGGACTCCTACTTCCAATCCACTAGGCAGTGGTTCTCAGCCTGTGGGTCTCCAGATGTTGTTGGACTACAACTCCCATCATCCCTGAGCTCTGGCCTTGCTAGCTAGGGGTGATGGGAGTTGTAGTTCAACAACATCTGGGGACCCACAGGTTGAGAAAGCCTGCACTAGAGATTCAATGGCAGTCGTTCTCAAACCCTTTGCAGTGTGGGAACCTTTTACTTTAAACAAAACTCGGTCGAACCTTTGCAGTAATTTTTCCCCCCAACTTTTTTTTATAAAAAAGCAGCAATGCTGAGACTTTGAAAAATGGAGCTTTCATTGCCCTGATCTCATCTAATGGGAGCAGTTTCTACCACTCCTCCTCATCTAGCCAGTCCCTGACACATGTTCTGGATTAGTTGTAGTTTCCGTGTCACCTTTAAAGGTCTTGGGTTACCAAATTGGTCCCTTGCTACTAAATGTTGGAGACCCCTGGTCTACACTAACCACAGTACTCCAGGATTTCAGACAGCTCAACCTGGAGATGAAAAGGGACGTGGGTGGCGCTGTGGGCTAAACCACAGAGCCTAGGAATTGCTGATCAGAAAGTCGGTGGTTCGAATCCCCGCGACAGAGTGAGTTCCTGTTGTTCGGTCCCTGCTCCTGCGCACCTAGCAGTTCGAAAGCACGTCAAAGTGCAAGTAGATAAATAGGTACCGCTCCAGAGGGAAGGTAAACAGCGTTTCTGTGCGCTGCTCTGGTTCGCCAGAAGTGGCTTAGTCATGCTGGCCACATGACCCGGAAGCTGTACGCCGGCTCCCTTGGCCAATAAAGCGAGATGAGCACCGCAACCCCAGAGTCAGCCACGACTGGACCTAATGGTCAGGGGTCCCTTTACCTTTACCTTTAACCTGGAGATGCAAGTGATTTTATATGGGACCTTTTCCAAAGTGTTTGTTCCCCTTCTTTGTATGGCCCAAGCAGTTCGCATATGGAGTCCAGGGTTAATTGTTTCTGGTGCACCCCTTCAGTGCCTCCAGATGGCTCTCTGCCAGCAATGGAGCCAAATTAATATATCAATCATAGCAAGATTGTGGTGCTGCTATCCTAGGAAAAGAAGCTCACTCCAGTTGTTTTAAATAATCAATATGATAGGGATCTAAAAGTCTTCTTTAAAAACAGTGAAGCCAAGCAGCTTCTTTTTTATCTTGTAAATGCCACTCAAAATATGTATCAAGTTACCCAGGATTGTTAGGGTAAGCAGAATATAACAAAAGAGACTGGCAAGAGTTCTACTGCAGCAAGCTTTATTGTGCAAAGCCCAGTCTATTATTCTCAGATCATGTAGATGAATTTCTGACACAAAGCTGATGTGCCAGCCTGGCTGGATGAAGACAAAACTGGCTCTTTTTTTTTTATTTAATAGGACCAAAGAACCTGGGATAACATTTCATGCACATCGATACCTTGAGGAAAAATATTGAACAATCTATTCATTCCAGACAGTTGCATGGAGGGGCACTTCGCAAACCCAAAGCATTAGCTCATCTGCATTATTGCACATCATAGCTCAGAAGTAGTATTTTATTAGCGGATGGCCATAAACAGCATTGTATAACAACCTGACTCTTGGCAAATAAAATGGGAACTGTTTGTCCCTCGCTCCTTTGAATCATCCCCACACAGTTCTTTTCATTTGTGGCATAAGCTGGTGGTACTGATTAAAATCAGTCGCATCCATTTCAGCAAAATAGCAGACTCCTGCCACCCTTTCCCGAGTGATGGGGATTTCATACTAGCTGTTCCTAGTTTGGAGGAAAGAGCACCTTTGGTGTCAAAATGTCAAAATCTGTCTCTTTATGAAGGTTTAGTGACAAGGCTACAGCTACCACGAGACAACCTCCGAGCGTCACACTTCCCAAAGTGAATTGTGTGAGTTACCAGTGAATCTGAGGGTTTTCAACAGTTTCGAATGCGAGAATCCCAGAAGTCTTCAGATTGCACCCGTCATTCCTGCAACTACAGTTCCTGTCTTCTGATACGGGGTGTTATGTACTGAAGTTCTCACTCTGGGCCAGCAGGGGGATACTGTAGATAGTTTTCACTCAGGTCCACATATGCAAATAAAGGATCGAAAGTGACGTTCAGTGATTGGATAGTTACAGAAAATGGTTACTGTTGCGTTCTAGTGGAGCTCTATATAAGCAGGCTGGCTGAACCCTTCAGTTCAGTTCTGTTCTGGCCTGTGAATAAACAAGAGCTGTTTGAAGAATCGCTGGAGGACACCAACGACCTGGCTCTACTTATGATTAGGGCGGCATCAGGAACCCAGGCAGCACCCCGCAATTTGTGCCTCATCCATCTAAATACACTCTAGAACACCCAGTTAACCGGAACATGTTGCCCAGCCTGCCTCAAAACTACTCATTTTCAAATTACATAGGAACATAGGAAGCGGAGTCAAACCATTGGCCATCTAGCTCAGTGTAGTTTACACTGACTGCCAACAGCTCTCTGGGATTCAGGCAGGGTTCTTCACTCCCAGTGCCCCCTCACCCCGTAGATTACAAGGATTGAACCTGGGACCTTCTGCATGCAAAGCAGGTGTTCTACCAGAGAGCTGTAGCCCTTCCCTGGCTTAATAATAAGTGGAATCCCCACTATGCAGTGCTTTCTTTCTGGAAAAAAAGATGGGGGAACTCACCACGAAGTTTGTTTCTTTATTGTGGTCCCAGTTGCAGTGCCACACCCACCCACCCTGGGCAGTGGCTAAATGTAAGATGTGATTAATAAACTCAAGCCGACAGTGATCTGGATTAAAAAATGGCCACGGCTTTATTGATTACAGATATAGGTGGATTTTTGGCTCAGGCATTGGGTGTATATCCATTCTGGGTCTGCCCCTCCCCCCCCCAACACCCGGCCAACAACAAGAACAAAAAGAATTACCGGTATTTGATTTTTAAAAGTTTTTAAAAGGTTCACCCAAGTTGCTGCTCAAAAAAAAAACTTCTGCCACTACGCATGCCTAAATGACATATTGAAAACTTACAGCAGATGTGAAAATGCAAAACTATAATCAGGAAAGATATAAGAAGATAAAAAGAGGAAGATCAAACAGGAAAATTAACAGGAAGGCAATTCTCATTATACCTAATCTTAGATGGTACGTGAAAGGGTGCATTTTATCAAGTGAATAGTTGTGGGCATTTAATATGAATAACATGCACACAACTTTTTATACCCCCTCCCTTTAAACCATTTTCTCTCTCTCTCTCTCTCTCTCTCTCTCTCTCCCCCCCCCCCCCGTGTGTGTGTGTGAGAGAGAGACAGAGAGAGACAGAGAGAGACAGAGACTCTGGTATGGCAACTGGCAGTGCGATGAAAATTTGTTTAATGCACATAGTTCATTTGAAATAGCTAAAATGCTTGATTGATTTAATTATTTACCCAGCTTGGCTTGAGAAGTAATCTACACAGAGCTCAGGTACACTAAAGTGGTATAAATGGAAGTTTTAGAAATTAAAAAGAGGGGATGTGGAGAAAGGTACTACTGGTGAATTTTTTTTATCTTATACCAGACAGTTGGAAATAACTAGGTTGGAATAAAGAGAAGCTAGAGTGTCTGATATAGAACCAGATTTTAATATTCAGAAATTTAGGAATTAACTGATTCCAGACTTTAATGTGGGCTTAGGTTTTTAAAAAAGGAAACAAAAAGTAGCCTCATTACTCCTCTGTACAAGGGGATATATTTCCATGGCAGCAACCCCGAAATTCCATAGCAACATTAATCTGGTTATTTGCCAGAAAGCCCATTTTACAAGGTAAGTAGAAACCTCAACTTTCACTCCTGCCCTTCAATGAAACAGCAGTAAAAACTAAAACTCCCTGTGGAAATTCTCACTTCTGTAAGATGAAGGGGTGAATGATCATTTTACAATAATGGTCATGCTACAAGTGGTGATGGACAAGTGGCAATGGGCAAACAGGATCACATGTGGCCTTGTAGGGAGAAGGCCACAATTAGTGTGTGCATCCACACTAGTTCATCCTTCAAACCATGATCCCTGAGGTCAGCTACTTCAGCCAGAGCCCAGGTTCACCTGGTCCGTGAATCCAACGCTGTGAGGCAAGGGTGCAGGTCCACATTATCTTGGACAGACCCTTCTGGGGGCTGATGGGTGATGCCAAAGTAGATGGATCAATGGATGTAACTGTTACCTTTGTACAGCAGGCTAAGATGCAGCCGTAGGAACGCCAGAAGTTTCTACATCTACCCACCTCTCTCTGGTCAGTCAGGCAAGAGCCATTATTACAGTTAAAGGCATATCCCATCTAGACAGCCCTGTTCAGGGAAGTTTTTAATGTGTGACATTTTAATGTATTTCTAATCTTTGTTGGAAGCTGCCCAGAGTGGCTGGGAAAGGCCAGCCAGATGGGCGGGGTACAAATAATAAATTATTATTATTATTATTATTATTACACAAAAGCATTCAAGGAGGGCATGAGGGAGGGCCAGCGAGGGGTTGGGGGGATGGGATCTAGAGAGATCCCAGAGGGCCACATAGAAAGGCTAGGAGGCCCCATTTGGCTCCCAGCCCTTGAGGTTCCCCACCCTTGCTGTAAACTTTGAAACAGTCCTGGCCAACTGTTGTTTTTGCTACTGCCTTGCTATCTGGTCCAACCACATTTCCCGCCCCCCTCTCAGGAGAAAGTGTGATATTGCACGCTTTGCTATGCATAAGACCATGCAGCATAGACTTGTTCTCTTTGGGGCTTTGTCCTTTTCTTTAATATTAAATTTTTTTTAGAAAGTATTTCATTTATAAAGAAATAAAGTGATACAAAGGGGGGAATGGGGAGAAAGTGAGGGGGGGGGAAGCAAAGATGTGTATAAGAAAGATAGGGGGGAAAAACAAGATACAAAAATCCAATGCAATATACTCCCATACATTCTTATGTAAACTGATATAGTGTTATTATCCTAATACATATGTAGATGTTAACAGCCTACTACATTCTGTATAAACTCATTCCAAATGTTGTCATATTTGTCAAAACAAAGACTGCATCTATAAGCAATCCGTTTATAAGTTGCAAGTGTTGTCTTATTGTCGGTCCATTGATTGAAAGGTATCATTTGTTTCTTCTTTGGGGCTTTGTCCTTGACAACCTGTTCTGCACTCGCCTTGAAAATGACAACATAAATATGGGGGGAAAGGTAAAGTACTGACCCAAATGCCATGTCTTTCAATAATACATGGAGATTATGCTCCATTTGCGCCGGAAATAGGAACACAACAGGTTCTAGGGGCTCTGGCTTCTTGCATCTTGCTTGAGCTCTTACTTTAGCAGAGAATGAGGAGGGGGGCGCACATCCATAAACTGTGAACTGCAGAGCATGCAGGGTGCTGGGAGTGATAAATGAAGCGGGTCACACCTCTCATAAGTACTGTCTGTGGCTGTCTGCAGCGTCTGACAAGCAATATGGCCTCAGTTGGCAGCCAGTACTTTTTTCAAGGTTAGGTGTTTGCTGTTAGTAGATGGGATTTTGGAACCTTTGAAACCCTGAAGTGTTCAGAGGAAGATGCACATTCAAACGACCGGCTCAGTAAAAGAATGCAATCGCCACAGAGACGTCAGAACAGCCCTATCTCAACTAGAATGCTGTTTTCCACAGTGACCAACCATTTGCCTCTGAGAAACCCACAAGCAGGACTTGAAAGCAGTAGCTACCATCTCCTGCTGTTTCTCCCATGCTGTCTCTGATCCTGGATGAAATATGCAGCCAACAACATCATTATGACTAATTCAGCAACGTATTGGTTCAGGTCCTGTGGCAAGCAGGGAAGAGCTGACCCAACTTCCACCATAACCTCTGTATGTGAAACAGCCAGCAAAGATTTTATGGTTCCATTTACCATATTTCTTTATCACACACCACCTTGAGAAATGAAGAAATAAATGACGTTGCATTCCGAGTTGACGTGTCGCCTTGCCATCATTGCAAAAGAGATGGCTCACATGTTCAAGTAACTGAATACTAAGTAGTGAAAAGTGGATTGAAATGCCTAGATAGGTGAACAGCGAGTCCTAAGATTATATGCAGGATTTCTTGGTTAGTGCAAAACCCTGGAACTTTGCTCCAAAGTCAGAATATTTCAGATATATTTCCTGCAATATTTATAACCCAGCCACCTAAGTGTTCGCATAGTATAACGAATGTAATAAACTCTGATGTAAACTATAACCGAGACAGAGGAACAGAGTTACGGTTGCCATGGGAACCCTAATACTGAAGACACTGTAAGCACCAAGTTATATTTGAAGTATAATTTAATAGTTTGAATTACTTGGAAAGTGATATGGAATGTTAATAGCTGGAATATCAGATATGGCATTTGTAATGTTACTGCCAATTATAGCCATACATACTGTTTTAGTTCTTGGAGGTGTAAATATAGAAAGTTGTCCAGAACTTTAGTAGAAAAAAAGAGAGAGTTAATAATCCTGATCAAGGGAGGGCAATCTGTTCATGGTGGAGACGATGGAGCTTTTCCCACCAATTGTTTGGTTCCAGAGATGGGGAGCCTGACGGCCCTCCATATGTCCTTCATCCCTGATAATGCTGGCTGAGTCTGACCCTTCCTTTGCTAAAGGTCAGATCATGATTGTTCATCCTTCAAACCATAATCCCTGAGGTCAGCTACTTCAGCCAGAGCCCAGTTGTGTTGGAGGTGAGACCTAGGGGTTGGGGCTTGATGTTTGACATGCAGAAGATACTGACCAAGCAAGGACAAAACTGGGGCGATGATTAAGGTAAAGGTAAAGGGACCCCTGACCATTAGGTCCAGTCATGACCGACTCTGGGGTTGCGGCGCTCATCTCGCTTTATTGGCCGAGGGAGCCAGCGTACAGCTTCCAGGTCATGTGGCCAGCATGCCTAAGCCGCTTCTGGCAAACCAGAGCAGCGCATGGAAACGCTGTTTACCTTCCTACCGGAGTGGTACCTATTTATCTACTTGTACTTTGACGTGCTTTCGAACTGCTAGGTTAGCAGGAGCAGGGACCGAGCAATGGGAGCTCACCCCGTCGCGGGGATTTGAACTGCCGACCTTCTGATCAGCAAGTCCTAGACTCTGTGGTTTAACCCACAGCGCCACTTAGGCAATGAATTTATTAATTAAATTTACATGTGCAAAAGCATATTTCTGAACCAAGCACCATGTTTTATTTGTTTTATGTGTTGCAATAGATGTCAGCAAGGGCTTTTTATCAGCCAGAACTCACCAGAACTGGCACCTCTCAGGTGGATCGCATGGCCATTAAAAGAGAACAAGGGAGGCATTCATGGTGAGTTCTGTCACCCCTTTTTAAAGAAAAAATAACTCTGGTGTCTGCTTAGAAGAGGCATTCCTCCTGCACGTGAAAGAAGAGAAACTCCCCTTTAAGATGATTTTGGCTTTTCATGTTATGCCTACTGCAATTCAGGTCTATTGTATCCTGTCAGCACTATTATTTGTTCTTCGTGTTACAGAAGCCCAACAGGCCTCAGCTATAAGTTGGGCATACACGCCTCCAGAGGGCGTCATATAAATATTTTAATATAATATTTTTAACATCATAATATTATTTATAACTAAATATGAGGCTTACTACTTTGTGAGCGTGCGTAGGATTGTACCTTATGTCACCCTCAATTTTTCACAAACCCGAGTTTTTTAGCTCAGTTGGGAAAATAAAAAAATAATGAGTGGGGCTTGCTGTAAAAGGTTGCCATAAGGAATACTCCTGTTCAGCGTTCTAGCCAGCCAGCCAGCCAGCCACCACCTCTTCTGGGATACCTCATTCCCTTTCCTCTCTGCCTCAGTTTCCTTGTCCACACTTCCAGGGCCATCTTAAGTATATCAGGCGCCGTGGTGCAAAGAACCCTCTGACACACACACCCCGTCTCCCAGAGTTGCCGACCTTTTTTAGGGAAGACAGTGCTGCCGGCGACGTGCCCAGCTGGAGGAGGTGGGCTCCTCCGGCAGGGAAGAGGTGGAGGCTGGACATGGCAGCTCCCAACTCAGCTGGCCACTTCATACTGTGGTGGCCACAGCAAGCGGAGGCTCTGGGCGCGGCGCTGCTTCGGTGTGGCATGGTGGAGGCGGGTGTGGGCGGCGAGCTGATGCCAGGAGGTGCCACATCCAGCCTCCGCCTCTTCCCTGGTGCCCTCCAGAACTTGGCACCCTGGCGCCCTGCGCCACTAGCCTCTATGGGTAAGACGCCCCTGCACACTGCCAGTTCTTCAACATTCCATGCCTGCTGAGCAAGCTAAGTTCTTATTGGACTGTTTGGATTCTCCCCCACCCCTGCAAAAAAACTGTACAGTGGTACCTCGGGTTACATACACTTCAGGTTACATACACTTCAGGTTACAGACTCTGCTAACCCAGAAATAGTACCTCGGGTTAAGAACTTTGCTTCAGGATGAGAACAGGAATTGTGCTCCGGCAGTGCGGCAGCAGCAGGAGGCCCCATTAGCTAAAGTGGTACCTCAGGTTAAGAACAGTTTCAGGTTAAGAACGGACCTCTGGAACGAATTAAGTACTTAATTCGTTCAGGAGGTCCGTTCTTAACCCGAGGTACCACTGTATATTTTTTTGCATTGTTGCAAACTTGTGGGTTTCCCTGAGCCAGCTGATACCTTCTTCTTTTGTGTAGGTGATGATGTTTTGGCTACAGAAGCTCTCACAGTGCTGCATTTGTCAAGGAACATTTGTCATTAGTTGCTTTCCTCGTTTTTACTTGTGAAGCAGCAAGAGTAATATAGAAGGGGGCAGATCGTGTGGCACATGAGGATCCAGAGCAAACGAGAAACATGCCTAATCACACCAGGGTTATGCACTCATTGGGGAAACTGATAAGTATTCACAAAGCATATGCGACATGTAGTTTGACCATTAGAAACAACACGTTCGCGAGATGTCCCTTGTGCAGTGGGAGACGCAGAGATGTTTGGATGCCAGATCTGCTGGACCGCTGCAACAAGTGTACATCACTGCACTGCAATAATCCATCAAGACACCCGGAACATTGAGAAGCAACTCAGGGTGATGCAATTGTGCACCGTGTAGTCAGTTTCCAAAACACAGGTGACAGATCCCATAATTTTGCGGGCCTGGATTGGTTCCTTTCAGGAGCTCATGTTTCCTGCAGCTCCTAAATGATGTAGGGAGGGATTTTGCTTGAGTCGGAAAGTACCTTGCAATAAAGAGATAAGAGCGTTGTGCTGTAAGCATGGCAAAAATGTACAGTCAGGTAGTGAGAGAAAATGGCATTTAGACAAGCCCCTCAGCAGCTGTTGATAGAATCTGGCCAGCCACTTGTTTTATGACTCGTGAAATCATCCACAATTGTCTCTCTTCCCCTATCTCCTGCTTATCTTAAGAGGAGTAGCAGCTAACTGAAAAGCACTTTGAGATGTTCTGCATCCTGATGGGGGGAAATTGAATGAAAGATGAAATAAATACGGAAGTGGAAGTGTGTGCACACGCGTGCTGGATAATGGTTAAACTATCAGAAAGCTGGAACGGTTCTTGGTCTTATTCCCTCCTTGTGGCTACTGATGCTTGAGAATGAATATTTAGTCTGAACCACTTGAACTCTCATTTCGTAGTGCTCTAATATCACAACTCCTTTTGCATACATTCAGGGCCAAACTACTTGTGATACTGAAGGTGTCTTCGTATCCAAAACGCAAATTGCATCAACTTGGGTGGGGTGTGTGGGGTTGACATTTAAGCGGATAAGAGCATGTGCTGAGAATGTAACTCCTCCCCTGCTGTAGTCCAAATTTAAAAATGGCTTCTTGGAAGCTGTTATTTGCATTGGTGGCGGGAGAGGATATATCCCATTGACACAGATGGAGGGTCCCCCCCCCAATGCAAATAGCAGCTTCTGAGAAGTTGTTTTTCATGGGGACCATGGCAAGGGAGGAAAGGGTTAAATTTTCCACAGCTGCTGTGATGCACCAATGGGGAAATTTTCTCCCCATACAAGGTTTAGAGGAGGTACCGTATTTTTCGCTCTATTGGATGCACCGGACCATAGGACGCACCAGACCATAGGAGGGGGAGAATAGGGGAAATTTTTTTTTATTGTTCTCCCCCTCAAAAACAAGGTGCGTTCAAGGTGCGTTCAAGAGCAGGCCTTGTCGCTGCCCCCCCGAGCTTGTAGGGCTGGCGGTGGGGGGAAGTGCTGCTTTCCCCCACCGCCAGCCTCAAAGATCCCTGAAGCCTTTGGAGTGCAGCTGCATTCCAAGGGCTTGAGGCTTCGGGGGACATCCTTTGTAGCCTTCACCCTGCCGCCCTGTGGAGGCTTTGCCAGTGGCGTAGCGTGGGTTGTCAGCACCCGGGGCAAGGCAAGTAATTTGCGCCCCCTAACCCGTGGATTTGCGCCCCCTAACCCTAACCCCCAGATGTTGCGCCCGGTGCGGCCGGCCCCCCCTGCACCCCCACACTACGCCACTGGGCTTTGTGCAGCCACCCTGAAGCTGGAACAGCAAGACGGAGGGCTGCGCAGCGCCCCGTCTCGCTGTTTTGGCTTCGGGGACAGCAGGCTGCTATCCGCAAGCCTTGGGAGCCCGGCGGGAACTCCCGCCGGGCTCCACAGGCAGAGAGCTGCCCGAAGCCCGGGGTGCACAGCGCCGTGCTACCGGGCTTCGGGTTGCAGGCAGCTGTCTGCAAGCCTACGGAGCCCGGCGGGTATTACCGCCGGGCTCCGCAGGCTTGCGGATAGCTTCCTGAAGCCTGGAATGCGAGAGGGGTAAGTGCGCACCAACCCCTCTCGCTCTCCAGGCTTCAGCGAAAGCCTGCATTCGCTCCATAGGACGCACACACTTTCCCCCTTCATTTTTGGAGGGGAAAAAGTGCGTCCTATAGAGCGAAAAATACAGTATTTTCTTCTGGAACCACAATAGAGGGAGGAAGGTTTAAAATCCTGCTCGAAGCATGCTGTGATCCCATTAATTCTCAGTCTCCTCCACTGCTTCAATTTGCATTTCTAAAAAGCTGCCTGTTACATTAGTGAAGGTAACATACAAAAAATGCTTTACATTAGGAGAATTTGCTTTGCAGAAATCTGTTATAGTTGGTAAAATGTCATGCAGATATGTTCATGTTAGGAGAAATTCACACTCCAATGCGGATGAATTTTCAGGAGGATTTTTTGATTATTATTATTTTTTTGCAAACTGCTGTGGAAATGTGGAGAACTGAATTTAAAATTGGAAAAATGAGGAACTCGGAGGAACCCAAACTGCTAGTTACTGTCGTCCCTTATGGAGCATGGAAGGATTTTTACCTCTGCCTGGATATATATGTGTGTATGCCTGGGGATCATTGCTGGCTGTGACACTGAGGCTGGTGGAGAGGGGGCCCCGTGGCATTGTTGCTTATGTTGCAGTCAAGGGGCATGTGTGCTAGGGACACATTCCCATCGCTGTGAAATCATTGGCTCCATCTGTGCCTGGACAGATTGCCAGCTTCTGCACAGTCCCTGATCAGTAGACACTGGTGGTGTTTCCAAGGACATCAGTTTGTGTGATTTCCTTCTCCCCTCCCAGGTTAAACCTGCATTCACTAGGCTGCATGTTTTGCTCCCACAGTGGCATTGCATATCCACCCCCAGCGTTATGCGCGTATAGGATACCTCTGCCCATCTAACTCATGCAGCAGCAAGGAAGCTTTACAGCCTTGCTAGGCTCTAATGTAAGGTGCATCTATTATTGATGAAGCCAGGAGGTAGTAACCAAGGTTGGAAGGTATTTAAAATGTCTTTTACAACAGACGCGTAATATCACAAGCTTGTGCTAGATAAAAGTGCTGATTTGTGCACATGTCGTTCTCAAACTACTAAGCAAAAACCATCACAATTTGTAACCGAATGTGGCCCATATTATAAACCCAAATAAAACATTTATAGATTTATACCTCGGGTTACAGATGCTTCAGGTTACAACCTCCGCTAACCCAGAAATAGTACCTTGGGTTAAGAACTTTGCTTCAGGACGAGAACAGAAATTGTGCGGCGGCACGGCGGCAGCGGGAGGCCCCATTAGCTGAAGTGGTACCTCAGGTTAAGAACAGTTTCAGGTTCATAGAATCATAGAATCATAGAGTTGGAAGAGACCACAAGGGCCATCGAGTCCAACCCCCTGCCAAGCAGGAAACACCATCAGAGCACTCCTGACATATGGTTGTCAAGCCTCTGCTTAAAGACCTCCAAAGAAGGAGACTCCACCACACTCCTTGGCAGCAAATTCCACTGTCGAACAGCTCTTACTGTCAGGAAGTTCTTCCTAATGTTTAGGTGGAATCTTCTTTCTTGTACAGTGGTACCTCGCAAGACGAATGCCTCGTAAGACGAAAAACGCGCAAGATGAAAGGGTTTTTCGTTTTTTGAGTTGCTTCACAAGACGATTTTCCCTATGGGCTTGCTTCGCAAGACGAAAACATCTTGCGAGTTTGTTTCCTTTTTCTTAAAACCGTTAATACCCAGGGAATTCGCGCTTCGCTGACGAAAAAATCGCAAGACAAAACAACTTGCAGAACAAATTAATTTTGTCTTGCGAGGCACCACTGTAGTTTGGAACCATTGCTCCATGTCCGCTTCTCTGGAGCAGCAGAAAACAACCTTTCTCTCTCCTCTATGTGACATCCTTTTATATATTTGAACATGGCTATCATATCACCCCTTAACCTCCTCTTCTCCAGGCTAAACATGCCCAGCTCCCTTAGCCATTCCTCATAAGGCATCGTTTCCAGGCCTTTGACCATTTTGGTTGCCCTCCTCTGGACACGTACCAGTTTGTCAGTGTCCTTCTTGAAGAACGGACCTCCAGAACGAATTAAGTTCTTAACCTGAGGTACCACTGTAATGATTTTTTTCTTTCAACACAGTACTCTAATGGCTCTAGACTCTACATCCATGGCAGCAGATGACAAAAGCGTCTATGTCGAAGAAGAATACCCTTTGTGCCCTACCTGAATTGCCCCGGTTTACTTTGACCACTTATGATGTGGCTAGGCTAGTGGTTTTCAACCAGTGTTCTGTGGGGCAGCAGTGGGTGCCCTACAAGTCAAGATGCCATTGTACCCAAAGACAGTCAGGTTATTTTGACACCCGAGGAAGAAAATCGTCACAAGTTCCTGTCCTGCTCCCCAGAAAGAAAAATACAATGGGTGGAATCCCGCATTACACGAGGGGACTTCTACTCACTCAGTAGGACTTCACCTTTCTCTCCTCCTCTCTACATCCCTCCATACACCCACAAAATTTTCTGCAGAGGGCCCACAACTCTTGAGCAGATTTTGTGGACATGGGGGGTGTTAAGTTGTGGGTGAACATATCAGACGACACAGCGATTCTTCAAACAGCTCTTGTTTATTCACAGGCCAGAACAGAACTGAACTGAAGGATTCAGCCAACCTGCTTATATAGAGCTCAACTACAAAGCAACAGTAACAACTTTCTGTAACTATCCAATCACTGAACATCACTTTCAATTCCTTATTTGCATATGCGGACCTGAGTGAAAACTATCTACAGTATCCCTCTGCTGGCCCAGGGTGAGAACTTCAGTACATAACAGGGGGAATCTGCATGGGGGAGGAGAGGAAAGCAAAGTCACACATGTGTGACCGGAAGTTGGTTCTGCTCTCACATGGACAACTTTGGGTACAACCCTATAACCATTAAATAAATAACCAAAAACGTGCTGCCCTTTCATGATGCACCCCAAATCAGCTACCTGAGAGATCCTTCCCACTCTGCCCAATAGTAGAGCTGGCCCTGCATGCATATTTTTCACCTTTGCCATCATTAAGTAACACAACTGATTCCAGCCCTCAATCAGCAACTGTTCTGTATTTATTATTATTATTATTATTATTATTATTATTATTATTGCATGCAAATAACTAGCTGCAAAAAACATGGATGATTATTTTCATGCAGAAGTCTGGGAAAATAGGACATTCTGCAGCATCAGCTGCACACCCGACTCCTTTCTGCATATGTAGTAGCTTGAGTTGTCACCGAGTGCAGCAATGACCTAAATCAGGGGTCTGCAACCCGCGGCTCCGGAGCCGCATGTGGCTCTTTTACACCTTTGCCGCGGCTCCGGGGCGGATACTAGCGAGGGGAGGAGGCGCATTGTGCACCCTGACACTCCCCACTGTGACGGGCGCTGTACTGGCTGTGATGTCGCATGGGGGCGGTGCGTGCGTTAGTCACGCACTGTCCCGACGTCACCTTCCCACCCGCTGTCAGATCGCGGCTCTGGAGATATATTTGTTTTAAATGTCGCAATGGTTTTGCGGCTCCCAGTTTTTTTTCTTCTTCGGAAATGGGTCCAAGTGGCTCTTTTTGTCTTAAAGGTTGCAGACCCCTGACCTAAATGATTGTAATGATGGCAGATTAGACAAGGATGCCACGTAAACTGCAAGTTCCCTGATGGTCTGGGTTAATCAGTCTTAGAGAACTACTTGCTTCATTTATGGGTGATGAAATCTGCATGAGTTTGAAAAGTGCAATCAAATCTTTGATGCATGGCAGACTTGCGGAAGAGTCCATTCAAAAGGAGAGCTGTTAACCATCATAAATCTGCTTTCAGTTTGTGGTTTTGTTTAGTTTTTTTCCAAAAGTTTGTACCAGTTTTCCATTCTTAACCCCCAATCTGCCTCCTGAGAAAGAATGCAGAGGTTTAATCAATACTGACAACATTAAACAATCCATTTCCTGGGATACAAAATGGAACAAGTTGCAATTATAACAAAACAAAAGCATGCAGAGGTTAAAGAGCAAGACCAAAACAGTAGCAAAGTTCCAAAGTACTGTTATAGATTGGGGGGGGGGCATAAATCCTATAAATTCATAAATGGTTGGATTTTGATTAATTGGGATATGGATGAAAGCATAAACTGCAGAGCTGTGCAAGATTGGGAATCCCTGGGCTGGCTCATGCAAACCAGCCTGGCTGGCCTAATGAAGAGCAAATCTGTTAACATGACAAAAGGTATTGATAGGCCATCTGCAGGAATCCTTTGGCCTGGGGAGACAGATGTTGCCAAAGTGATAGGGTGTGTCTTTGTAAAGGTAAAGGTACCCCTGCCCGTACGGGCCAGTCTTGACAGACTCTGGGGTTGTGCGCCCATCTCACTCAAGAGGCCAGGGGCCAGCGCTGTCCGGAGACACTTCCGGGTCACGTGGCCAGCGTGACATCGCTGCTCTGGCAAGCCAGAGCCGCACACGGAAACGCCGTTTACCTTCCCGCTGGTAAGCGGTCCCTATTTATCTACTTGCACCCGGAGGTGCTTTTGAACTGCTAGGTTGGCAGGCGCTGGGACCGAGCAGCGGGAGCGCACCCCGCCGCAGGGATTCGAACCTCCGACCTTTCGATCGGCAAGTCCTAGGCGCTGAGGCTTTAACCCACAATGCCACCTGCGTCCCTGTGTCTTTGAAGTGACAGGAAAAGGGAATTTTTGAGCAAGATGAGGAGAGATAAGACTGGGATCCATCTTGGGCAGGCTGGATGGGAAAGATACCTTGGACTCGATGGATGCACTACTTGGGGTGGGATAACAAGTCCCTCTTGAAATAATGTAAGATCTGGACTCCCTCCATGAAGACTGAAGGTATCAATGGGCGAATAAACCATATTTCTTAAAGCTATGACGGTCTCCGACATGTCTCAATTCTCCAAAGGAACACAGATCCCGGGTGAGTGCCTGGAACCACCTGAGATCTTGCTATCACTTGGCAGAGAGTGGAAGTGGCATCCAACTTTTGTAGCAATACTTTAATATGGCAGCTTCTGACATTCTTCAGCTCATGATTCTGAATAGTGTTTGTGCTATTGTAAAGAAGCAATGAAGAAATTCACCCCCCCCCCCCGAGAATATACGGTAATTAATCTGGAGTACTTTGTTTTAATATTATTTTATTGAACTCAAGTAATCTACTCTTCCCTCCTATTTGGTGAATCTAAACCCTTGACTTCTGCCCCAAACCTCTCCCCTGATGACTCTACTGCTATTCCCATGAGACTAGGGCCCTGCAGGATTTAACTTCCTTCTGCAGGGCCTGTAAGACAGAGCTATTCCACCTGGCTTTCAACTTGAACTTAGCCTGATCTTTTATTCCCCTTCCTTCTCTCCCCCTCCCCTTTTTATGAAGATTACCTGCTCTGAGATCCCACAGTTAATTCTCCCCTGGCCTCCTCGCTGGCCCAAATAGGACTAATTTAGCCAGCTAGCCCTGATGATCATCTAATGTTTATTGGATGGATTTTTGAATTCTGAATTTGTTGTTATTCACGTTTTATACTGTATTTGATGCTGTTTTTTTGTTGTATCAATTAAGTGTTTTAGATTTGTTGTTAGCTGCCCTAAGCCCAGTTTTTGAACCGGGAAGGGCGGGGTATAAATAAATTTATTATTATTATTATTATTATTATTATTATTGTTGTTGTTGTTGTTGTTGTTGTTGTTGTTGTTGTTGTTTTTCTAGAATGTTGGGGAAAAGTACTAGCTGCAGTATGTCGCTGCTCTTTTTGTATTGCCTTCCTTATATACTTTAATTCTAGCTCTCTAATTCCGAACTGAAGGGGGTGGGCACTAGAAGCCCCCAGCAAGAGGACCCTTAGATGATTACTTTTTTAAAAAAAGAAAGAAAGGTGGCGTTAAATTTGCATACACTTGGTACATCTATTAGAAACCAAAGGAGGCGTGCTCCATTTTAATTTGTTGATGCATGATGCTAAATCAAAGTAGTGTCACAACCAGCAGAGAAATTCCTTAATGAATTGGCAGTGTTTGAAGATGTGAGAAGAGCACATAGAAAAAACATCAAAGCAGTCAGAATAAAAATAGCTGGGCAAGGAGAGAAAACAGCCTTTTAAGAAAAGACTTGCCATCTTGCCAAATGATCCATGAGTTTGCAAAGAATAAGTGATAATGAAGCACAATAGATATGCCAACCATGAGAGCACATTAATACTAGCCACAAATATGGTTATATAATAATAGATGCTCAGGAAATGACTGGAAGTTGGGAACTGTGAGGCTTATCTGCAGCTATATTTACATGTCAGGGCAAATGGTTTGGGACGTGGTTATTTAAAGCAACACTTTCTGCCATGTGAACTTGCCAGGTCTTTAAGATCAACTTCAGAAGACATCCTCCGGACAATCTAGCCTTTTCAGCAGTGGCACCCCACCCAGATTCATAAAGCACCCACAATATTGTCATTTAGGTGGCTGGCAAAGGTTTTGAAGAATAGCTCAGTTGGTTAGAGCGTGGTGCTGATAACCCCAAGGTTGCAGGTTCTACCCCCGGTATGGAAGTGCTGGACTAGTTGATCCTCAGGGTCCCTTACAGTTTTACAGTTCTATGATATTTATTGTTTACTGAAAAGTTTTCAAGATTTTTACAGTAGAAGTATTTACTCCTACTTTATCCAGTTATATAGCTGGAGATACAGGAAATGTAAAATTGAGCTTCCATCTCCTATGCTGTCATTCTCCTGCTTCTAATTCATCTGCCTAGGTCAATGTTATGTGTTAAAATGTCTTTTTAACATTTCAGACTAAAAAAAAAATCATTTCTGTTTATACCTATACCAGGTTGCCTTGATTTATATTCTTACTGCTCAGTTGGTTTTATTGACTGCTGCTCTGTTTTCTTTTCTTATCCATTTTAAATGGATAAACTACCTTTATATGTTTTTTAAATGCATAAACTACCTTTATATTTAGTGTTTTCATATTTTAATCTTACAGTTCTGTTTTGGTTATTTTTTATTGTTGGTTGCTTTGAAGACTTAGTGAAAAAGCAACAGATAAATATTTGAAACCATAAGTACCCATAGAGAGGCTTGCCTGGGCTGCAGGAAATTATGATTCAAAGCTAGAACTCCTGCTGTGCTCTTAAAATATTCGCTTTGCTTTATTTTTAATATTAGTAGCCAGTCATAAGGTATTGGATGTGAATTGAACTAAGCAGTAAACTAGAATGAAGGCATGGGCAAGGGTCTTTGTTTTCTGAGAAACCTCCAAGGCTGAAATCCTATACACACGTACCTGGGAATATGGATAGGCCAATCTGTCAATTTCAGTTTCTTTTGTTTTCTCATTTCCCCAATCTTAAGTTTGATTCTCCAAAAAAGTGAAAATTCATTAGCACTTACTGCAAATTTCTCCTAATATACACATTTATTGCAAAGCAATTTCCTTTAATATACTGCATTTTAAAATGTTATTTTCACTAATACATGCAGTTATAGGCACACTTTACCCTAGCATATGCATTTTTGTACACATTACATGTCTGGAGAGCCAAACATCAACATTTGGAGAAGTACAAATTTTGAAAGATGGCTGTGTTTCGGGTTCATATAGTATTTCAAAAGTGCAAATTCAGTAAGTTCACCTTGAATTAAAGTTTCCCCACATCCCTACCTGGGGGTATGTGCGATTTAACTTGGTGGGCTTACTTCTGTGTAGTTGTGTACTGTAAACTTGTCATTTAGAACTGGTGGCAGCTCTTATGAGCTAAGGACAAAAGGATTTTAGGCAAGCTTAGAATGATAAACACAATTGCACATTCATTTGTCGACTTACTCCATGGGCCTGGCAAGGGAATCCTATACAGTACAAGCCTATCCAGAAGTACCCAGTTTGGCTTACTCCCATATAATGGGGCTTTCCCCCAGGTAAGAGTATGTAGGATTACAGCATTACTCCTCAGTAAGTAAGTTTAGTATTTGCAGACTAAACTATATTATTAACATCCTAGCATAAATTTGGAGAGGGGGTAAAATATGCATGTTTACATCTTGCTCTCGTGCTTTGTAAATCTTTAGGGATTCATCAATAAAAGTTGTATCCAATTCTACAACAAACTGTATTGTCATTTACATGGCTTGTAGGATCAGGACTTTAAAGTCACTGTGTCACATGAAATGCAATTCTACCCCCACCTGCTAAAAAACCGTTTTATCTGAAATATAGCACAGAGCTTATTTTCTATGCTATATGATTACACCATGAATTTTAAGAGTAGATTCCTATTTTAATAGCAATAGTAGGTCTTTGCCTAATGTTTGGCAAATGTTTGTGCTGGAAGTCATACACAGACCCCAACAATGATTCACTATCAGTAATTTCCCTGCCCTTGCAAGTCATTTCACCCACGTCCTTTGCAATTCTAAGGGAAGTGTAAAGTTAGGGACTCAGCCATAATCTCTAGCCACACGCGGAATATAATGACATGCAGCCTAAGCAACTTGTAAGGAAATGACAAGGCACATCTTCTCTGCCATATGGACTGCACAATTATCTTGAGTTGTCTATTTCAAAACCAGACTTATCTTTCAGTGAAAAGTTCCTTCTTGTTTAGGACAATTCAGGCTCTTGATCAACTTGATGGTCCAAGCAAATGGACAGGACAGAATTTTAGTGACATTCAGAAACACAGATTCATGGCTAATTAACTTACTTGCTTACGGTAAATGATGGCAATAAATAATCTTTCTGACACAGTAAACATAGCTGGGGAAAAGTTAATAAAAGATGCCGCTATTCGCTTGGAATATCTGTACCACAGAGGTGTACTTATTTTACAAAACAATATTTGCTAGAATGTCAACTATCATAAGATAGGCGTGAGTTATAAATAATGTACGGTTGTCATACACCCGGAATTTCCCGGACATAGCTGGAATACTGCAGTACCCATGTCAGCAATGTCATTTTGGGCAATTTTCCTTAAAGTAACTAAAAAACCCACAAAAAAACTCAACAACTTTTGTGTCCGGATTTTCACTTTTTGAAAGATGGCGACCCTAAATAATGAAATGTTCTTAGTCAGCACAAATGACATACCTGTGTCATTAGAAAGGCTGAACAATGAAGAGAAATTTCCAAATAAAAGCAGATGCCATTGAGGTCAATAGGGCTCTGCATCTGAATTTTCTCTGTTTATGTTTCCATTTGGATTGGTTTCTTTTATCTAATAATAATAATAATAATAATAATAATAATAATAATAATAATAATATATTATTTATATCCCGCCCATCTGGCTGGGTTTCCCCAGCCACTCTGGGCGGCTTCCAACAGAATATTAAAATACAATAACCTATTAAACATTAAAAGCTTCCCTAAACTGGACTGCCTTCAGATGTCTTCTAAAAGTCTGGTAGTTGTTTTTTTCTTTGACATCTGGTGGGAGGGCGTTCCACAGGGAGGGCGCCACTACCAAGAAGGCCCCCTGATTGGTTCCCTATAACTTGGCTTCTCACAGCAAGAGAACCGCCAGAAGGCCCTCAGGACTGGACCTCAGTGTCTGGGCAGATTGTTTTATGAAAAAGCTTTAACAAAATCTTACAAACAAAATAAAAAGTAAAAAGTCCTCCCGGGTCAGGGGCCATGAAACCAGCTTTGTACAAAAGACTTCTCTTCTAGAAATGAACTGCTGAGATGTCCATGCAGAGGGGTTTGTTTGTGAGAGAGGCATATGACAGTCTTGCGCATCTGACACCTGCAAGTCACATTGCTAGTCTAAGCAGCACAATGCAAATTGTTAGCCGCAGTGTCAAACTGAGGGCACATGTGGTGTGCAAATATCTTCAAGTGTACGGCTTGCTGGATCCAAACTTTACCTTCCTCTGACAGATGGACTCTTCTGATAGAAAGATCCCTTTCATCCGAAGAAGCAAACCTGCATCAAATCCAATCCAGTGCACTTATTTACTCTGCTTACTTTGTAAAATAGGGAAGGAGACTCATGAACGTGGTAATCTGCAAGAATCATGCTTTGTCAAGTCCGAGACTCTGGTCAGGAAAGCTGAAGGCAGCTCACAGTGACAGCCCTGTTTACAGAAATCTGATAAGAAAGCCATAACAAGTATCTATGATACAGTATTGCTGCCATGTCACCAGAGTGCAGGAAAATAAAACAAAGTGTTGACTCCAAGGGCCCATGTTTCTTTAACACTTCAGTTAATACTTGGCCTTTGGCCTCTTGTTTTAAAAGTCTGATCCAAGGCATCTAAAGCAGCATAGGAATTCTCTGCCTGTGCCATTGCCTAATCATTTACTCTGGGTGACTCTACACCTCATTAATCAGCGCAACACATAAAGTTTAAAATGGGAGCATTCCAGAATCTTTGTGCTTTCCATCTCTCAGATTGTCATGAGCTGATAATGACTGTAGCCAAAGCTATTGGCTGAGGCAGGATCAGGTAACCTTGTGCCCTAGAACAGTAAAGTCTCAGAAGAAAATAAACTAGGGAGTTGATTAATTCACCATGAATTTTATTTTCGGTGCAGAAAACGTCAAGCAAAGCTATAGCATGCATGAATTGTTCCAGTTTAATGAAATATTTCAACACAGTATTTCAAACTTCATGTCCCCCCCGCCCCCGTTTACTTGCATCAGAATCTTATGCCTCTAAAAGTCCCTGCGTGCGCTTGTGTATGAAATAGGCTACTTAGCTCTTAATACTACCACTGAAGACTTGTGCTCTCCTAGATGTGTCTATCAAACAACATACAGGATGCGAAAAAGTCTTTGACCCTGGCTTTGTAAGTGGAACTCTACTTGGCACCATTAGCCGCAGCCATATATTATCCACATGTATCTTGAAAATGAATTATTCAGCATTATTACTTATAAATGATGCCAATCACAGAACAGTCCACTTTCCAATCCTGAAGGTTTTTCAGTGTCAGAGACAATTGCTTTCTAGAGTGATGATAACCCCTGAAATAAAGTTATAGCAATGTGTCAATTATTAATTTGAATTTAGCTGCTGGCATTAATGCTCAGGATATAATATTTCATCATCAAGCATAGTTGTGTCATATCTTGGTTCAATAAAACCTTTTTTTTTATTTCCTTCAGTGGCATGCTCTTGATTCCCCAACCCCGGCTACGTGATCACAGACATTACAGCTGTATTTGATCTATGTGCTGCTTGCGTGATATATCGACAGACAATTTTCTAAACAGCGTGCAAGAGAAAGACAATGCCATTAAAAGAAAAATACAGCACAAAACCAATAAAGCAGCAGCAGCATATATATAGAAAAGCAAGAATACAGGGGATTCAAACGCTCAAAATGCGGTCAGGGAAAATGTCAGCCAAAATAAGCCTTTACAAGATGTGTGAAGCAATTGATGGTGGCTGCTTCATGCATGACAGAGGGCAGGGCATTCCATAGTGCATGGGCAAAAGTGGGGTATGCCTCTTTTTTGGTCACCACCCGATGGCATTCTGTATGGTGCAATGCCACGGGAAGAATTTCCTCAGCTTAGGGGGCAGGCAATGGAGTTCCTTCCAACTATTGTTAACTACAGTTCTTGTCATCTTGATCATGGGCCATGCTGGCTAAGGCTGATCGGAATGGTGCCCACATCTGGAGGGCACCAGGTCAGTTATCGCTGCCTTATCAACATGATATTACAGGTCTATGCATGTGATCTTTCAGGTAACCTGGTCCCTAGTTGTTAAGGGCATGATGGAAGAACAGTAGTGGGGAGTGCCTGGCACTCCCCAGGCATTTTTGCAAACAAAAAAATATTAAAAAAATTAAAAAAATTGTCCAGTAGCACCTTACACACCAACTAGGTTTGTTCTTTTGTGAGCTTTTGTGTACATGCACACTTCTTTAGATACCTGAAGAAGTATTTGAAGAAGTATGCATGCACATGAAAGCTTATACAGTGGTACCTTGGGTTAAGTACTTAATTCGTTCCGGAGATCTGTTCTTAACCTGAAAGTGTTATTAACCTGAAGCACCACTTAGCTAATGGGGCCTCCTGCTGCTGCCACACTGCCAAAGCACGATTTCTGTTCTCATCCTGAAGCAAAGTTCTTAACTCGAGGTACTATTTCTGGGTTAGCGGAGTCTGTAACCTGAAGTGTATGTAAACTGAAACCTATGTAACCCGAGGTACCACTGTACCCATAACAAACTTAGTTGGTCTCTAAGGTGCTACTGGACAATTTTTTAATTTTATTTATTTATTTTGACTGTGTCAGACCAACACAGCTACCTACCTGAAACAAAAATATATGATTTTTAATTGGATAGTGCAATTTGTGACTTTGGACCCACCAAGCCAAAATCAGGTGAAGTAATTCAATCCAAACTCATGTTTTGGTCCAGCATCTTGATTTAAAATAGTGCCTGGCATCCAAATATCACTGAAAACTGCTGCACCCTCTTTGGGAACCCTCATACCAAGTTTGGCAATGATATCTCAAGAGGCAGCCTAACCTATGCCCCCCCCAATGGGCAAAGTCATGCCAAAGTCACATTTTTTTAAAACAAATTTTTTAAAATTAAATTTTCCATTTTAACAATCCAATCAAATCAGATTAAATATTCCAAATTATAAAAATACATATCATATAGTCCAAAAATTCTGCCAAATTATAAATTTTTATTGGGGCTTTCCATGCTTCAGGTTTGGTGGGGCTCTGATCATCTATATCTCTACTTCCTTAACTTCCAATAGTTCCCTTAAATCTTCCGCCCATGTCACATTTTGGTCCACCATCTTGATTGAAAATAGTGCCCAGCATCCAAACAATTATCAAGAACATCCCCACCCCCATCTTGGGAAGCCTCATGACAAGTTTGGTGCAGGTATCTTGAGAGGTGGCCAAACCATGGGCAAGGTCATACCAAAGTGACATGTTGATCTGCCAACCTGATTCAAAATAGCGACCAGCTTCCAAATGTCGACAAAGAGCACCTCAGAAACTTTTGTATCAAGTTTGGGAATGATATCTTGAGAGGAATCCAAACAGAGAGAAAACAGACAGACAGGCAAACAGACAAATAGACAGACAGACAGACAGACAGACAGACAGACACAGTAGGTAAGAAGAGCCTGCAGAATCAGGCAATGACCCATTTAGTCCGTCATCCTGTTTTCCCAGTAACCAGCCAGATGTCTGTAGGAAACCCACAAGGAGAAACAGATTAACACCAAGACCTTGAACATGCAGCCTCAGACTCAGCTCCTCAAGATCTTTATCCATTTAGCAGTTTTGGGGAAAATGCTCATTAGATATTTGAATAACAGGGCCTGAGCACAATTTCATTACCAAGACTTGCCTGCTTGGCCTCTTGGTCTTAAACTACTTTCAGGAGGATTAATGAATAAACAGAACGTTGCATAGATACATATTTGTGTTTTGATTACTGTTAAACATCAGTTTTCTTTATCTGCCGCATTGCCATTAGTGAAAGGCCTTGATGATACAAATATCTACCATATGCTAAATGTTTTCCTTTTGAGTGTCTCCCTGCAGTAATCCAAACACAACTGGTGATCCTAATGGATTCAGACTTGGCTGCAAATTCAGCCTTCCATTATGTCAAGGCCTTCTGACTTAAACCCATTTTTTTCTGGAAGCATGAAAATAAAAATATTCACTTGGAGGCAAATCTCACGGATTTCAACAGAGCTTACTAGCGGGAAGCTTAGGAAAGCAAATGGCAGAGGGCAGTTGTAGTAATTAAAAACCCAGAGGTGATACTGAAAGTCGCCGAAAGGTCCAGCAGAACCAACAGGGACACACTTCCCCTGTCCAGATCATAGCATAAATCATGGTGACCAAAGCCATCTCTGTCCCATAACCAGGCCTGAAACCAGATTGAAATGCAACTAGATAATCAGTCCCTACCACAGTCCCATACACACACTCAAACCCAACAGACCAGAAGAGACGACACCTGGGCAGAATGACGCAATCATGATTGGCCACTGCAACTCTCCTGCCTCGTCCCCAGATCTAGCCTGCTGCTGTACGGAGAAACCTAAAGCTAAGAGAGATTCCCCAGCCAGCCAGCCACACCCACACCTTCATCCAGTCTGCTCTTTGTAATACAAGCCAGGTCATTATGCTCATCCTGGATAGGTGCTGTTTTGCCATTCACCAGCTTGGCATTGAGCAGCAGCATTTTCAACCCAGGGGCACTATTTTCAAGTCTATCCAGGTTATTTGAATGGGCAAGGAGAGTATTGCAGTGCCCCCTTTGATGATAATGGAACTGTCTCCTCCCTCCACAGCAACCTCTGCCTTCTACAACTCTGATGGCCGTTCCCTGGGTCTCAGCATCTCATCCCCTCCTTTGGAGACACTGCCCTACCGATCTGTACCTTTACCAGTAGAAATAAGGTGCAGATTTGATCCTAGGTTCAGGTAGTCCTCCTCTGTTCTCTTGGCCCTGAAATGGATAAGAAGAGACTGCTGCTTTGTGAAAAGCAGGAAAGCAGTTGCGCTGAATTCAATGTAACTTGAACTGGGCGCATTCATTAATAGAAGTTGTAGGCACAGGTGAGAGTAATGTGTGGGCAGGGAAGCGACTGCAGGCCACCGATAAGCAGACTTCCATATGTGGAATGATGCACAGAAAGCAATTTTGTCGGAGATTAATGATAGTGGGCTAGGGAATAGCTTTCGCTGGAGCTGACCTTGATAAAACACTTCCCTTATGTTCAGATTTATAATCATGGGTGGGCTAGTGGATCGTGTCTTTAAGAATGCCTGCTTGACATTAACCGCCCAGAAGCATCAAATTTGGAAAGACTTCTTGCACATCACAGTCGGTACGTTTCTTTTATATTGAGCCAACACCTTAGCGGTTAAGAAAAGCAACAGTGAGCAGAGCTGTTTCACACAGCACCTCAGGCATGGCTATTGTGAAGTGTTTTGACAGGGGATTTTTTTTCCCCCTTAGGGAAAATAAAAATAACAACAAACTCTCGCTGCTAAGGCAACAGCTTTTCTCCAAGTTACCTACACATATTAAGAGCAGCCGGAGTTTATTTATTTAATTTGGAAATTGATAATATGCTTTTCAATTTAAGTAAATTAGAACAGCAGCCATAAACCCCACACACTTTGTGGTTCATAATCTGGACTGGGAGTTGTAGTTAACAACATCTAGATTCATTTTTTAAAAGAAAACTACTTAATAGCAATTGAGTACTTAACCCGAGGTACCACTGTATAGTGTATATTTAATATTCAAACCCTGTCTGAAAAGAGAGCAACTAAATGGGACAAGAGGCTCATCTTACTCTGAGGGATGTGTAGGGAAGCAACAGTTGGCCCAATAAAGAGGGATGTATATCTGGGAAAGGGAGCTCTCTCAGAGATCCTGTCCTAGACCATTTGGCGCTTGGAAGGTGAAAAACACTACCATGAACTTGGCTCAGAAACAAACTGGTAGCCTTTCCATGAAGAAAGCAGTAGGCATAGTTTGTTGTTGTTGTTTATTCGTTTAGTCGTGTCCGACTCTTCATGACCCCATGGACCAGAGCACGCCAGGCACTCCTGTCTTCTACTGCCTCCCGCAGTTTGGTCAAACTCATGCTGGTAGCTTTGAGAACACTGGCCAACCATCTCGTCCTCTGTCGTCCCCTTCTCCTTGTGCCCTCCATCTTTCCCAACATCAGGGTCTTTCCCAGGGAGTCTTCTCTTTTCATGAGGTGGCCGAAGTATTGGAGCCTCAGCTTCACGATCTGTCCTTCCAGTGAGCACTTGGGGCTGATTTCCTTCAGAATGGATAGGTTTGATCTTCTTGCAGTCCATGGGACTCTCGAGAGTCTCCTGCAGCACCATAATTCAAAAGCATAAATTCTTCGGGAAAACCATAGCTTTAACTATATGGACCTTTGTTGGTAAGATGATGTCTCTGCTTTTTAAGATGCTGCTTTTTAAGATGCCCCTTCATGGATCACTGCCTTACCCCTTCATGGATCACTGCCTTGCCGTGGCGAAGGGGCTTGAATAACTCAGAGAAGCTATGAGCTATGCCGTGCAGGGCCACCCAAGATGGACAGGTCATAGTGGAGAGTTTTGACCAAACGTGATCCACCTGGAGCAGGAACTGGCAAGCCACTCCAGTACCCCTGCCAAGAAAACTCCATGGACAAAGACAACAGGCATAGTTAAGTCCATCTTAACTTAGGGTGGCCATATTTCAAGAAGTAAAAATCTGGACACAGATTGAGTAGGTACCTGTATAAATATAGGTATTACTACTACTACTGTTTTGCCTTGGTACGCCTGCATCAGCACAGTCATTTGCCTCACCTTCAACAAAACACGTATCTCCCATATTGGTCTCTGCAGCCACAGCAGGCACTGTAACTCTCCAAAAGTTTGACACTACCCCCAATGGCACACTCTTCCATAGTCTCCTTAGACAGTTGGATGCCAGCCACCTTCTTTTGCACCCCCTTGGTTTAGTGCCCTTTGTGGGAGTGGGGGGGGCACCTCCACCATCCAACTCTGGGTAATAGTACTTTTCCCCCACTTGCTCATCTTAAATATGTTTTTGGTGGCTGCTCCACCTCATGGGTTGGGCTAGATTTATCAAAAGGCTGAGTCTGGAAAATCTCTAAAGGGGTGCGGAATAGTAAAAAAATTTGGCAGAGCCAAACCAATTTAATAGCCAAATGTTCCTATAATGCACTACAGGAGAAAGCTTTGCGGGTAGATTTCACGATGGCAAAAAAATAATCTAAGAAGGTCACCCCTCATGTTATGGTAGACCCCATATTTCATTTTGTTTTGTTTTTTTACATACACAGTATGTTTTATTATTTAATCATACAATGGGACTTTGATTTGAGTAAACGCACATGTGATTACAGGATT
Organism: Podarcis gaigeae; assembly: GCF_964106915.1. Taxonomy (NCBI): domain Eukaryota; kingdom Metazoa; phylum Chordata; class Lepidosauria; order Squamata; family Lacertidae; genus Podarcis; species Podarcis gaigeae. The sequence goes on from NC_139686.1 coordinate 44,771,756, forward strand.
ATTTTGTGCTATAGGGCAGTCTGCTGCAGTTTTCCCCAAAGTATTCCATCAAGCTGTTTTTGACTGCCTACTTCCTACATGGCTGGAGGTCAAGGAAGTCCATTGGAAATGTTTATGGAGGAGGCTGGAATCAACTGACTGATTTCTCTATGGAGCTGGAAGGCCACATACACACCCGCTGCAGCTACATCTGCGCTACTAGAAATACCATATTTATTTTAATGTAATCTGAGAATAGTGATATGTTAATGTATATCTCAAGTCAATGTGTTGATTGGCGAAAACACAATATAACATTCTGCTTGATTGTAATCCGTGAAGCCGGAGTTTTGATAAGGCTGTTTGTAATTATTCATATATAATCTGGCTTCTGTGGCAAGTTTTCAAGGTCAGCGGAAATGTATTGCCTTAATGAGAACAAGGTGGTTTCAGACAAGGTGACTGCAAAATAAATAAAAACAAATAATCTAGCATTTATTATGGGCAGACTTACCTTGCAGAGATATTCACAAGCTGACATTGCTTTGTTTTTGGTTACAGAACAGAGCAACTGTCCACTGTTTTTGTTCTCACCATGGCTGAAGGCCTGGGACCAAGATTCTCAAAGACTAAAAAAAAGAGAGAGGGGGGAAATGTGCCTTTGAACTCCTGCAGGGGTCAACTAGCTGGCTGACTTACCACCATCAAGACATATTAAGGATGCCCTTCTGGTTTCCTAGACGAGTAGTGAGGTGGTAGAAGTAAGGCCTTAAGGACCATGTGTGGAAATATCCAGTACAGGATGAGGTTCATTTAACTGTGCCAAATGTACACAATCATTGCACTGTTAGAAATAGATCTTCAGCTCTTTAATCTCAGTTACTATGTTTATATATTTGCTGGGCTTTCGTTGTGTTAATTTACAACAGAAAATTGCTTTTGTCAAATATGCATGGTACTATGATATATACGTTTGTTGGGCTTTTAGTTTTGTTCTATTTTTTTGTAAACTGCTTAGATACTACTTTTTATATTGTGGTATGTAAGTTGTAAATTAATAACTGATGTCTGTTTTGCTCACTGTTCTTTAACATTTCATGCAAAGGTAACTATTACCTTACTTTACGTTCCCACACTGTGATCTATGGACCACTTGTAGTACAAGAGTTTCATTCAGGTCCTTTGTGGCATTGTCTGTGGATTTATGGTTGAAGCCAGGAGACAGCACATCCATCACATTCAATATTAATATTGGTTTTTAATTGTATTTTTATTGCTTCTTTTCTTATATTGCATTTTATTGTATTGAGTTTTATGAAATTCAGATTGTAATACAATAAAACACGGTATCTAATAAATAAAAGAAGCAATTGAAAATACAATTAAAAATCACCCACCGCAGAGCATTACAATAACTACAGCAGGCAGGGAAAAAAAAACATTAAATGGTCTGCCAAGACCTTTAGCAATTTTCAGGTGGTCCATGGGGAAAATTAAATTTTAAAATCTACTGTGCAAAATCAACATTCACTTCCATATTCCGGTGGTAACTTACAGCTGATTCACACATATATGAACATTACCTGATAACCTGAAAGCTTCCATTGAAAAGCATTGTATTTGAGATGAGGTCAGGTAAGACAAAAGCTCTGTCTGTGATGGGTGGTGGCTCTTAACAGATCATCACTTGATGCTGCAGTTCATTGACTGACAGACATGCATACATGAACTCCTTCTTGGAATCAATATACGTGGCAGAAAATTTGTCCCAACTGCTAGTGAGTTCTATTGAGCATAGTTAAGTATCTAATTATACAAGTCAGATAGTCTTCAACTTGTGATGCTGAAGATGTACATGTTTGCTGCTGGACATGAAATGTATATACTTCTGTCATGGAGAGAAAACTCAGCTAATTAAAATAATCGTATGTGAGTTATGGTGCAAATTTCAGAAGGCCATATAATTCAAGCTAAGAGACAAAATATGCTACAGTGAATTGTGCTGTATGAGTTTTGCTATGCAGAAACACAAATCAGGCACCAGAAACATTGAACCTTGATGCAATATTTTCTGAACTTATTCTGGTCTATTTTTAAGCTGGTACCAAATACATTTACTGGCATTTATTTAAAACTGTACACACGAAGCACAATGTATTGCATTAATATAAGATGGAGATAATAGCCAGGTTTCTGAAACATGCAATGAGGACACATGAATTTTATACAACCTTATCTTAACTTTTAGATGCAGATTTCGCTGAGTGATTTTATTGTACTGAACCTTATCAGAATCTTGTCTATATGCCATTAAAGGTTTAAGAATAGAATTGTATTGCATTAATGGCCTGCCACCTACTGGCAATAGTTCATATTTTGTTCATCTCACTGATTTAAATTGGCTAATTGCCTGTTGCTCAGTTGAGAGGGAAGAGAGCTTTTGAAGAAAGAGGGGACCATATATAGCTGAAAAAGGTTCTAAATCTATGATTACAACCAATTAGTGTATGAAACATTGCAGCCCTGTTTTAAATTTGTGTTCCATAATATTCCATATTCCACAGAGACAAGCACTTTGTGGACCGCAGCCATTGTATTTACCATAATTAAAACTTTCACAGCAACAACAATATAGCTAGTCTAGTTTAAAATTCAAAATTTTACCACTTTTGATTGTCACCATTTATCAGAACTGGATAATTCCTTTTGATTACTTAGTGCTGTTCAAGGTCTGAGTTGCAAAATCCAGGCTGTAACTCTATACACAGTTGCACGAAAGTAAATCCTGCTGAACTAAATGGGGTTTATTTCTGTGAAGGCATGCACAGGATTGCACTAGAAATGGTTAGATTAATCCTTGCTAGCAGAGTAAACAGTGAAGGCTATAACCTGCTCACTGAAATGCCAGCTACATGAAGGGTTGTTTTTGTTTTGTAAGGAGAGACAATCATTATTAATATATAGTCGTCGTCCCCTCTAAGCTACCCAGGTTATTTATTGATACATGAGTGAAAAAGAAATATTTAACAATAGTGATAGTGAGCTCCCACCTGTGTTTTAAAAATCAATACAGCCCAAGTCCAGGTTTACCATCTTGGTGAATCAGGGGAGAGGAGAGAGATCATAGTGCTGAGCCCTTTGAGAATATTTTTTTTCATTTTTTACAAGAGTGTAGGGCTTAATCGTGTCATTCTGCCTGGTTTCCCTTTAATGCTTTAAAAATAATGGAAGCTGATTTGAATAAAGCAAAAGACTATGCACATTGCCAACATCACTTACACTCCAGAAGCTTCTTGTAACCTGATATTTGTAGCTACCCTGTGTAATTTTACGATTGTTATGGGTAAATTCCACTTACTTGTATAAAAAAATTGTAATTACATTATGAGGCATCCTGTGAATAGGTACTGGGAGAGCATGCAGGGCTGTGTGAATAGCACAATTTAATAACCCGGCCCCTGACTGAAGAATGATTGCATATTTACAGCTACAAATTGAACATATACTTATTTAATGAAGGGCAAGCAGCTGCTGTTTCGCTGCAGCCAAAACTAAACATTAGTACAATAAATGGCACATCATTTATGTTCTGCTCAATTTTCCTTCTCCTCTTGAGTAATTTGTAATGCAGTCACCCTCTGCCTCTTTTCCACTGAGATGTACCGTGCAGTAAATTTTACTGATGCATTACTGAATAACAGCAAGAGATCATAATTCCTAAAAAGAAGTGGCAAAGTAAAACAGCAAAATATATAGGCGTCCTTCATATTTTCCCTATAAATTTCAGTTTGCTGTATATCTAAAGCTGTGTTCTTTTTGAGTTGATGCCTAAACAGATGACCAATAGATATAATTTAATTTTTGCTATTTCTAGGAAGTGGTAGCAGAGGTTACAGAATGCAGAGAGAAGAATGAACAGCCAATATAGTATTTACAAAGAATACCAACAAATATGACATATGTGATTTACTCCTTTTAACAAACAGCCTGTTTTGGGGTTGGGTTACAGACTAAGCTTATTTACTCTTAAGTAAGTCTAACTTCTGAGTAAAGATGCAGAATATTGTGCCATAAATATTCTTAGAACTGCACATGAAGGCTGCAATACTATACAGACTTACATAGGAGTAATCACCATTGATAAAGTCAGTGTTGTATAGCTGGGGAGAGCTAGGTTTAAATCCATGTTCACTCAAACTGTATACACCTTGTGCATTTAAATCAGCCCCCTGAATCTTGGGAACTGTAGTTTAGCCCTAACATAGCTACAGTTCCCAGCACCAACTACAGTTCCCAGGTTTGTGTATGTAGCCTAGGTCACCTTAGGTCAGTTACCATATCACAGCAAAAAAAATTCCTTCCAGTAGCACCTTAAAGACCAACTAAGTTAGTTCTTGGTATGAGCTTTCGTGTGCATGCACACTTCTTCAGATACACATATCACAGCAGTGTGTGTCATTTTAGGGGGTTAATATTTGCAAATTTATTCAGTGTCAGGTATTAAAAAAATGTTTTGGGGCATGAGGAATTCAAATTGGCTATTATTTTTGTGATTGGACAACATTTAGCTTGGTAAGTCCATGTTTGATGAAGAAGCACATAAACAGCTTCCACAGAATCCTAGCAATAAAATGGGTCCTTAATTTTATCTTCTGAAAATGTCAGGTAACTAAATAATACTAATACTAATACTACTAATACTAAAATAAATAAATAAAATTAATATATAACTGCTTCCCCTGCATGTGAAGACTGGCACAGGCGGATTGAGCAGATGATACCAAGAGTGGGTCCAAAGGTCAAGAAGGCGGTTTTTGCACATGCTGTAGAGGGAAGTGAGCGGAACATGGGGCTTGTCAACCTGGAAAGGTAGCCCATTAAGGAGAAGGAAAACTCTGCTGCTAAACCTCCTCTGCCTTCCAGGATATCTTTGGGAGAAGGAAAGGCTAAGGAGTAAACCCTACACAAATCCTGGAGTCCCTAAAATGGTTGGATGGCACCTTGCAGGCCTCCTTTCAGTAACTCATGCAGCCAAGCTGCTGCCAAACATATAGCTCTGTTTTCCTTTGGACCACATCAGCAAGGCCTGGGAGGTTGGGGTGGGGTATTTTGTCATCTGGGCAGCCCAGGACCTCCAAAAACACTGCCCAGATGTCACTTCGGTCCTACGCAGCTGTTTCACTTCAGCCACAAAGGCGAACTCCATTGCCTCTCGAGACAGACGAGAGCAACAAATATAACTGCAAGTACTCGCCAATCATTTTTAAAAATTATTATTTCTATGCAATTTTACACACATTTCACTTACCAGAGCAAACCTAACTTAACCAAAATATCTTTTGACTGCCCAAGTCATGTTTCAGCTTTTTAGCATCCTTCATTTAGTGTGTGTGTGTGTGTGTGTGTAAAATTCAAAATACATCCTAACCCTAACCTACCTCGCAAGGACCCGTTTTATTGCTAGGATTTTGTCTTTAATTCTGCCGTCTTTCACCCGCAAGCTCTTTTCAGCTCGATTTCCATCACAGGAAAAGGTGGAAAGGAAGGAAACAAATGTCCAGACTCCAAAACCGATCTAGTTACAAAATGCATCCTCTCTAGATATTATAGTTACACAACCCCCCCCCCCCCACTCCACCCCACCCCGGAAAGAAGCGCAGAGAGGTTTTCAAGCAACCCCGTTGCGCGAGCAAGGAAGAAGAGCAGCAACTCCTCCTCCCCTCTCTTGCCATGATGCACTGGCTGAAGCCCAACTGCGCGCGGAGACACCAGCGCCCGCTTCCTCTCTCGGGGCAACTTTGGTCCTTCTTCGTGTGCGGAGGCAGCAGCTGCAGGACCAGGCGCAGCAGAGACCATCCCTCCGAGAGCATCTTCACAAGCGGGGAGATGATGGAGGCAAGCCAAGCCGGGCGCTGTGATTGGTCGGCTCCTTGCGCAGGCGCCGAGCGGGCCTGGTGGGCCAGGCCGCGGCGCTTCGTCAAGGCGACGGCGGTGTTTACAAGCGGCCGCGTCCTCCCTCTGCCCCCGTTGTCACCCTGCCCCGTAACCGTCCCGGAGCGCCTCAGCCGCCCAGCTTCGTCCTCTGCTCCTTTTTAAAGCCATGCCTGTGCGCTGGAAGGTGAGACGCGGCTAATTCTGGGGCCGCCACCTTTTCGTCTATCGGGGGCTTTTTGCCCCCAAGGGCTTCTGCCCCTATTGTGCCCTCCCGTCAGTTTTAAGGGCCGTTTGTGACCCCCGTGGGGTTGCATTCTGCAGCCGGGCAACCAGGCTCCTCCTCCTGCTGCTGCTCCCGGCTGTCACTCAAAGCCCTATACCTGCCCTAACCCCAGCCTGGGGTTGGAGCATGCAGGAGGGGTGCCCCTCGAGTGAGCGTAGGGGTGGGAGTGAGTCTGCTCCCACTGGAGCTCTGAATGGGTTAGTATGTGGGCACCAGCCGGGCTGGGTTGGCATGGAAAACCTTTAGGGCCGCCGCTCATCTCGCGTTCAGGGCTCTGGCATCTTCAGTACAGTGGTGCCCCGCAAGACGAAGGCCTCGCAAGACGAAAAACCCGCTAGACGAAAGGGTTTTCCGTTTTGGAGGCGCTTCGCAAAACGAATTTCCCTATGGGCTTGCTTCGCAAGAAGAAAGCCCATAGGGAAATCTCCGGGGACCTCTTTTAAATGCTAGCGGTGGGGAGCAAAGCCTTTCCCCCCCCTCCGGCCTTCAGAAGAGGTCCAGGAAGGCCGGCGGGGGCCGAAAGGCTTTGCTCCCCACCGCCAGCATTTTAAAAGCAGTCCGGGATAGCAGGGAAGCGCTTCCCGCTATCCCGGATGGCTTTTGAAGGCAGGCGGCGGGGGGGGGAGCAAAGACTTTCGCCCCCCACCGGCCTTCAGAAGAGGTCCTGGACCTCTTCTGAAGGCGCTGCGTTTCTCCGCTCTCCCGGGAAGGCAGGCAGGGGGGACAAAGACTTTTGCCCCCCGCCCGCCTTCAGAAGAGGTCCAGGACCTCTTCTGAAGGCCGGTGGGGGGCGAAAGTCTTTGTCCCCCCTGCCTGCCTTCCCGGGGGCTTTTAAATCGCCCCGGGACAGCGGATAATTCCTCCACTGTCCCGGGGCGATTTTAAAATGCTGGCGGGCGGCAGCGCTGCTGCCCGCCAGCATTTTAAAATCGCCCCGGGAAGTCTCCGCTGTCCCAGGGGCTTTTAAAATGCTGGGGGACGGCAGCGAAGGGTTCGCTGCCGCCCACCAGCATTTTAAGACCGCCCCGGGACAGCGGAGAAGTCTCCCCTGTCCCGGGAAGGCAGGCGGGGGGGGGGGAGCAAAGACTTTCCCCCCCACCGGCCTTTAGAAGAGGTCGGGGGACAGACTGTCCCCGGACCTGGTCTGAAGGCGGTTTCCATAGGAACGCATTAATTGATTTTTAATGCATTCCTATGGGAAACCGTGCTTCGCAAGACGAAAAACTCGCAAGACGAAAAGACTTGCGGAACGAATTAATTTCGTCTTGCGAGGCACCACTGTAGTTGTGTGCCCGATGGAAATTCATTTCTGCCTGGCATGGAGGTGGGTTCGTTGATAGGGAAACTTTTACCTGGGGGTTTCATGCCAGTGATGCGGTGCTTAAAACTTAAAGGTTGCAGAGCTTGCAAAAAAACACAACCCCAACAACAACGTGAGACACAAATAGGTTCGGATATATATTAAACTCCCATGCAGATGACCCCCAATATGTCCTGTCCCTCAAGAAAAAAGATCTCATAAAGAGAGTGCTCACAGGAATCTTTGCAGTAGAGTTAGGTTCGATGGAAGCTGTTGAAATAGTACTGCATCTAATCACTGGTTTCCATGTTTTTTCTTGCTGTAGGGATTGAGTGAGTACAAGAGGAACTTCAAATGGAGGAAATCGGCTCAGTCTAGGCTATGTAGCTCTGCACCTGAGCAAAAATGCCGATGGGCTGGACTTCGATCGGATGAGCTCGGTAAGCCAAATTAGGCCTTCTGTCCTTCTATGGCTGTATAATTACTGCTTTGTGTGTGTTAATTTTATAAAGTTTACCATAGTATAGAGATACCCCCCCCCCCCGATATCCTGCATGACAGCAGTATTATTTTCTAAGAAGAGAACAAAAAAAACCCAAAAAAAACCTTTCCCCAGAAAATATGGAGGCACAAAGTTGCATGTTTAAATTCAGTGACTATGGGAGAATGGACATAAATGATGATGCTTTCTGTAGCAGGGAGACGTGGTTGGATGCACCTCTTTATGTATTGCAAGGCTGGGCAACCTGTTGCCTTGAGCCCAGTTTTATGTGGGTAGCAAGGGGGGGGGTCGGAAGTGGGTAGCAGAGGGAGAGAAACCGATGCCCTGCTCACTTTTGGCTTTGATCCTGTCACCACCAGTTGTGTGCCAGATGGTTTCAACCACTACAAAAAAATCACATAGGTGTTTTTGCAGGATCTTCTAAATAAAACTAGCACTTATTTATGACATCCATTTGCATTCCCCTTTCTCTCCTTTTTCTAACTGCTGCTAGAAATAACATAATGCTTTGAGAAGTGGATACCTGTGCAGGATTTTCAAAATGCACAGATTTGACGTTTACTGTTTTGCAGGAATTGCAAGAGAACCCAGTTTTATTTCTAAGAGAAGAGTGCCTTATCACAACACACAGATTTCAAAGTCCTTTGAATGGATTGGGGACAATAATTCAGAGAAAGATACGTCATCAGAATATGAAATCTACAGGCCATTGGAGTCGCGCACAAAAGACAGCAAAGATGATGTAAATCAGGAAAATATTAAAACACCTGATGCACCCAGGCTTCCTGAAAAGGTGCATTCCAGCCCTGCAAGTTCTAGATCTGAATCAACTGTAGCTCTTGCAGAAAGCAAGATGTCACCACCCAAAACAATAGGGCATATAAACAAAAAACCACTATCAACCAAAAAGGAATTGGGAAAAAAAGATGGTGAGGTGAGACTACTGAAATTTCTTTTTGTTTTGATGTTGGAAGCAGAAGCTAAGACACAAGAGCAGCAGTTGAAGTGAATTTCTGTGTGAAATGTTTAAAAATTGTAGGCCTGTCATAATTATAACACATTAAGGGGTTTGGTTATGGTACTGTTGAAGCACATTTTGTCATTGATATGAATGGAAGCAAGATTTGTCTTTGAAATGTATATGTTTCAGAGATGTTTATGCAATATGATGGTATGACATTGCCTTCATCAGCTTTATCCAAGAAAATATTTACACTAATTTTAAACAGTTCATTTAAGGTTCAAACACTGTTAGAGGAAAGGAAGTTATATTTTCCCTGAGTTCATTGCCAAAACTTGTTGACAGCTTAACAGAGTTTTGCAGAGGAAAGCAGGCCTGAATATTCCATGGTCAAGTAGCTTCCCTAGAAGCTCTGAGTATCAACGGCAATTTATTTGGAAAACTCCTCAAAAGATGTCTCCAGTGCTTGCAGCAGACCAGGTAACTTCCAAGCATATAAAAAGAAGGGTTCTTATTGTAAAGTATCATCCTGTACCTGGAAGTTTTCTTAAATGTAAGCCTCACTGAATTCACTGGGGATTTCGCCAAACTTAGGTTTGTATAGGAGTTAGGTTTTCATAAAATAATATTGATGTACTTTCATTGCAATTATATTCAGGTTTATTTTGAAATAAGATTCCACTGTATTCAGTTGAGTTTGCTCCCTGTTAAACGTTCATAGGATTGCTGCCTTGATACACCAAACCAGGGTGCATAAAATGTTACATGAGTAGTATAGGAGGAATCTGTTTTATAGAATCATAGAATTGTAGGGTTGGAAGGAACCCCAAGAGTCATCTAGTCCACCCCCTGCAATGCAGGAATCTCAACAAACCATCCCCCATCAAGTTTGAAACCATACTGGACCCTGCTTATCTTTGCAAATGTGCTAGCAGTTTTATTGCTGCACCACTCTTAAGTACAGTATTTTACTAGGTAGAATCCCACAGATAAGCAGTTATCATTGGGGAGCATGACATGCGTTTACTTAGCTGGATCAGTGCCATAACAACTGAGAAGTATAGACCTCTCAATTCATTATAACCTTGTTGAGTGATCTAGGAGACTTAAGCACTATTAAATCTCACTGGTTACAGTGCAAGATCTAGGCTGAAGTCCTAGCCCCCTTACCTGGATATAAGCCCTCTTTAACTCAGTGGAACTTGCTTTTGGGTAACCGTGGTTAGGATTGCACTGTTAATTTAGCTTTAGAAATCAACAAATTAACATCTTTTCTGAACCAAAGTTTATTCACAGTTCAAGTAAATCCATCCCTCCATATAAGTCTCCTGTCATTATTCCTGAAACTGAATATGAAAGGAGTTTCAAAGCTTCACCCCCTGTGAAAGAACTGAAACAGAGATGCTGTTTGGAGGAGAAAGAATGTCCTGTATCTGAACCTGTAGAAATTTCATCTGGAGAAAAGGTATTACAGATTCATATTTAAGTAATTTTAAACGATTTCAAATAACTTTTGAAGTTAATACTTTGTATATATGAAGATTATCAGGATCACATTAGATTCTCAGCTGGTGACTCTGATTATATGGGGAAAGAAGTGTTTTTTTAAAAAATAATTATAAGGATTTTTAAATTATAAAGTGTTGCATTTTATCTTTTCATTGAACTTTTAGCAGTGGATTGATAACATATGGGATGCCATGTTTCTGTGCAAAGTTACTGAGTGAGTACAAGAAGCATGGGACCCCAATGTTAAGAAGGATGTAATGGCACTATGATTTTCATTTATCTACTGTGTGGAAGCAGTTCAAGCTTCTAATCACACTCCATTAAAGTACAAATACATACTGTTCCCCCCCCCCCCCCTGTGTTTTGGCTGCATAACTTAACACATGCTCCTAATAAGCTCCCCCTTAGGCTGTATTCTTCTAATTATTCCAAAGGTTTACCCATGATATACTAAAGTGAATTTCACTTTCTTCCTAATTAGTTATCATATATTGTTATGTGTGTTCTTCCTTTGTGCTGCTTGTATTTTTAAATTTAATTCTATAGTAAAAAAAAGATTTATTTTTTTAAAAAGTAAGTCTCTAAAACTGAACTTCATTAAAAACAAAACAAAACAAAACACTGGGGTTGATATTACTTCTTATTTCATTTCATTTTGATGCTTCCCATATGGTAATAGGCCAAAGTTCAGTAGTAAAAGCAACTGCTTTGCGTGTTGATGGTCCCAGGTCCAGTCTCTGGCGCCTTCAAGTCACGCTGGGAAATATCCCTGTCTGAAACCCTGGAGAGATACTACTGTTTATAAAATATGTCAACTAAACATTCTTCCTCAATTAAAGATATCTGAACATTTTCACATTTCAAATTTTCCTGAAACTGCTGGTACATTGAGAAGTGTCCAGACTTAAGATAATGTCTGATAGAAATGTAGTTTGTAGAGGCCTCTGGAAAAATTAATAATGTGCTTCTGAAATTTTTGCTTCAGAAAAAGAAAAAGGAAACATTTTTGAAGACTGCAGAAGATCAATCAAAGCAAAGCAAATCGGAAACAAAGCTGAAACAACATAAACAAAAACATAGGTTACTTGGATTACATAGAAATATTAAGTAAGTATCATATGACAGTTTTAGAGGGGGAGCCACATTAGTCTGGGGCACCAAACCAACAGTGTCTTGTGGCACCTTTTAAAATCAGAATTGTAGAGTTGGAAGGGATCATGAGGGTCATCTAGTCAAAACCCCTGCAGTGCAGGAATCTTTTGCCCAATTAATTTAATCTAGCATCTTGTAGGAGGAAGCTAAAGAATTATCTCCAAATTGTGGCTAAATAGGATATCATAATTTTAATAGGATGCAGTTCAATAGCTCTAAATTAAACTAAGTGAGAGATTTGCAGATGCACAGAGGACATTAGTGGCTGACAATGCCCTGAACCATCTTGGTCATGGCTGAACTAAGCCAGAGGTAACAACAGCTCATCTTAGGAACCAAATTCAATACATGAAACAATATAATAAAAGAGCAGGGCATTCTAGAATGTGCTGAGTGGTTTTTGTTCTGCTGAGCGAAGCCAATCCCCCCATATCTTCAAGGTGGACTTGAGACAGAGTGTGCCTCTTTTTACAAATGAATTGCTGCTCTTAGCTCGCTTCTCCTACAGGTAATGTTTATTTCCCAGTGTTTTGCCTGGACCTATATCATACAACATTTTCTCTCTCTTTAATATTAGGATGAAAGATTTAAAGGGGAGGGAGCAATGACAAAGTTTATCAGATAACTGTAAAATAATAAATCTCTCTCCCCACCCTGTGAACTTGCTTTTCCTAGGAAAATGAACACAGAATACAGATCAAATTTCTTGTCTCCAGCACAGTATATGTACAAAGATGGAGCCTGGCTACGTATCAGGGGAAACAAACCTGATCAGGTGAGTTGTCACTTTGAGTATTTCCATCTTATTTGTGAGCAGAGAAATTGGTGGTGGTGGGAACCATTTCACTGAATTTCTCCAGGAGGAGAACTTATGCAACAGCATCAGTGAGATGGGGTTTCTCATTACCTATGGCAATGGTTTAGGGCTGAATCCAACTAAATCATTTCGCAAGGGAAGCTGCTTCCACAAGTTCAGTGGAACTTCCCCTCCCTCTCCTCTCCCCATGCATCCCCTGCCCTACTCCCAAAAGTGTTCGAGAGGCTTGGGAAGGACCCCACAGCATATTTGGGGTGGGTGGGGGAGGAGAGAAAGGGGAATCCTGTTGCACTCATGGAAGTTGTTTTGCTTGCACAGTGACTTGCTTGGATACAACCCACAGGTTCCTGACTATCATTTTGCACTGTCCAGGTATAGTGTCCTTTTGGTACAGTATTGCTTTAAATGAATAGTTCAGGTGGGGCTTCATTGTTTAATTTTCTCCACCCTCTAACACTGGGCTTCAGGCCCCAAAGAGACTCTTTGCAAATTACTGAGTGACAGCGTGAAAATATAGTTATAAAGCCTTTCCAAGGGAGCTGTTGCCTGAAGGCAATTGCTAATGTGTTTTGTAAAGTGTATGTTTACTTTTGGTATAAATTCACCTCAAATTAGACTTCTGAAATATTAATACAGGGCAATTCATAATCACAGTAGGGATTTCCGGAGCCTATGACCTGCTGGGATAGTGAAACTTAGGTGTTCTTTGTGTTTCTTCATAATTCACCACAGGCATTCTCAATATCCATTCCCATCTCCTCCCAAGGTGCCCAGTTGCTCTGACCATGCATGCATCTCTTCTGTTACAGTTTTTTGCTTTTCAATCAATTTTTTCATGCAGAAAAATGGATCTTTAAAATAGCAAATTCCCAAATCTGTGTTTAGTAAAAGGGTACTGAAACTTTACAGACAGATGTCAGAAAGCTCTCAAATTTCTTGATATTTGGAGATCTCAGTGTGTGTTAATTTAAGCACAGAGTGACTTTCTCATTGATCTTTGCTATCTAGTCAGATTGTGCTGCAAATACCAGCAATCCTATTCCCTGAAATATATAAAGGTAATTTAAAAAGCATTTTATAGCTTGCTTAGCTTGGTGAATATGTTAATATACTAAGATTTTCCGTTCCTTGGATTTTGTGAAGTGGTTTATAATAATAGACATGACCGTACAGTGCCTGCAAGTAAAAGCTATGGGTTGTAGCCAACTAAATCCTACTTGGAGTAGACCCATAAAAATTAATAGACCTAAGTTAGCTATTAATATCAGTGGGTCTTCTCCCAGAATTTAGATAAAACCCTATGTTTGTACTGTTTCTAACTAGTAACATAACACTAACAGTTTGAATGCTTTGATATTGTAGACGTGTTGTTGCAGAAATTATGATACACCAGTTAGGGCTCTGTATAATTCTGTATATTCATGGCTAACATTAACTACATGAAATACACATGCAAATATTTAATCCTGCAAGTGTCAGATTGGTTACTGATAACGCATAGTTTTAAATAGGGATGTTTATTAAGAATGCCATTCAAAACAAGTCATAAGGAGAGTAGATCACATTCTTTGTAAAGTGAACTGTAGGAGGCAGGATAACACCACAATCCCATCAGATGGAAAGGGATCGTTTTTCATGTGAGATTGAATCTCATTTACTGTAACATAATCAAATAAGTAAATAAATGCTATTTTATTTCTGTGTTACTTTCTTTAGGGTTCTCAAAACACCCTAAATACCATGTGGTATATGGAGGTTGGTTACATCTAAGTTCTTCCTGCTTGGAGCAATTATAACATTTCTGAACCTTCAAAATGAAATACAATGTGGCATTAAGCAAATGTATAGCTGGTAGGCTTTTTGTGCTTGCTGCATAATTTATTTAACAGCTGTGCTTGGGCTTGGCCGCTTGTAACACTTGCTTACTTTAAAAACTGTATCTGCACAATTATATATGCTGCTCCTTGTTGGTGCTGCCGCTGGTCATGTACATGTATTCTGTGACACGCTGCTCTGTGCTGTCAGTTGTGACTATTAAATGAATTAATAGTTTTAAACAAATGTTACAGACCACAATGAAAAAATCCAACTTTGTGAAATCTTCATACCCAGGTGAAAGAACTTCGGGAGAAAGCAGAGTCCTACAGGCGAAGGGTCCAGGGAACCCACTTTTCCAGAGATCATTTAAATCAGATTCTGTCAGATAACAACAGGCTTTGGGATTTGTCCTCGAATTCCAGTGCTGAAGAAATCATTAGCAACAATGTCAGAGCTCTAGATCTTGCAGGGTAAGGGATTCTGTGTGGAATAAGCCGACCCGGAATATGATAGTTTAAGAAATGGAATATTCATTTCACTAAATGAGTGCAATTTGTGGTTACAGCCTCTAATATTCCAATTATATCACTTTGTGCAGTGATCTTGAATTCATTTAGGACTGCTCTAGAAAAAACGTGCTAAAATGGCCGTTCTTGGCATGAAAGTCTCCGTTTTTTCATCTCCACAATGTTAGTAATGAAACATATGAATGTTTGTGTGTGTGTGTATTAATATTATTTTTGTGGCAGAAAACTTTTTAAATCAAGAAGTGAAATCAGGTTCAGTGGGCTTTATTGCATAGCTATTTTATTAGCAGCACAACCCTAAACATATTTATTCAGAAGTAGAACCCTTTGATTTTGATGACAAATACTTCCATGAAAATTTGTTACTTGACTGTAGCCTATGTAAAATTGATTTTAAGTGCTCAGCATCTCTAGATCATGTTGGAAGTATGTGTGTGAAGACCGTTTTTTGCAGGCTGTACATCTGTGCTTCCACACAAGAACATGCTACATGTGGGTAAGAGGGGAAATGAATCCAGTAACTGAGTGACCCTATAGTGCCCTCCAGTTGTTGTTGTTGGGTGTCAGCTCCTATTAACCCAATCCAGCATGGTTAATATTCAAGTATTATGGGAAGTATTATGGAAGTGAGAGCTGGACCATAAAGAAGGCTGATCGCCGAAGAATTGATGCTTTTGAATTATGGTGCTGGAGGAGACTCTTGAGAGTCCCATGGACTGCAAGAAGATCAAACCTATCCATTCTGAAGGAAATCAGCCCTGAGTGCTCACTGGAAGGACAGGTCCTGAAGCTGAGGCTCCAATATTTTGGCTACCTCATGAGAAGAGAAGACTCCCTGGAAAAGACCCTGATGTTGGGAAAGATGGAGGGCACAAGGAGAAGGGGACGACAGAGGACGAGATGGTTGGCCAGTGTTCTCAAAGCTACCAGCATGAGTTTGACCAAACTGCGGGAGGCAGTGAAAGACAGGAGGGCCTGGTATGCTCTGGTCCATAGGGTCACGAAGAGTCGGACACGACTAAACAGCAACAACAACATTATGGGAATTCTTGCTGGAAACATCTGAAAAGGCACCAGGTTGGGGAAGACTTTCCTTCTGGCCCTATTCATTAGGAGGTTCAGTAGGAAGCCGCAGTCATATCCAACTCTTCTATGTCTAAGTTTAAAATTCTGCATTACAGTACATACACAGGAGTTGGAATTCAAAGACTTACTTTAGGCTCAGGCATGTCCAATTAGCTTTGGGCTTTTTTATTTAACCAATAATCCTCAGTGCCATTTTGCAAACTTGCCCTGAAAGTTATCTCAGTTTCAAGCGCTTTTCGTGTGACCTGAAGCCCCCCAGAGGACCTTTGATCTTACAGTACTGGTTATGCAATTTTTTGAATACTGGCTGCAAAGGCTTTCGTTTAAAAGTTTAAAACCCTAGCGGATTCCCTACAAGCTGAACTATGTGTATGTTGGTATGAAGTATAAAACTTATCAGAGTTTATATGATAGTTTTGCTTTTAATCATATGTTTGAGTCCGATCAGTATATTTCTGAATACCTAAGGGAACATCCTGAATTCACTGCACTGCTTGCTTCCTCTTTATACAGCGTCCGTGAGAGAAAGCTCTTGCCACATCCTGAATTGCCAAAACAGTTCCAGCTGAACAACACTGGGAAATTAGGCATGTCAGACGCTGCCACTGTTCCAGTCAAACAGCGTTTGGTTTGGGACAAACCAGGCAATGATGAGCAACTGGAAAATCAGTCACCAGCATTAGAGGAAGAAGAGGGGGCGAAACGTAAACCGGAACCGGAAGAGATCGAAGAACTGGAAGAAAACGATAAGGATGCCAATACAGACGCCCAGCAAGTGTAAGTATCTAAAATTATGTTTTAAACCAACGTCATTCAGTTATGACAATTACACGCAATGTCTGTTAAGTAGGGCAATGACAGTTTCACTATTTAATGGAGGAATCAAATTGATGTACATGAATGAGGTTAGAATTTACTATTTCAGTTTGAACTAGTTTTTTTTTTTGTTCTTACTAATTAGCCGCAGGAGACATTTCAAGCATCACTATTCATTCAGAAACTGTTGGTTGCCACTTGTTGCTAAACCTGAATTGCACGACTTGCAATAAACCATGGTTTTCCTGTTTGGATGCAGTGATGAGCTAATTAAGCATAGTACGCCAGGAGACGTTGTGGTGGGAGCACATGAGTACAAGGCTTGTTCGTGTAATGCCATACCATGTTTTGAAGTTGTATCAAGAAAGAATGATTAACCTCCTGCTGGATTATTTTACACATGGATTATTTTACTCATATTGCAAATTAAGAATTGCTCTAAAAACCATGCTGAAAGTTACTTTCCATGTTAGTTTTTTCCCTCCTTATGGGAAGCAGCTGGAAAATGGCTGACAACGCATGTCTTGGTAACATGAGAATCATGAGATAATGGTTTAGAGATACAGCTAGTGACATTCTTCAAAGCATATTAAATATGAAAGCATCATTTTTTTAAAAAAGTATGTGCTCACTCTTTGATATTGATAAAGAACACAAATGGGAAAAGTTAAAAAAGGTAGATCCAACTTCATTTGCTGGTGTACAAATACGAAATGAAATGAATTTTATTACGGTCCCAGACCAGTTTTGGTGTACAAATATAACTAGGAGCATAATGACTGTTTTGTGGTGATACTAAGACAGGACACATTCTTAAGATAGAGAAGAACAGGAAAACTAGGTAGAAAACCAGTATTACTGGGGGTCGAAGTTGCACTAAAGATAATACTATGAGGGCCATAATGGTGAAAGGGAGGGGGCTTTTTGGAAATCTGTGAGTCCAGTGAATAATGGGTGTAAGGCAGCCATTAATAATTTAGATTGGATAAAAAGAATGATTCTGTCTTTTGGACCGAACGTGTAAAATTTGTATGCAGTCTACCTAGAATATTTGTGGGAACCAACCAAACCCACAGAAATGAAGATATAACTGTATATTTTGAAGGATCTCTTGTGGTTTCCATTCTCTCTTGTTCATGGCCTATATAATACATAGAACAAAATAAGACTTTTCAATTTATTAATTATGGCCACCAACAAATTAGAGGATACATTTTTTACCATGTGTATATTTGTATGTTTTGTCATATTTTTCAGAGAAGAAAACATGAATTCTCCAGGTGATATGGCAGAGTCTTCTTTGGTATCCTCACAAGAAGGTGGCAGGCTTCCTACTCCACAGCTAAGAGCACTTGGTGGAGCCCAAAGAACCCATCATGACCTTACAACACCAGCTGCTGGTAACAATTTAATGATTCATAGATATAGATACAGTATAGAGACAGAGACATATAGATATATAGACACACACACACACACACACACACACACACACACACACACCTTAAATATAAAAAGAATGCAAAGCAATTTATTTCTAGAAATTCAGCATCAACAATAGTGTGTTCTTTTATTCCTGTAGGAGGTGCTGTTTTAGTATCTCCTCCAAAAGTGAAGTCTTCATCCTCGCTGCATGTGAGGCAGGGTTCTTCAGAAAAGCATGCCTTGGCAAGTCAAATCTCAAGGGAAGACTTGAAAAGAAAATCTAACAGGGTGGTACGTTTTGCTTAAAATTTGCTTAGAATTACCATTTGCTTTCACTTTCTTTGTTTTCACGTTTACTGAATAAAAATGACAAATTAGTGTTATCTGTTGAAGACCATGAAGCAGTTACAGTTTTATCAAACAAATGTCATGGAAGTAATGGGGGAAATAACAGACTATGTATTCCAGTTGCTAAACATTGCACAGACATGCACTAACCCCTGATGGAGTGTTTTTCTGCAGGCTTTAGACTGAAAGCACTTCCTATCAGCCCCTCCTCAGACACGCTGAGATTTGGAGAACCCTTTTCTTTCCACTATGCTTGAGGTGTGGAAGAAGAGTCAGGGGTCCTTGGCTTCCCAGCCGTCTCTACTACACCCTTTCCTGGATCACCCAGGGTCTACCTGCCTGGGACATTATAACCAATTTCATATGTTGGAGGAGGCTGGTAACTCAAGAGAGGGGGATCTATTTGAGAGGGAGCCCCCGAGGCCCCAAAATCCCCCAAATCAGCTTATGACGCTGTTCCTGATCCTAGAAAACCATTGACTAACAGTTCTATAGGCCTGTAGCTATGCAAGGCAAATGGCCTTCCCTAGACCATTAATTGACAGCCTTTGAAAATGAGTGCCAGTGATACATTATCTGCAGGAATGGGCTGGCCTGAGATTTGTATTAGATGCTATTGAATGCAGTTTCCAAGTTTATGTGCTAAACAGGGCAAGCTCAGCCTCAGTGAAGCAAGCCTATCTGAAACTAATTCACCACTGGTACCTCCCTCTGGTGAAATTAAGTCATAGTAAACCACCCCTATCACTTGATGGTTGGAGATGGATGCTTGGAATGAGGCTCCTACCTCCACTTATGCGATTCAATCTTTGATCATTTCTAAAATGACTAACTAAAGGTAAAGGTAAAGGTAAAGGGACCCTTAACCATTAGGTCCAGTTGTGACTGACTCTGGGGATGCGGCGCTCATCTCACTTTATTGGCCGAGGGAGCCGGTGTACAGCTTCCGGGTCATGTGGCCAGCATGACTAAGCCATGTGGCCAGAGCAGCGCATGAAAACGCCGTTTACCTTCCCACCAGAGTGGTACCTATTTACCTACTTCCCCTTTGACGTGCTTTCGAACTGCTAGGTTGGCAGGAGCAGGGACTGAGCAACAGGAGCTCACCCCGTTGTGGGGATTCGAACCGCCGACCTTCTGATCGGCAAGTCCTAGGCACTGTGGTTTAACCCACAGTGCCACCCGCGTCCCTCTAAAAATGACTAACTAGATGATCTCAAAAGCAGCCCCTTCAGCTCTTTCCCCCCTCTATTTTCACTGGCCCCAAACTCCTCCGTACACAGCTATTAACCTGCATTTATGAACTCATGAAACTAGTTTAAGGGACTCGTGTGTGCAGAAGTGATCAGTTAAATGTGACATTCATTTAAAGTAACTTCAATGTCTTCAGCCAGACATAGCTAACTAAGTGGAAAAGGACATTCTTGTTCATTTCCTGTGAACAGCATTGGCACAGTTTTTCACAACGTGACAGGGTCTTTGTTCAACTCTGTATTTTCAGGATGAAGAGGATACGCCACTGAGTCCTTCCCCAGCTGCTGGGCTGAAAACTGTGGATCCTTTGCCTCTGAGGAAAGATCAATGGTGCAGCCGAGATTCATCCGGTGCAAGAAGCTCTCCAGCTTCAGCATATTCAGGGCAGACAACAATAGTTCCTGGCTTGAAATCAGCCAAGGATGTTTCTCTGCCCTATTGGAGTCCATCATGCCGCATTCAAGGAATGCTTAGGGATCCTGAGTTTCAGCATAATGGTTGGCTTACTTTCTACACAATTTTGCACCTTTTTAAGATAGGTAGAATGGCTTTAAATAAGAGCTTCTGGGTCTTGGCAGGAGCTGCAATAGAAACTCTTAATTTCTGTGAATCTGTACATTGAAAAATACCCAAGTATCTCCTATTACTCTGCAATGTGACCCCACACTGAAAAACTGAAACAGCCAAAAGTAGACAGCTCCCTTAAGCATGCAGAAACGTTATATTAAATATGTTTCTCAACATATTTATATACCATCCAGTGATATAAAATATTAAAGCAGTGTATATGTTGAGAGTAATGCAAGCTGAACGGCTAATGTGCATAACAACTGGCTGTCATGCATACTCATCAGGCCACTTGATGGCATTGGACCCAATTTGGGCTCAAGCCTGGCACAGGGATTTGTCTGGCCCCTCCCACCTTTTGCCCCATCTGGTTTGAGTGGCAGGCCTGCAGATGCATCCCTGGCCCTACTAATCTGTTAGACTGTGGTATCCCCTGGCCAGGGTTTGGACTACGCATATAGCCTGTGTTTCTGACTTGCCAGCATCTTTTCCTAGAGCCTTTAAAAGACTGTATCAATGGAAGCAGGAGCATGCAGCCTTTCCCCCAAAAGGACCTGAATTCTCTTGGAGGTGATCTGCCATCAGTGGGGTGGGACCACAGATAGTTCACGCTCTTTCTGTTCCAGCCCTCTTTTCCCTGCTGAGTAACCATTCCTCAGCTGGTTAACTCTTCCCTCGTCTGCAATTCTGCTGATGATTGCAATTCTGATGATGATTGACTCCATGGTTGCTATTATATTGAGGATTGTGGGAAGAACAGGGGTGGCTTACAGCTTTCCTCTTCCTGCGATCTGAAAGAGTTAATATGTTGGGGGAATGCTTTGTTGACCAACATTGTTGAAGAACATTAACTGTACATTAGTACCGTATTTTTCTGTGTATAAGACGCCCCCATGTATAAGACGACCCTTATTTTTTTAAACCCAAAATTATGAAATTAAGTTGTTTAGCTTTTTTGGGGGGTGGGGGGAGGTCACTTCCGCCAATTGCTCGCCTTCCTGCCTGCCACTGCCAATCGCTTGCCGCAGCCACTGCCAGTCGCATACCTCGCCACAGCCGCCAATTGTCTGCCCGCTCACCGCCACCAACAGCCCACCCTCCCACTTGTTGCAGCCGCCAATCGCCTGCCCAATTGCCGCAGCCAATCGCCAGCAGGCCTTGCCGCAGCCGCCAATCACCCGCCCAATTGCTGCTGCCAATCTTTTACTTGCTGCTGCCATTAATCGCACATTCCCGCTCTGCATTCACTATCCATGTATAAGACGACACCCAAATTTTGCCTGTTTTTTTTAGCAGATAGTGTCGTCTTATACACAGAAAAATATGGTATATTGGCAGTTTTGTGTTTAAAAGTAAAATCTTAATTGCTTTCCCATGAGGAGGTAAAGTATTTGTGGACTGGAGAAATGCAGTGTTGTGTGCTGTTTCTTTTTAGGCGGTGTTGCAAGCCCTAAAAGGAGCTGGATGCAATTACCACTTCAGGAGAGAAACTATAACGATGAAGGTATTTCCCCTCTTTTATCCATGTTAACTAGAGCCGTTAATAATTTTTAGGCATTTATTATTAATGTAGTCATTAATAATAACAACACATAATTCTGTACAGTATTTCAGTTTCCCCTCCTTTCCCCTCCCCTCAGTAGGAACTATGAAAGCTGTTGTAAAAATAGATACTTCATACCAGTTCATTCTAATGGAAACTTAAAAAGTGTGTATAAATATATAACCACTCTGTCTCTCTCTCTCTCAAACACACACACGTGTATGAATATGAGAATGTATATGCATGTGTGTTATGCAGTGAACTGTTCTGTTTGTGACGATTATAGAATCCCATGGCTTGATTTTAGTTCAGTGGAACCTTGGAAATAATTCAGTGGAATAATCTGTTCCAGAAGACCATTCGACTTCCGAAATGTTCAACAACTGACGTCAATTGCCGGTAGGCAAAATCCATTGAAAAAAATGGAGAAACACACCTCAGAAGCTGTTTGACTTCTGAGGCACGTTTGAAAACGGAAGCATTCACTTCCGGGTTGTTGACCTTCTAAAGCTGAAACATTCGACTTCCAAAGCGTTTGACAATCAAGGTTCCACTGAATGTCTTCCCACTGACTATGTTTGGATGTAGTGTTAGCTGTGGTTCAGAGCTACAAGAGCAGTCCTGAGTGAGCCTTGGCTTTGTGCACTCTCCTCAGGCCATGGTGGAGGAGGTCAGAAACATGCCATAAGACCCTAAACTGTTGTTAACCTTAATCATGGTCAATAGAAACAAGCCAGCTTCATTAAGTATGGTTTGAAGTTGGCTTGTTTCAATGCACAGTATTCAGTATTCACCACAGTTAAGTGTTATATCTGAATAAAGCTGTTGTGTAGTCCTCTGTAGCTATACCATTCCAAGATCATAAGTACGTGGGGAAAGACTTTTAGTATGCCCTGATTTACTAACTCCATTGGAACTTGAAGACTACAAAACTTAACACCATGTCTTCTACCTGCAGTAGTCCCTTAGCAGCCTTACCATCCCTTGTCTGTGCATAGCATCTTAGATTTGGTTTCTGTTTTGCCTCTTACCATTCTTCTTCATTGCATTGTTCTCTTGGGACGACAAAGCACATATTTGATCAAATATTTTCAAACTCTACGACCTCCCTAAATGCACCTTTTAGATTTGAACTGCAAATAAGACCAAGGGAGTGTTTGACTGGAATTATGATGCTAACTACCATCTAGGGCCTAGGACAAGGAGAGAGTAGGGTCATTCAGGTGTCCACTGAATTTCTTAAGGTTCATTATATATTGTCAGGGAATTGCCATCGGACGAGCAGGTGGTGGAAGGGCTCAAGGAGGTTAGGAGAGACTTAACAGCAGAGGAGGGAACCAGTAGGGGGAGAGAAGGAGCTCCGAGGGAAAGGGAGTTGGAGGGATGGCTCTGGGACACTTCTAGCGAAAACAGTGAGGAGGTTTCAGGACCTCCTATAGGGACACCCACACCTCGCCGGAAACTGTCACGCCGAGAGTCCAGAAGACACGTTTCCGTTAAGGAGCTTTTATGTTGGAAGAGATTCCGCTAACGCCCACTGTCGGATTCTGCCAGCGATTGAGGGAGCCATGCTTAAGGGGCTCCGCTACAGACAGAGCTTTGCTAATCTGGGCAAACTCTGAGGGACTAAGCTTTTACGCACAAGCAGCTCATCATCCCATCACATATATCAATCCCAGGCAAACAAAAAGTGGATAAATAGAGGAGACCACAGGCTAAATCACACAATTATTTCTGAGACAGTGAAACCTGTACAAAATAACGATGCTACATAGGTTTCAAATGGGGAACTGTTGGTGAGAAACGGCCCTCACAACCACATAAAAAGAAATACTCACAGTTTTCTTTCCACCTCTGTAGCTTGGCAGCTTTTGATGTAGGGTCATGACTTGCACACACACACAAAAACAACAGCCCCGAGGCGGAAAAATCTGTGTTCATTGGTTTTAGCACCTCTGAATTAATGTGTGAATCACCCCTAACACTTGCCATTAAAGAGGAATTGTTTAGCTTGCAATGCCCCATTGCACAGATTGAGACGGGAGATGCTTGGAAGTACTTGCTCAGAATTAATGGCTGCATATGCAAATATCATAGAAACTGCTGCACCTTCTGAGTAAGGTCCACCTGATACTTGGCTCTTTTAGTAGCTTTCAGTAATAGCTAAGACTGAAAAGTGTGTGGGCTGTGCAGATTGCTCAGCAAAGCAACTATAAATGTTTACAGAAAGCCTCTAAAGTCAACCAGGTCTTCAGCAATGCCCTGCCGTCTCCTCACTCTTCTTGAGATGACAGATTGTTGCCAAACAGTTGCTCTGCTACTGAAAACAAATGATTAGCAGCAGAAAAACTAGTATCTGAAATTTTATCAAATTTTAAATGCACACATTTACTGTGCAATGCTTAGGTGCTGAGTCTTGGCACCTCTTTAATGGTAGTTTCAGGAAAGGAACTATAGTGATGGAGGTAGTCTGTAATTTTTCTTGCACACAGTGTTTTTGAACATTTTTCAGGCAGGCTCTTTCAGAAACGTAGTGCAACTTAGTACCACAAAACTAGTGTATAAAGACAAACCAGGCAGCTGCTCTTTCAACAGCTTTCCGGTTTGGTCTCTTGGGATTATGGCAGGCAAAACTCTTGACGATGTTGTATTACAAAAATAGTGACTTGGTAGAAACTCTTGATTTTGTGTGGATTTGAGCAACATATGGTTCATGGGTAAGTATGTCCATCTATCAGTTCATGCTCCATGCAGCAGGATTGCTTTGCTCTCCTTATGTGCAGCGCATAAGTTACATGGTAGCCAGAGGCTACTCAGAGTGCACATTGGAAGCGATGCATGAATCAAGAGTGTACCTCAGAATTCTTTGCAGTGTTGCAGAAGATGCTGTGGCATGCCTCTTGGCTCATGCTTTGGTTTCCTGGAACTGGGGTGCAAGCAATATTTTCCACCCTAGAGTTTTCCGTAGCTTCAATCCCTTTGTGTGTGCTGCTGCTACATCTGTATCTTCTTACAGCCAAGTTCACCCCACGCAGTATGGTCAAAAGTGTGGCCCATGTTAACTGTCAATGAAAGTAAAATGGTATTTCCACCGCATTGAGTTTGCACCAATACAAGAAAGCATACTTTTGAATCACGTGTGTTCATTTATGCTTTTGGTCCTTTCAGAAATAAAATACAGCACCTCTAGTTTCAATATGAGGGACGTGGGTAAAATCTCAGCGCCTAGGACTTTCCGATCAGAAGGTCGGCGGTTCGAATCCCCGTGGCGGGGTGCGCTCCCGTTGCTCGGTCCCAGCGCCTGCCAACCTAGCAGTTCGAAAGCACCCCCGGGTGCAAGTAGATAAATAGGGACCGCTTACCAGCGGGAAGGTAAACGGCGTTCCGCGTGCTGCGCTGGCTCGCCAGATGCAGCTTATCACGCTGGCCACGTGACCCGGAAGTGTCTGTGGACAGCACTGGCCCCCGGCCTCTTAAGTGAGATGGGCGCAAAACCCTAGAGTCGGACACGCCTGGCCCATACGGGCAGGGGTACCTTTACCTAATTTCAATATTAATAGGTTGCTCTTAAAAAGTATAATTGTGGTTTTTTTTTTAAAGTACCATACAGTTCAGGAAGCTTTGAAAGTGTG
The DNA here is from genome assembly GCF_964106915.1 of Podarcis gaigeae. Lineage (NCBI taxonomy): Eukaryota > Metazoa > Chordata > Lepidosauria > Squamata > Lacertidae > Podarcis > Podarcis gaigeae. Next base: position 44,797,209 of record NC_139686.1, read on the forward strand.
CCTTGTGTCATAATTTTAAAAACCAATCTAAATCTGGCTTCAATATCCATATACACTCCTAATTCCCCAGTGTAGAAAATAATTATATGTTTATTGGTAAGTGTGTGTTAACCTTACAGCTCCTAAAGAGGACAATGTCCATTTTAGCAAGCCCCTAAGCATATTTTGCTTATATTGTTAGCATGCATCTGATTGGTTCCCCCCCCCTTTGTTTTGTTTACAGATGATGATGACCGATTGTCCCAGCTATCTGCTCGATCTGCTGCTTCTAGTTCACTGGCATCTCAGGTTCTAGAACGAGCGCAGAGGAGAAAGGAGAACTTCTGGGGCAAAATGTGATTGTGTTCAGCTATACTCCTGAATTGTTTTGGTATTTTAATACCAATGTGTGGAAATTATTTGAGGCTGACTTCTGGTTGTTTGCACTTACCACTTTGGTAAAAGGGTCCCATATAGGAAACGCTGGATATTCACATCCCTTTATCTTGGATAGGACAGGGATAGACGACCTGTGATCCTTTGGGAGTTTTTTGCGTGACAGTTCCACTCTGGTCATTGGCCGCCCTGGCTGGGACTGATGAGAGATTAGAGTCTAGCAACATCTAGAGGTCACAGGCAAGGTTCCTGCTGGCATGGGTTCTGGGAATGCACAACCTGTCTTAGATTTGAGCTCTACCTCATTTGGTCGCAAATGTTTTTAGCTAGAGCAGTGTTAGTTTTGTTCAAATGGCATTATAGCAGAGAAGTGTTGTCATGCTCATCTTCATCATCCATCACAAAGAGGAGATTGTCAAGTATTCCCAGTGAAGTAAGAGTAAATAACATGAAGGATGAACCCAGGTGTAGGTTGCCAGCATTGATTCCTGATCTCAGCTTTTCTTCATCTTTTCTGGCACTCACTGAGCCCCAAAATCCTTTAATCCCACCCAGCATATTCATATAAATAAATCAGATTCCTCGTGTCAGATTCATCAGCCCTGATTTTTATGCTCCAATGCAGTCTTGGCATTTACCCAAAGCTATTATGGACCCAACATGATTTTTGATTTGGTCATGTCTGTGCAGGTTCCAGCAGGAATCAATGTAGCTTCTGTGGCTGCCTTGGCAACACCAACCTGAGTCAGTTTTCATTATGAGAGTACCAAGTAAGAGACAACCACAAAAGTTACTCTCATGACCCAACACCACAGCATCCTGTTACTTTGGTTCTGTCCTCAATATACATTTCAGTGTCACTCCCCTTCACCTGTTAGCATTTTTATCATAAAGACGAAGCTAAATCTCAGTCCATAATACTCCAGGTAATGAAGCCCATGAGCAGTATCTGAACCGAAGCGTTCTTCAACATTTCACAGAAGGAAATGTTATTGGCAGTCTATGAGCCAGACAAAGACTTCTTGCCGCCCATTCAACTAGTGGTTGTTTGAGTAGTTGTTTAAAAGTAAATTTTAAACAGGCCTCTCAATTGGATTGGGATTGTCATTGGGGACAAAGAGTTAAAGCTGTGCTGCCCCACACCAATGTCCCAGTCCGGATCAGGGCTCCCACACCTGCAACTTACTTTTTAAAATGATTCATATCATTGCTAATTGTGTGAATAGAATAATGCCTAGTTTGGCCCTAGTTGTATTTAAATCACAGTTGTGTTTCTCTGTCATGATAATTTTCAGGTTTGCACACGTGATCACTGTTAGCCATATTGAGTTTTAAATGTTGTATTTCGATCACCACAGCGGATTCTTCTCAAGTCTCAGGGAATTGGAAAGAACTGAACTTGACGACAATGCAATGTTGTCTTGTTGTGCTGTTTCAGAATTATTGGCATCGTAGAAAGATTTTTAAAGCTAAAATGGGTTTATTCTTTCACAGATTAGCCCACAGCATTTTAACATTCAACAGCACTGTTTATAAAGAAGTGATGGAACTTTCATTATTATTTTTAATGTTAGATTTTTATGATTAAAAAAATTGCTTTTTATGTGTTTTAAAATAAAAATCCAGTTGTATATTTGTGTACGTCAGGTCCTTAATTAGAAATAACCCTGTTGATAACTGGAGATTTCACTCTTACATGCTTTTACCCATAATCCTGTTTTATTTCCACACTAATTGTGAAAGGTACCTCTCAAAATCCATGCCATAATATTCAAATTAGTATTTTCTCTAAAAATAGCTACATTGTCAGGCTGGAGCCAGCAAACGAGCAACAGCAGCTGCCAGACTTGGACAGCAGCCCAGGGCACGAAGGGAGAATTGTTAGGATGACCAGAGGGAAGTACAGGGGGGAGTTCACAGCCCAGAGAAACCCAGGAGTTATCAGACAATAGCTTGTCTGCGCCGGTTTCCAAGCCTCTCAGCATGCAGGAACGCAGGAGAGGAGGGGTACAAGAAAAGGGGAAATGGACATCACAGAAGTCATGGAAGAGATGCATTTTCACATGTTGTTTCCGGAGGAAGAGAAACAACGCTGAGGATTTAGTTGAGTCATCATCAGGGTAGCCATAAGTGACGGGGGCAGAGAGCTCTGGACAAGTGGCATGTTTTTTTTCTGGAATAAAACCAACTTTTAATTGACTGTACCTATTCGTGTTGCCAACAAAGGTCCGTATAGTTAAAGCCATGGTTTTCCCAGTAGTGATGTATGGAAGTGAGAGCTGGACCATAAAGAAGGCTGCCAACAGTAGAGGCAGATTTAAGGGAGTGTGACTGGTTTGGTCACACTGGGTGCGGAGCTTTGGGGTTGCCATAAGGGTTGCTTCAGCTATGATTTATAATAGGTTTCAAATTTTACTAGAGTGAAAACTTATTACTGGGGCCTCTGAGTTAGCACATTACTGCACAGAAAAAGCAATTTGAGACTGCTTGGGAAACATCCGGGAGAGGAGGAGCCTTAGGCTGGGATCTTCTGCCTTGCAATTGGGCAAGACCTACCAGGAAGAGCTGCTGACACCACTAGGCTGAGTTGTATGCTTGTTTTCTTGAATAAAGAGTTAACTTCGCTGACAACGGAGATCTGCTTCCTTTATTGCAGGACTCCAGCCCTGACACTATGCACATGAAACCACTTCCTTGGGAAAATAAGAAAATAGGAATCTATCCAAATGTTTCACTTTATCTTTGCAGAGATTCCATTATGGAAGAACTATTTCTCTTTCTTGAAAGGAGTATCCATGGAGGCTACTGTAGTGCCCTAGAGATTGCCCACCTGTATATAGAAGCATTTGAAATTAAAAGACTCTCATAAAACAGGCTATATAGAGTGTTTCTTCCTAACAGATGGTGTGTGTGTGTGTGTGTGTGTGTGGGTGTGTGTGTGTGTGTGTGTGTGTAGGGTCTTGGTTCATTTAAGTGACTTTCCAATTATTGGGTGATTAAATACATTTGAATAAATAGCACACAACACCTTTGTCTTTTGGGGACTTGGCTTCACTTCCTCCAAACAACGAAGCCTCTTTCTTCACAGATGTATACCACCCAAGAGGACAAGATCTCTGAATTTTAACTGGCTTTGTTTTGTTGTGTGCTACTGTGTGTTCAGCTTCATTATGCAGACCAAGTTCAGTGAATAAGATGCCAAAATAAAGCAGGAAGTAAGTACAGAAATGTCACTACAACTGAAGTGGCTTTTCTCAATAGTTGAATAAGTAGGTCATTAAATGGCATGGTACAACAACATGAAATCTGCTTGATTGTCATAAATGAAATGCATTGCGTGAAGTATAGAATAGACTTTGTTACGACCACTGCAGCAATGTGGTCAATGAATCACCCCGGTAAAAATGAGAACACTTCACTTATTGGCATTTACTTTTTTCTTCCCGTTGGTACTTGCTTCTACAGTGGTACCTTGGGTTAAGTACTTAATTCGTTCCAGAGGTCCGTTCTTAACCTGAAACTGTTCTTAACCTGAAGCCCCTCTTTAGCTAACGGGGCCTCCCGCTGCCACCATGCAATTTCTGTTCTCATCCGAAGCAAAGTTCTTAACCTGAAGCACTATTTCTGGGTTAGTGGAGTCTGTAACCTGAAGCGTATGTATCCTGAAGCGTATGTAACCTGAGGTACCACTGTACGTGAAAATGGGATTTTTACAGGTTTCTAAATGTGTTACAGATTATCCATTGGTCATCTACCTTGATATTGTCTGAACTGGGACAGCTGATGTAATATTCTCCACATGTTGGGCTACAACTCCCATCATCCATGACCACTGGCCCTTCTGGGTCAGAGTGCTAGGAGGTTTGAGACCAACTTCTAGAGCCACCATGTCTGTCATCTGGTCTATATTATTCCTTTATTATTATAACCTTTAAAGCCCTATACAGCCTCGGACCCTCGTACCTACAGGACCGTGACTTCCCAGGGTTTCAGACGGGAGGTGTTTTTTTCGTAGCACTACCTAGAACTTCCTTTACCTTGAACTATGGCTCATTCCCATAACAAAGTGGAAGGATAAAAAATACGTATAAAATCCTATTACATTCTGATTCTTTGTTCCCATGGGGAAGCTTCTCCCTGTGTACTGGGAGGAGGGAATAAAGGAGGCAGGCAGGAGTAGCAAGCGGTCCCTTTACAAGGAAGAAGGAGGGGCAAGAGAAACCCAGCTGAGCAGAATCATGGGCTCTAGAAAGACACTAAGCAGAGGCGGAATCGGGCAGTGTGACCAGTTGCACCACACTGGGACCTTCCAAGGCAGAAAAGGGCTTTTGTAATTTCCAGTCTGGGTGGGGAATGAGACTGTTTCACTGCCAGGATGATGCTCTAGCCAGCAGTTCTGATAGCTCAACATGCAGAGATAGGTTCCAACCTCCAGCCCCAGCAGTTTCTGGTAGGAAGAAAACTGGCAGTTTCTGGGTAAAGGTAAAGGGAGCCCTGACCATTAGGTCCAGTTGTGGCCGACTCTGGGGTTGCGGCCCTCATCTCGCTTTATTGGCCGAGGGAGCCGGCGTACAGCTTCCGGGTCATGTGGCCAGCATGACTAAGCCGCTTCTGGCGAACCAGAGCAGCGCATGAAAACACCGTTTACCTTCCTGCCGGAGCTGTATCTATCTACTTGCACTTTGACGTGCTTTCGAACTGCTAGGTTGGCAGGAGCAGGGACCGAGCAACGGGAGCTCACCCCGTCACAGGGATTCAAACCGCCGACCTTCTGATTGGCAAGTCCTAGGCTCTGTGGTTTAACCCACAGCGCCACCTGCGACCCCAGTTTCTGGGTATTGAATGGATTATGGAGAAGCCCACAGAACTTTCAAAAGCTAACAACTTATACCTGCACTCGGATAAGGAGAGGGTGGTGTGGTGTGTGTGTGTGTGTGTGTGTGTGTGTGTGTGTGTGTGTGTAGATGCAAAAGGAGCAGATGGAAGAAGTGGAGGGGGGAGGGTTGTGAGTTAGAAGATGGTTAGAGGTCCTTTGTGGGTACAAGGTTTCTTCTGCCTGTATGAAGGTACTACTGTTTGCTTCCACTTACGTTATACTTTGAGGACACCAGCATGCTGGCAGTGTGGCTGTCAGAGATTGGTTTAAACTGGTTTGCCTCTTTTTCCAGGACATGTCCTCTTCTTCAGGTAGAAAATTTGAGACAAATCACATTTATTTGCTTTGAATGGCTGTCATGGCATCCTCTTTCTCTCTCTCTTCAAAATACGGCAACCCACAGTCCATCTTCCTTCACAGAATTGGGGTGCGTGTGTGTCTACCAACAACTCTCAGCACCTTTGACAAACAACAGCTCCCAGAATTCTTCGGAGAAAGACATCACTGCTTAAATTGCTGTCGTAGTGCTTTAAATGCACAGTATGAATGTGGTCTTGCATACAAATCCACTATGTACAGTGGTACCTCAGGTTACATACGCTTCAGGTTACATACGCTTCAGGTTACAGACTCTGCTAACCCAGAAATAGTGCTTCAGGTTAAGAACTTTGCTTCAGGATGAGAACAGAAATCGTGCTCCGGCGGTGCGGTGGCAGCTGGAGGCCCCATTAGCTAAAGTGGTGCTTCAGGTTAAGAACGGTTTCAGATTAAGAACGGACCTCCGGAACGAATTAAGTTCTTAACCTGAGGTACCACTGTACATCCCTATAAGTTATGATTTTTTTTGTCTTATACTGAGTGAGACCAGCTGAGCAGCAATGCCTCCCTTGTGGTTGAAACTGAAAAAGCCTGCTGCCTAGGAGTGCTGCTGTGGTTTGCAAAGGAGTGCATGTTTTGTGCAGGGCTAAGGGAAGCCAGTGCCACTTCCCTTGTACTCAGAACTATGGAAGAAGCTGCTGCCTAGGTTTGATCTGCTGCCCTGGGCGAAGAAGAAGTCCCTTCCCAGAGCCCAGCAGCCATTATACTTGATTTATTATACATTCGTATTGAACTACACTCCTCAACTTGGCCTTAGCCAGGAGCATATTTTAGGCATGTGCTCTGTGGCAAAGGGAAGTCAATATCCTGCTGTATTGAGCTTCTGCATTTGGCACACCTGAACATGGAATCCTTTGCTCCTGGCTGATCATGCAAGCAGGGTGAATGCACGACATTTCGGTGCCCAGGACTGATGGCAAATAATAATAATAATAATAATAATAATAATAATAATAATAATAATAATAATAAATGAAATGTTGTGCAGAAGAAGAAATCAAAATACCATCATCAAAGTATCTTAGTCCTATGATTAAATGAATTTTAGTTTTTTCTGACGAATGATCAAATTGATCGCATATTTGTGTGCGAGTAAATAAACATTAGAAATATGGGTGGCGCTGTGGGTTAAACCACAGAGCCTAGGACTTGCCAATCAGAAGGTCGGTGGTTCGAATCCCTGCGACGGGGTGAGCTCCCGTTGCTCGGTCCCTGCTCCTGCCAACCTAGCAGTTCAAAAGCACGTCAAAGTGCAAGTAGATAAATAGGTACCACTCCGGCGGGAAGGTAAACGGCGTTTCCGTGCGCTGCTCTGGTTCGCCAGAAGCGGCTTAGTCATGCTGGCCACATGACCCGGAAGCTGTACGCCGGCTCCCTCAGCCAGTAAAGTGAGATGAGCCAGAGTCAGCCACAACTGGACCTAATGGTCAGGGGTCCCTTTACCTAATGAACATTTGAAAGAAAACAGTGTTCTCTCTTTGTGTTATTTGTTTTTCTTCCTCCTTTTATCTTACTAACCAGTGTTCTGTTTGTTTTATTTCTCTATTTTCTCTTTCTCTTGTTTTCTCTGTGTATGTTTACTACTTTGTATTGGAAACATTTATAAAAACTTGTGGTGGGTGGGAGAAGTCCTTAATCTTGGGCTGAGGAGGACACAAACAGGAAGGAGACAGTCGGAGGAGGGGGGGCAGTCACTGCATAAAAGGCAGGGTAGAAAGGGTCTCCCAGGGTGAGTGACTGGGAGAAGAAGTAAGCTCCCAGGTGGGTGAATGGGAGTGTCTACCTCTCTGTGAATAAATTACAGGATATTTTATATATCATTTTACAGAGCAACCCCAAACCCCTTTGCATTGGATGGGGTGGTGGGTTGGGTAGTAGTAATAGTAGCAGTAGTAATAATAATAATAATAATAATTTATTTATGTCCCCCCCCCATCTAACTGGGTTTCCCCAGCCACTCTGGGTGGCTCCCAACAGAATATTAAAAACACGATAAAACAGCACACATTTAAAACTTCCCTAAACAGGGTTGCCTTCAGATGTCTTCTAAAAGTCAGGTAGTTGTTTATTTCTTTGACTTCTGATGGGAGGGCGTTCCACAGAGCAGGCGCCACTACCGAGAAGGCCCTCTGCCTGGTTCCCTGTAATCTCAGTTCTCGCATTGAGGGAACCGCCAGAAGGCCCTCAGAGGTGGACCTCAGTGTCCGGGCTGAACAATGGGGGTGGAGACGCTCCTTCAGGTATACTGGGCAGAGGTGTCCCACTTCTGAGCCCTGTTCCCTCCATTTGCAGAGGCAGCCAGTGGCAAGCCCTGTGGGTGCAGAATAAGAGTGACAGAGCCCAGCATGGCGCCATATGGCTCAATGTGGGCCTCATAATTGTGCCAGCTCCTCACCTTCCACCCTGGACTACAGCTCTATGGGTGTGTTGGTGGTGCTCTCTTAAGCCCCACTGGGTGGTGGCCAGTCTTAGGATTGGACTCTGACATTCATTTCCACCTCAATGGGGAGGAATATCTTTTCTAAGCTGACACCCACCACCCATGATTTTGCAAACGGTTTGTTTTATTTTTAATTTTTTTAAAAAAGTATTCTGAAATTTTGCTGCCTAATTCATCAGGCACATCTTTTTGATCTATCAAACATATTTTCGTCAATTAATAGAATGCATTAACTAACAGTGCACTGCATATCTACTCATAAGTAAATCTCATGGGATCCGATTAGACATGCTCTCAAGTAAGTGTGTACAGTCTAACTGCTGTCTGAATGTTGCAACTCTCTCTATCAATGGTATCTAACACCGAGTAAATTGGCAAAAATGTATAACTCTAAATCTAGTAAGTGTTGGAAATGTAAAGAGAAAGAAGGTTCTTTTTATCATATGTGGGGGGTCTTGTAGTAAGGTTAAAGCTTACTGGGAAATGATATATAATGAATGGAAAAGGATGTTTAAAATAACGTTTATAAAAAAAACAAACCAGAAGCTTTTCTTTTGGGAATTATAGTGACAGAACTACCTAAACTGTATAGAAACTTAGTCATGTATGCTACTGCAGTGACAAGAATGTTACTTGCCCCAAAATGGAAAAAAGTAGAAGTCCCAGCAAAGGAAGAATGGACACAAAAACTCATGGAATATGCACAAATGGCAAAACTTACTGGAAAAATAAGAAATCAAGATAACAGTTTCTTTATATATAAAAGAATGGAAATGGTTTATTGAATATTTACAGATAAATTGTAGGATTGTTGTAATAACCTGCAGTTTCATAAGTGTATATATTTAAAGTAGATGAATAAATGAACAAATTAAGTTAATTTGGATATGCAGAAAATATTAAGAATAAATTTAAGTAGCCACAGGAAAAGGGGGAAGGAAGTCAAGATTTGAAATGTTAAAATAACTGTAAAATTTCTGAAATGTATAAACCTGAAAATCATAAATATTTTGTTTTCAAAAATAATAAAAACATTGCAACTCTATTTAGCTATAGCAGTAGTGGGAGACTGCCAATTGCAGCACTTTCAACATGGGGGTGCTCAAACATGCATCTGATTACCTGTATGTTATCTATAGTTTGTGAATACAGGAAGCCTGCAACTTAGGCACATTTCAGTTGTGTGCATTCATCTTTAAAGCGCATGGCTTAGAAATAAATAAATAAATAAATAAATAAATAAATAAATAAGTAAGTAAGTAAGTAAGTAAGTAAGTAAGTAAGGGGGCAGGTGTCCAGGAAATAAAGACTTTGGTAATCCCACCTGCAATTGCACCCAGTGTGTTTAGACTATACAGTACGTGATTTTGCCTTCAGGTGTGATTTCTGGAAAGTAACCCCTGTGTACATTGTGGGCTTACCAGTGGCGTAGCGTGGGGGGTGCAGGGGGGGCCGGCCGCACCGGGCGCAACATCTGGGGGTTAGGGTTAGAGGGCGCAAATCCACGGGTTAGGGGGTCAAATTACTTGCCTTGCCCCGGGTGCTGACAACCCACGCTACGCCACTGGGGCTTACCGTTGAGAAATCTCATCCAAGAATTTAAAATGTGTCAAATTCATGCTACTATAACCAGGTAACAACTAAAAACACAAATCAAGTTGTCAGTGCCTTTTTTTTCCTGGGGGGATGCAGGAATACACATACCCCTACCTAAACATTTTGTGAATCTTTGTACTTTTGTCCATTCACTGTATTTATCTGAACTATAAAATGGTGATTTTCTTGAGTCAAAATGAGAGTACCCCTAAACATATTTTTTAGAAAAAAAGAGAGCACTGCAAGTTAAGCACAGACAAGTCTCTGCAAGTCCTAGGAAGATGAAATCAAAGATTAGTCTACATGACAACAGAAGGTTGAAATCAAGGAGGAAGTGTTTGTGGCTTCTGGTGCACATGCTATTCCTCTGCTTCGAATCCTCTGTGTTTTATATGGGTCAGTTGTTGAGAATATCAAACCACTTTGACTTACTAGTCACCTAGGGAAACTCAGTGTGTAATTGTGGTTTGAAGTATTACCCCAGAGCCTTTGAGTGGGAAAAGGGTGATTTCTGAGACATTACTGGAAAGAAAAAAGGGGAAAGGAAAACCCAAAATGGGGTTGAGTACCACTTTGCTGCTTACGTGATTTCTACTACAGTGGTACCTCAGGTTACATACGCTTCAGGTTACATACTGCGCTAACCCAGAAATATTGCTTCAGGTTAAGAACTTTGCTTCAGGATGAGAACAGAAATTGTGCAGTGGCGGTGCGGCAGCAGCAGGAGGCCCCATTAGCTAAAGTGGTGCTTCAGATTAAGAACAGTTTCAGCTTAAGAATGGACCTCCAGAACGAATTAAGTACTTAACCTGAGGTACCACTGTGCTGTGCTGTGCTCCTTCTCTCTCTCTTTGAAAAAAAAAAATTGAAACAAGGAGAAATCAATATTATTTCTTCACTGATGAACTCTACGTTTTATTGCAGAGTTTTTTAAAATTTGGGATTAAGCTAAAAAATATCTGATTTAACAGAAAACCTCTTCTTTGGTTAAGCACTCGGAAGTTGTAGTGAACCTGCCATAGACATAGAGCTTAGTCACAAATACATAGATCTATAAATTCACTGAAATCAAATGGATAATATACAGTACAGTGGTACCTCAGGCTAAGTACTTAATTTGTTCCGGAGGTCCGTTCTTAACCTGAAACTGTTCTTAACCTGAAGGACCACTTTAACTAATGGGGCCTCCTGCTGCTGCCGTGCCGCCGGAGCCTGATTTCTGTTCTCATCCTGAAGCAAAGTTCTTAACCTGAAGCACTATTTCTGGGTTAGCGGAGACTGTAACCTGAAGCATATGTAACCTGAGGTACCACTGTATGGGTAAATGCTGAGGACTGTATCCTAATCTGGAGTAGACATTGCTGAATTGTCTTCTCAGAGCATCTTGTCAGAATCAACTGAATTTGGATCTACTATATCAGCAGCACATGGAATCAGTTAATCCCTACACCAACCCTGTGAGGTAGGTTAAGGGGCTGTGACTGACTCCAAGGTCAAGTGAGCTTCATGACTGTGTGGGGATTTGAACCCTGAACTCCCAGGTCCCAGTCCGACACCCTAACCACTACACCACCAGGGCTTCCTATAGTCCTACTATGGGGCAGCTGTATAAATTAAGTAGGTAAATAAATATGGGGAAAGCAAAATGTCACTTAGAGAAGGTTCTGAAATATTTTCCTTGAAGCTTGCATTAGTTTTATTCTGGATTGTTTTATTTGATATTTTAATGTGTTATAAACCACCCTGAGTCCCCCCCCTTTTAAAATATGAAGTGGTATAGAAATGAAAATATAATCATAATAGAAAATTGGTCTACAAGGGGCTAATAGATGATTTCACTCATCTTTGTCTAGGACCACATCTGCCCCTTACATTTAAAGCAGCATCATACCACTTAAACAGAATAGAAAAAGTGGATAGAGAAAAGTCCCCCCACCCTCATAAACCTATAGCTGGTAGACATGCAATGAAGCAGAATGTTGGTAGATTCAGCAGAGACGAAAGAAAGTACTTTGTCACATGTGGGATAGTTGAACTATAGAATTTGCTCCCACAAAAGGCAGCGATTGCCACCATCTTGGATGGCTTTGAAAGAGGGTTGGGCAAATTCATGGAGGGTAAGTCTATCAAGAGCTGTACCAAGAACTTCTGAGCTTTTAACAATGCGAATAATTTAAATAAAACATGCTCCATGCATCATGATCTCTATGGCCCTTAGGGCACAGTCAAGAACCTTGACGTTGAAATGGATTGAGACGGCAGAATATTGACTTCCAAAGCAACAGGCCACCTTTGTACTCTTGTGGATCATGACCATGCCATAGGTGGTGTGCAACATTTTCCTATATTGGTATACAGTAAGAGCACATGCCCTGGCTGTTCTCATCTGACTCTTGAACTGTCACCACAATTGTCATATATATATATATATAATTTTCTGTTTTACAATTTAAAGTACTCATTTTTACACCCTTAAGATATCAGTGACTTCCCTCCTTCTCTTTCTATGGTTCATTTTACATATAAAAAATCCCTGCATATTTTACAAAAACTATACCATTCAGTATTCCATTATTACATCCATCAAAACTTATTTACACTGTTGAATTTATCTTAATGCTGCCAGTGTTTTCAGCTATACACAGTTATTTCCCATATATTCAATAGACATTTTCCAATCTTCTCTAAATGTATGTTCTTCTCCTCCTCTTATTCTATATGTTAAGTCTGCAAGCTGTGCATATTCTGTCAACTTAAGTTGCCATTTGGTTGGGACCTTGCTTGTTTTCCATTTTTGGGCTAACAAAACATGGGCCACAGTAGTGGCATACATAAATAATCTTTTTTTGACACCTGGGAATTTCAGTCTGAATTATCCCCAACAGAAAGGACTTTGTTTTTTTTTGGGAAAGTACTTTTAAAACTTTTTTCCAATTCATTACGGAACATTTCCCAATACTCTTTTACTCCTTTACAAGTCCACCACATATGAAAGAATGTTTCCTCAACCTCTTTGCATCTCCAGCACTTATCTGATTCAGTCTTATACATCTTAGCAAGACTACTGGCAGTTAAGTGTCACCACAATTTTTCAAAGGTTTTGTTTAGGAAGTCAGTACAGCATCCCAACATGGGTCTACAGGTTACAAATGCATGGTACACAGCTCGGCATCACTTAAGATGTTGTTTCAATGATTTACATGTCCCTTAAACTCTCCTTAGGAAGAGTGGGGCACGCTTTTCACATGGTTGAGCCTGGACAAGCAAATGGGTGCTCCTCCTTAGAAACTGGGCATGTAAGGTTCGTTCATGTAGCACTGCCACATCAATGCCCTTGAAAACAGAGATGGAGTTGACGGAGCTGGTTCACCATTGAACTTATCCCCAGGTGCCTCCTCAAAAGACTCTTCACTGACAGTGGAAGGTGCATGAACCTCCTTAATGGACCATGATGGTTACACCAGTGGTATCCAATAACACAGAGGTGGTACATTCTCCACACAATCTGCTCAGGCCTTCGCTAGGAGCCAGATCTCCATCTCCAAAGCTACTAGGGTCCCCCTTAGGTTAGTCTCCTCCTGCCATCCTGCATTCTCATCCTACAGCCTGCTGGGTCTTCTGCCAGGTCAGTCCCCACCAAGTCTATGATCTTAGGTCCCCCCACCCCATGCCCTACGCCAATCACAACATTTAGTTGCAGTGTTACATTTCACATTTTTAAAGTTTCATTGATGCATCAAACTCAATGAATGGATTTGTGCTGGGCCCAGGGGTAACCCATGAAACGCGGTTCAGGACCAGTCCAGAATCCGAAGGTTCCTCTAAGAGTCAGTCCGACAGGGCCAAGACCGAACATGAGGCAGGAAACCAGGCAAGGACAGGTACAGGATCTCAGGCAGGATCTAGCATACAGCAATGTTGCTCCCGCAACCTGGGGTGGGATCCATCAGCCTTTTATCTTTGTCGGGGTAGCAGCCGGTCCTGATCCCCTGGCGACTCACCTCCTTGTTTCGCCCGAAGGTGAGCACTCCTCCTGTGTGTATTCAGGTCTCTCCTTCTCTCAGACCTGAGTCTCTGCAGCTCGGGAGACGTCAGGGGGTTACTAGACCCAGGGACTGCCTCAGCCTTCCCGACCAAACCGGTATTGGAGCAGCTGTAAGTGATGACCAAGCTGAAGGCAACGATGTAATCCCCGCATCTGGAGCCAGGGCAGGCTCAGGCCCCTGATTTCGCCCATCTGGTGTTTGTTGCAGGGGAACCTGTACAGACTGGGACTCTTCAGGATCAAGGCCCAGACTTGGTTCAGATGATGCCTGAGGCAAAGGATCCGGTGCAGACTGAGACTCCTCTGGTTCCGAGTCCGAGCCCGAGGCCTAGGCCATCACAGGGTTCTTAATGGTAAATAGCTGGTGTGGGGATAGCTGTATGGATTGGGACCCTGGTGGAGGAAGAGGAAGGACTTTATTCTTGCCATGGTCATGATGACCCATATCAACACACAGACACACACCACCAATGTCTCCTTTTTACACGCCAGTCACACATTGGCCAATTGTGTGAATGCTGTCACATTTAGTTTGACCCTAACTTGCAGCTGTGTCGGGAACAAACCCATCTTTCTGCCCCCAGCCTCATCAACAGGGGCACCTTATAAAAATTACACAGTAAAAAACCAGTGAGGTTGTGTCTTGTGGCTTTTTTTTTTGGGTGTCGTGGTTAGTAAATTCTCAGAAGCGATGGTGGAAAGTAAGAGACTCGATGATGTCATTTTAACTCATCGCTACCTATCTCTCGAACAAGGTGGCAATGGGTATATATAGGGGAACCCTCAACTCCTTCACAGCACAGCAAAAACATTACAAGTAAGTAATAATTCCAAGTGCTTATATAATTATATTGCTGCATGTTGAAATGTAAGTTAGATGGATAATTTATAGAGCAAAATTATTATGTTTCACTATAACGTTAATAGATCTTTGTCTATTTTCATTGGGAAATTCTCCTTCTGTGTGTCTCTAGACGGTTCAAAGACTGCAGCTGTGACTTGGCTGAACTTGCCACCTTTCTCGGAGAGCCATGAATGCACTTGAGAATGGGACCAGATGCTTCCTTGTCTGGGTGTTCTGCTGCGCTTGCCTCCCTCTCATCTTCTTGGCAAGCCCCGTGCCCTTGAAGGACGCAGTTATTCATACTAACCACTCCTGCGAACTCACGAGAAACAACTTCCAGAAAACCTACTTCAGGAATCGTACATATACTTTAGCCAGCCAGGTAAAGCAATTGGTCGGCGTGCTGCAGTTTTATCTGCACAGCTTTCATATGCTTTGTACTGTCTTGTGATTTCCCCACTTTTGCTCCTTGACATCCTTGCATCCTGAAAGGATGCTAACCTGCCTTCAGGTATGTGCATACTTTAAGTATGTATGCCGCTTTGGGAAACCACAACCCACAGTATTATATTCAGCTGCCTATGAAGTGTAACCTTCTAGAGCTCATTTTATAAATAGCCACACAACCCACTCATGGTTATCTTCTACATGTAGGACTGGCAAGTATGGGGCTTTAAACATTTTGTTTGATGCTCTCAGTTCTGCTTTTCGCTTCCGATCTGTTAGGTAGCTCATTGGGCCTGCTTACCTTTGCAGCTTTCACACTCACCAGGTCAACACTAACACTATAATAACTTGTCATCTTTTTCTATAGTTCCATGTCCAGCCGCCATCTTCCTTCCCCATGTCATGGGTTGCAATCTCCTCCAACTCAGTTGTGGAACTGGAGTGCTATATAGACTCGGGGAGCTGGTGTGCCAGTGCTGAGCTTTTGAAAAAGTAGAGCCTCATCTTTCTGCCACACTCTCATTCGGTCTCTCTCTCTTTTTTTTAAATAGGGAAGACACTTTGATAAGGACACAGATAACAGATTTGTTGGGCAGCATCTGTACACCAACATCAAGGTGAGATTCCCGTGTGCATTAAACAATATTTTTCTTCTCTCTTTGTACCTTCTTGTTGTTCGAGGTACATAATTTCATTATCTTGTCTTTGCAGGTGAATGATCGCTGCTACCTAATGAAGAGATTAACAGATATTGTGGTGACAGATGTCCTCTTGACCCTCTCTGGGGACAAATATCCCAGCGCCCAGGAAGTTGCAAGTTTCTTGGCTGATTTGAATAGGAAACTGAATGGCTGTGTAAGCATCATCTATAGCTGTAGTCTGTCTCTGTTTCCCACCCCTGATCCTCTGCTTCCTTGATATTTCACCTGCTTGAATGCTTTTCCTCTAGGGAGGTGGGGGAGCAGGCAGTGGCGTAGCGTGGGGGGTGCAGGGGGGGCCGGCCGCACCGGGCGCAACATCTGGGGGTTAGGGTTAGGGGTGCAAATCCACAGGTTAGGGGGCGCAAATCCATGGGTTAGGGGGCACAAATTGCTTGCCTTGCCCCGGGTGCTGACAACCCACGCTACGCCACTGGGAGCAGGGTATTCAACTTGTGTCTGTGGCTGGTAGTTGGCAATATATTTCTAGACAAGGCAAGGTAGCAAATCACCAGCACCGAAGGTAAAGAAGAAAACCTCAAATCAAAACATCCAATCTTTCTGCCGTCAAGTGCCACACAAGCGAAAGGTGTGAAATGAAAAACCACACTGTGACTTAGCTGCATTCCTTCCTTTTCAGAAACCACTGGGAAATAAAGAACACATTGAAAGGAACCTGCAGCAAATGAAAGACAAATTACAACAGGTAAGTTGCTTTTAAAAATGTGTTCTATTTTATTTATGTACCACTTGAATGAAAAAAAATAAATACAACCCTTAAAGCAGTTTATGAAAAAGATTATTTTAAAAATAAAAATATTAATCTCCCTTTTTTGTTCATAGTTGAGTGCTAATTCAAATGGTTAGAAAAGGCATGTTTTATACAGTCTTCACAGACTGTAGTCCCTCAGAGTACACACAGGGGAATAAGGTTTGAATATGATCCATGTTAAATGAAAGCTGCATTGTAGGGAGAGCTGTGGCATATAGTGGAGGGATGGTCTATCTGTGGACCCCCAGATGTTGTTGGATGGCAAATCTCATCAGCTCTAGCCAGCAAGGCCAATGGTTAGAAACCTCTCCATTTCAGCCAGCCTTACATTGTAGCTGCATTTGCTTAGCCCACATTCATATCTGTTCCCTTTGAACTTTTATCCAGTACAAAATGTTTTGCCGCCTGAAGGTAAAATAATAATAAAAAAAATGCAAGCCTTTTGCATTTCATTCAGGGGTGGAATTGTTGTTGTTGTTGTCTGTTTATTCCAGTATTGAATCCATTGAGGTTTGATAAGGAGAAATCTGTCAGTTTTGGTTTCTCACAGTTTCTCATTTTTTTAAAACATCTTAAGTTCAGGTTCCACATGAGTGACATTTCCACTTTTAAAAAGTGCTCCTGAAAATTAGCCAGCAGTTTAGTGCTGATTTCATCAAAAATACATACAATTGCATGCAATTCTGTCTCATATGTGCACTTTTGTAAAGCATATTCCCCTTATATTCATATTTTCCCTAATATAATGTATTTTTGTATGCTGTTTTCACCAATATATGCAGTTATACCCATGCTTTATCTTGGTAAAGGATGGCTGTGTTTTGGTTCACATATTGTTTGCAAATACAGTGCAAATTAGGTAGATTTGCTTTTAGACAGATTTGCCTTTAAATGTGTGCTAAATTGAGGTATTGTCTACTATCCCTTTCACCCAATCCCTTTAAATAAATAATTATGCAAAATATAAATGAAGTAATTTATTCTTATCAGAATCTAACAGAACTCAATGGAAGATCCAAAATGACCCAAATTGGATCAATAGTACTATAGAGAGAAAATGTTCAGGCTGTTCAATGAGCATTCTTGCAGTGGGCTCCTGGGTCTTGTCTCATTCTGCTCAGGTGAACTGTCATATTAATTCCCATTTGGCCACTGTGGCTCACAGAAGGCAAATCTAGGAAAGGCATACCTGAGCAGAAGCTGATCTCATGCCTTTGTGTTCCTCCATTCACTGAATCCTGCACAAAAGAGAAAAATACCCGTGGCACGTTAAAAACAAACCTAGGAAGGGAACCCTCCATTGTAAAGCTTTCCAGTTTAACTCTGATGCAAGAACTCTGTTGCCTATTGCACAGAACCTGTTCTACTCTGTTTCTCACACTCCTGTATCCTTCTGCAGATCTTGGTTAATTGAGTGAGGCTTATGTAGAAAAACCTCTCGAGGAGTTGTGCTCTAATTCTTAGAGTACCCCCATTTCCCTCCGTGTGTGTCCCCCCCCAATCAACACAACATCTTTTATAATCTATGTTGTCCATTCTGATGAAGAAATTGTTTTTGCTTTGATTTTACAGTTGGGAGAAAATGGGAAAAACAAAGCAGTCGGTGAGCTTGATTTGCTTTTTGACTACCTGGAGGATGCCTGCACTGCAGCGCTCAAAGCCCCCAACAAGAGCCACAAAGGCAAGAAGAAGAACAACAACTGAGTGGGCAGTCAGGATCATTGCATCTTCCTTCGGTGGTGGCCTCTGTGGAACAAGGACAAATGCAACGGTTCGCTTTTAAAGGCAGTAGACACAAATGTTTTTACCCATACAGAACTCAACGGACGTATGCTTTCATGAGACCCATTTTAAAGTATCGATCCAGCAGTTCTCAAACTGCTTTATCTGGTTTAGTGGCAAACTTTGACAGAACATCTCTACAGAGTGAATCGAGGGCCGGCAAGTTAGCCTAATGCAAAACAAATTTACTTGAAAGGAAGGGCCAGCTCAGACATGTGATTGGAAACTCCTCTGGACCTGTACATAAAATACAACTCACGCCAGTCAGAGTTTAGAAGTATTGTGAAATGGAGGGATTTAGTCTTGATTAGGGGGGGGTATTGAGGGAAGAATGGGAGATTAAGAAGGCCTTTAAAAATGAGGCTGCTACTCAACTTGTGACTCTGCTGGGCTCAGATGGAGCATCTATTTTGTTACTTGGTGCCTCTGTAACAAAGACTCCAGTTTTGGTGCTAGCAGAAGAACTTCTTGAGCCACCACCATCATGGGAATTAGGATGTTAATGTTAGATCAGCCTTCCCAGAACCCTTCAGATGCTTTGGTCTACAACTCGTATCATAGCAGACATTGACCATACTGGCTGGATCTTGTGGGAGTTGTATTTCAAAACATCCAGCAGGTACCAGGCTAGGGAATTCTGATACAGATAAGCCACATGGAAGCATCTCTTTAACCTGGACCTCTTTATGAGCCTGGTGGCCCTGCATCCATTGATATGCTTGCTTTGGGATCTTTTCTTGAAAAAGGCCAATGGTTTCAATGGAATTCATTTTCAAGTCAATTGAAATCTAGGGAAAACGTGCCAAGCTCTCTAACTGAAAGTTAAGTTCCTTTTTAACACATAAAATTGGATCTTCTGATAGCAAACTTGCTTAATTACATTGAATTAACAGGTATCTGAAGAATCTGTTCTTTTTCTGTTTACTTCTCTCCAGAGGACAAAGTATATTGCCTTATTTAAAAAGCATTTTAGCAGATAGTACTATTTAATTATAATTTATTTAAAATTGTATCACATAATTTATATGAGTGGAGATTTATTTATATGATTTAATATTCTGTACCATTCTAGGAAATGTTTATGAGTTAAGCTTAATGGCAGCTTTTATGTCATAATGATGCCCTGTCAAAGTTGATCATGTCCATTTTATTTATTATGAAAATATGTATTGACTTAAAAAAAAGGAGTTTCACACATGCGGTTATTCATTAAAAAGAAATAAAAACCAAGCTCAGTGATATATTTGTTTTGCTTCAGAAAATGACATGGACAAGAAATCAATAGATTTTTTTTTCAGCCTGATGTGTAAAATCAGCATGGGACAATATGTTATGCTAGTGGTATGTTAGCTGAAGGTTGCTGAAGAATGATGTTCCACGACCCAATTACTCCTAAATCACAACCTTCCTGTGTCATTATCATTAGAGGTTTGAGAAAGAACCTAGCTCAGTGGTCTCAGGTTCAATCCCTCACATCTCCTAGGAGGGCTGGGAATGTCTCCTGTCTGAAACCCTGAAGATCCACAGCCAACCACATAAGACAATGCTGAACTTGATGGACCTGTGGCCTGACTTGGTGTGCGATATAGATCCACCTTTTTCTAGGGTACTTCTACACTAGGTATTTACACTGGATTCTTAGTCTTTATCCACTCACTTTTAGTAAGCAATGCCAGAGTTGGTGATGTGTTGCAGGAAAGTTTGGAAAGCAGATGTGAGGAACCGTTGGTTCTCCAGATCTTGATGAACCACATTGGCCATGCTTGATTGGGATGATGGATGCTGTAGTTCACAAAAGGCTCCACACTCCTGCTGAGAGGCGTGGGCTTTGCCAGTAAGAGAGAACATTCCTTACTCTTTGCCTGAAGTCAGGTGCAGGGTCAGTAGCTTAGGGGAACTGTGGGAGTGCAGAACTCTTGGATTACTTTCAGGGAAGTGGTGGAGATACAGAGGAGGAGAGAACTTTTCACACGGGAAATGACTTTGCATTACACCATTCCAGCACTCTCAGATTCCACCCTCTTTGCATGAGTTCTGTACCCTGTTTCCTCAGATATTGTACTAGCTGTTCTTCTATTAGAGCTCCCATAATAGAAACTTAAAAATAAATTCAAAAGTACAGTTCCGGTGCTGGATAAAAAACCCCCCCGAGAGCAATCTTACCCTCAGTTAACTGTGGCTCTGCTAAGTATTTCTCCATGGCTAACATAATCACTTGCCTTTCCCCATTGCCACTGATGAATTCAGTTCAGCGTCAACAGCACACTTCTCAATTGCAGTAGGGCTAAGGAGTTGGTATCCCAGCACTGTTACAACACTTAGTATGAGTCTGGGGAAAGTTTTGCGCTATTGCTATGCACATTCTGAAATACATGCAGCTGAAGGAATTTGGGATGGTGTGTGCTGGGGCATGAATGGCTGCACAGCTGAAGTCACTGTGCTCATGAGAACAGATGTGTTCGAAAATTCCTGAAGTCATTCATTCATCAGCTGGGACAACAGAGCTATATTTAAGGGGTAGGTGTTGTCATAGGCAGCATCCACCCCGATCTTCCTTCTTATACTGTCACTGCCATTCCATTGCTCACGTCAATAACCTAGCTAAAAGTCTGTGAACATATAAAAGGTAAAGGTAAAGGGACCCCTGACCATTAAGTCCAGTTGTGGCCGACTCTGGCTCATCTCGCTTTATTGGCCGAGGGAGCCGGCGTACAGCTTCCGGGTCATGTGGCCAGCATGACTAAGCTGCTTCTGGCAAACCAGAGCAGCGCACAGAAACGCTGTTTACCTTCCCACCAGAGCGGTACGTATTGATCTACTTGCACTTTGACATGTTTTCGAACTGCTAGGTTGGCAGGAGCAGGGACCGAGCAACAGGAGCTCACCCCGTCGCGGGGATTCGAACCGCCAACCTTTTGATCGGCAAGTCCTAGGCTCTGTGGTTTAACCCACAGTGCCACCCGTGTCCCACCTGTGAACATGTAGCAGTGACTAAATCCCACCTGTCAGAGTTGGGGAATCTTTGACCCTCCAGATGCCAATGAACTACAGCTCTTATCTGTTGTTGTAGTTCAGCAACAGATGGATGGTCACAGGTTCTCCCTAAACGGCCTCAGCCCCATCATTCAGTCCGGACACTGAGGTCCAGCTTTGAGGACCTTCTGGCAGTTCCCTCACTTCAAAAAGTGAGGTTACAGGGAACCAGGCAGAGGGTCTTTTCGGTAGTGGCGCCCGCCCTGTGGAATGCCCTCCCATCAAATGTCAAGGAAATAAGCAACTATCTGACTTTTAAAAGACATCTGAAGGCAGCCCTGTCTAGGGAAGTTTTTAATGTTTCATGTTTTATTGTGTTTTTAATATTCTGTTAGGAGCCACCCAGAGTGGCTGGGGAAACCCAGCAAGATGGGTGGGGTATAAATAAATTATTATTATTATTATTATTATTATTATTATTATTATTATTATTATTATTATTATTATTATTATTATTTCCACACTTCCCTTGTTCCGAGAAGACTTAGCTGAGGCTCCCTTGTCAACTTTGGGAAAGAAATGTAATGCCAAGAATACTTTTGGGTTCTGATTTATGATGCATTTACACATGCCTTGCCCATTTAGGCGGAATGGATGGATCGATCAATTTTGGTTTCTCATTCTTTCCAATCTTAAGCTCAGTTCACCACACTTCCACATCAGTTTGCATTTTTTTTTAAAAAAAGAAAATGTCCTCATGAAAATTCACCAACATTTTAATTTGAATTTATCCTAAAACAAGCTTGTATGCAATTTTGACACATTGTGGCAGAGTTACTTTGCCTAAAATAATGCACTTTTGTGTGTTATTTTCCAATAATATATTAATATTTATGCACACTATCCCTTAATCCATGCATTTTTCGTAAACTTGGGTTGGAGAACTGCATTGCAAAATTTGGATAAGTGTGAATTTCAAAGGCTTTGAAATTTGTTTTGGTTCATGTCTTATTGCGGAAAGTGGGAAGAGGGGATAACCTTTAAATGCCAACAGCCATATTTCTCTTCCATACCTACTATGAACGCATTATTTCTCACATGAATGAGCTGCGGGCTTGGTTTATAACAGGGAACTATTCTTGAAAGCACCAGTGGGATAATGGCAAAACATGGTCTGTGATGGGAAGAACATGCTACGGACATGGGGACCTTGGTGCCCCTTCTGAACTTTCTTCTCCTCTTTCTACTTAAAAAAACATGGGGGAAATAGCATATATATATTTTTAAAAAGCATCTATTGCAGATGCATAGACTAGAAATGCCACATCCTGCTGAGTAGGGGTGTGTGTGTGTGTGTGTGTGTGTGTGTATGATTTCTTTATTATGACATTTGTGAAGTTATTAGGTCAACGCCACCAAGTGATTCCTCGTGTACGTTTTCCGACCAAGCTCATTTGTTTGAACATGGGATGGGATTGCTCCATAACACTCACACAACACAACTCCCCCTTGCTCTTCTTTCCCTGCACCCCAACTCCTCAAATCTGTTGGGGGGGAATCTCCCAACTCTCCAGAGCAGATTTTTGGGGTACACAGGGGGGTTGAGGGTAAACACCCCCAGTGTTTGTTCTACTAGCAGATGGGCTTGGTTGGGTTTCACCCACAGTTTTATTCTAGTAAAATTTCTCTGCCTAAAGAAATGGAAATGAGGCTTCAGCTGTATCTTTGTGAGAACCACAGCATGTCTCTATAATAAAAATGTACATTGGTACTATTTTATCAGTCTAATCCTCTGCATTTTCACATTTCATTATTATAATTCCCTTGACTTTTGACTTAATTAAAGCAGTCTCAATAACCCAATAACACTGCAGTCTCCTGTGCTATTTCTAGCCAACCCTTATGGATTAAATACATAAAGCAGGAGTCTAAATAGATTTTTTTTATATTCATATAGTGTTTGTTTGTTTAATAGAAGAAGAGAGAGAAAGATACATTTTCTATTTGTTGGGCTACAAGGTACTTACAATTCACTTGCACTAATAGCTTAAATGGGAAGCCTCACCAATAAGGAATGCCTGTAGCTGCTAGCACAGCACTGTAGCATTAGAATGATCTGCGACAGGCCAAGGTCTCTGGGGATAGGTCTGAGAAAACATTGATAATTGAAGATTCATATTTAAGATCACAGGTGTTGCTTAGGGCATTGAAGATTGGATCGCTGATTTTATATGTCATGGACTGGCTGGATGAAGAGGAGTGGTGGGAGGCACCAGCTAGGGAACCCCCAAGTAAAATCCCAGAGGACAAAGGCCCCAGGGATTATTGGAGGGACACTGAGGAGAGGTCAGTGGGAGAGGATTGGGAGGAGGGCCAGGATGCTGAAGGGGGAACAGGGTTTAGTGAGCAGGAAGAGCCTGTGACAGGGGGCGGTTCAGACTCCAAGGCTGAAGCAGAAAAGCGGGGGCAAGAGGCTGCCGAAGAATCCAGGGAGTCTCCCTCTTCTGCTGTGACAAGTTCCCCTCCCCACCTGGTGTTCAAGAATGTGCATGATAATAAGGAGGGCAGAACAGGGACCAGAGGTGTACAGACGAAGTTTGAAACATCTGGCAGAGAAGGAGCCTTAGAGAGGAGTGGGAGATAGGGACCTTCACTCCTGGCAACTGCTCCATAGGGACAAGCCCTACTGGGAAGCGTTGCTGAGGCCACTAGGCTGAGTTGTATGTTTCCTTGAAGAAAAGTTAACTTCACTGACAAGGGAGATCTGCTTCCTTTATTGCTGACCTGCAGCGAACTCCAGCCCTGACATTCTGTCTTTCAAAACCTACAACAATATCCCTAAGCATTGAGAATGAATGAGTTTCTAATTTTGTTTGATAGATAGCATTAAGACAAACAGTAAAGGTAAGGATACTGACATAGCATAAATGATGCGAAAGTGCTCCCAGCTTTTCACCCTAATAACTTTCTAACCTTTAATGTGTCAAATAGCCCTAGAGCTTCATATATTGCCATTTCAGTTCTTTGTTCTTCAGACGCTGGTCCCCTCCCAGTTATCGATTTGGACTCGATGGCCCTTGTGGTCTCTTCCAACTCTATGATTCTACGATCCAGGTCTGGCTATCAGTTCAGCATCTTCTGAAATCAGCTCTGGTGAGGAGCAACACACACACACACACACACACACACACTCATTTAGCTTCTCTGTGGTTTCCTTATCATTCAGCAATCCTCTCATAATTTGTCATCTCAGACAGTACCATCTTCCTGTCTGGATTCCTGCTTCATGACATTCTACTGCTCCGTGCCTCACAACCCACATCAGATGCATTAAAGGCACAACATCTTTCTAGGTCAGCTATTGGTGACCTACAGCAGCCTTCACCAGCCTGGGTTGTCCGGACCTGATAGAAGACTTAGCCATAACATCTGGAAGATACTAGGATGGCAATCCGGCAACCCTCTCACTGATCTCCTGTGAATAAAAGCAAAGCCTATATGGATGACGTTCTCGGGGGAATGTTCTAGAAAGAAAACTAGAGCTTTATGCTCTTAAATGCCACCCTGTTGGATTTTACCACCACTTGTCTTTTGAGAGACTTTGTCTGCTTCCACAGCCTATCCCATCTCTTCATCTACCCAATTATTTTGATGAATTTGGAAGGGCACTTAGGCGTGATTCCCTGCTGATTCGACAGCTCAGCAATGTGAAAGTGATTAGAGAGGAACCGATTACAAGCCCAGTATAAAGTTGAAGGATTGCAAAGGACTAACATCTTCAGCTATGGTTTTCCCAGTAGTGATGTATGGAAGTGAGAGCTGGACCATAAAGAAGGCTGATCGCCAAAGAATTGATGCTTTTGAATTATGGTGCTGGAGGAGACTCTTGAGGGTCCCATGGACTGCAAGAAGATCAAACCTCTCCATTCTGAAGGAAATCAGCCCTGAGTGCTCACTGGAAGGACAGATTGTGAAGCTGAGGCTCCAATACTTTGGCCACCTCATGAGAAGAGAAGACTCCCTGGAAAAGACCGTGATGTTGGGAAAAATGGAGGGCACAAGGAGAAGGGGACGACAGAGGACGAGATGGTTGGACAGTGTTCTCGAAGCTACCAGCATGAGTTTGGCCAAACTGCGGGAGGCAGTGTGTGATGACCTGGGAATCCGATTCAGAGGCTGAACCAGAGGAATCCCAGCCTGCACAGGAGTCCCCGCCTCCAGGGCCAGCTGAAGTGAGGCAGGGCCTTGATTCTGAAGCGCCTGCACCTGTGCCGGATCCTCAGGAGCAGGCACCAGGTGAATCCACTCTGGCTCCAGAGGTGGTTGAGGACTCAGTGCCTACAGGTGAATCTCCCCCTGGGCCCAGTAACCCTTCAGCCTCTCCTGAACTGCAGAGGCTCAGGGCAGAGAGGCGAAGGGAACTGGTTTCTCCCAGGAGGAGTGCTCGCCTTAAGGCCAGGAGAGGCGGGTCTCCTGGGGGCCGGGGCCGCCCCTGGCCTCAGAGAAGATAAAGGCCAGTCAGCCCGGTTCCAGGTTGTGGGAGCAACGTCGTTGATGAGCTGTTTCGGCCAGCATCCAGTCCTGTTTCCCCGAGAGTTCCTGTCCTTGCCCGGCTTCCTGCTGTGGACCCCGCTTCGCCCAAGGAGGACTGTCTGCCGACCCTCAACTCAGGTCCTGGACCTCGCCCCATGGTAACCTCCCCCTTGGACCAGCACACAGTGGAGGACAGGAGTGCCTGGCATGCTCTGGTCCATGGGGTCGCAAAGAGTCGGACACGACTAAGCGACTAAACAACAACAACATCTTCACAAAATATTTGGGATGTTCAGAAACTAGATTGAATGCAAGCAATCGCTCCAAGAAGGGGTTCCCTTTGGCTGATATGAATGGCGTGGGGGGGCATAGCATGTGTTATATTCAAAAGCTCCCATATGATCCTTCGTATTTCCAGTGAAGGTGAGGGAAGACACTCATCTGAAAGCCCAGAGAGCTGAAAGGCAAGCGATGCCACTCAACATAGACAACACAGCACCAGATAGACCCAAAGCCTAACATGTTGCAAGGCAGCATCTTATTTCCAAGAGGGCTATATAAATTGTATTCATCTCAGCATCTTATTTTCAATGCAAGGGTTTATCAAGACGTCAACACTAAACAAATGGCGCTGTTCATTATACAAAGAAGAAAACCCACCCATTTGTGTTTTTCTATAGTGAGACGCATAATAAGGATTAAATGTTGAAGGACCCGCCACAAATGGCAAACTGTCACAACATTAACTTGTCACCTCTGTGTGGTGACTCTGCATACAATTAGCAGAGGCTTTTATCCTACTCAGGGGGGAAAAGATTATGTAACTTAAACTCTAATTGCAAGAGCTACTGCTCTTGAAGAAATGACATTGATTGAATAGAATGTTTTGACAAAAGGAGAGAAAATAGATTTTATTCCCTAGCTATAACAATAAGGATAATTTCCCAGCTCGATGCAATGTAGATTTGCACGGCTCAGTTGAATGAAATGAAAATGCCGGTTAAGAACAGAAGAAAGTTGGCACAGGCTCACATAGAGGGAAGCAGAGATAAATATGTTTGCAATCTGACACCAATAATCTTGCATATGTCTACTAAGCTGCTCAGATCATCTGTGCACATCTAAAAAAAGGGGGGGGGGTTCTACTGAGTTAAATGGGGTTTAAGCATAATGGCACAAAATAAATAATTGTGGTTATTGTTTATAAAAAAGGATCGATTTTTTAAAAATGTTTTTTTTAAAAAGCAAATGATCATTCTGGTAAATTGTTCCATTCCACATGGCTCTGCCACACGGACAATACGGATGGAACATAATGGGATGTACATAGAAACACACAGTAGGAAAACCAATTTCAATTTTGCATGTGTGTTTAAGATTAACAATGTCTGGATAGCTGTATGTCGAGGAAATAGAACCTGTGGATACTGTTTATTTTAATTTTATTTATTTCTACAAATCATATGCTGTGTAATTACAGGAGACTCAATACCATAAAACTAAAAAAAAAAATGAGTTCAAACTGTAAAGTCAGAGTTCAATTAAAAACCCTGCTGGAATAATCATAATATAAAAGTCTTCAACAAACACCTGGAAGTTCAGCAAGGAGAGGTCTTGTCAGACCTCAACTGGAAGGGAATTGAAACAACAAAACCATTTCTTTCTTTCTTTCCACTAGATGGCAACCTTGTAAAGTCCTTGTGGATTTACTTTTAAACTTCAGCGAAAGGTATCTTCTGGCCAGAGAAGATAGGGAGATCCTCAATCAAGATCTCTCTCTCTCTCTCTCTCTCTCTCTCTCTCTCTCTCTCTCTCTCTCTCTCTCTTGTTAGCTTAAAGTGCTTTATGAGATTATCCATTCTACGTGCAGGTTGCGAAATGTGGGGGGAATTTCTTCTAATATGCTCCACAGGTTTAAAATTTCCAGCTGTTGGCTGGGGTGAAAAAGAAAGTGCTCCTCAAACGGATCTTCTGAGACATTTCAGGGCAGATTCAACTAGGTTTTGTGCTAGTGGAAGCCTGTTACCATAATGGACAACCTTTCCCTTTTGCATGGGAGAGGAGAGAGGAAATTGTTTTGTCTGGCAAGCCGAAATGTTCGAGTTTCTTGAATTATCACTGTAGCACAATGTTGAATTTCACCCTTTGGCTGCAGTCCATACCTGGGAGTTGGGAGGGGGGTAGAAACTTGGTTTGCTTCATATTTTAATGTGGAACTCCCTTATTTGCACTTTCCAAAACATAGAGGCAAACCAGAGCACACCTGTCCTTTGAAAGTCACACTTCTCCAAATTTTGCAATGCAGTTGTCCAAGCAAAATACGGGTACAAAAATGCCCATATTTACAAATGGGCACAAATATTAATGAAAGAAAATAATATACCAAGATGCATTGTGTTAGGAGAAATTGTGTGCCAAAATCTGTAAACCAGGCGAAACAGCATACAAAAATGTGTATACTGGAAGAAATGTCAACTAAAATGTAAAAGGTAAAGGGACCCCTGACCATTAGGTCCATTTGTGGCCGACTCTGGGGTTGCGGCGCTCATCTCGCTTTATTGGCCAGAAGTACAGCTTCTGGGTCATGTGGCCAGCTTCTGGCAAACCAGAGCAGCACACGTAAACACCGTTTACCTTCCCGCTGGAGCGGTACCTATTTATCTACTTGAACTTTGATGTGCTTTTGAACTGCTAGGTTGGCAGGAGCAGGGACCGAGCAACGGGAGCTCACCCCGTCGTGGGGATTCGAATTGTCAACCTTCT
Organism: Podarcis gaigeae; assembly: GCF_964106915.1. Lineage (NCBI taxonomy): Eukaryota > Metazoa > Chordata > Lepidosauria > Squamata > Lacertidae > Podarcis > Podarcis gaigeae. The sequence goes on from NC_139686.1 coordinate 44,825,731, forward strand.
GGTTGGCAAGTCCTAGGCTTTGTGGTTTAACCCACAGCGCCACCCGCGTCCCTCAACTAAAATGCTGACATAATAAAACTACAAATTGATGTGGAAATGTGCTGAACTGAAATGAAGCTTGGAAACACCAGAAACTTAGAGAAAGAGAAACTGCTGGATTCATCTGTCCCAACCTTGATGTAAGCTCCTCAGAAACCAACAGGATTTGCTTCTGAGCAGATGTGTAGAGGCTCATTGGTTTATTTTTGTTTTATTACATATTTGTGCTCTCTTTTTTGGTCAATCATCATAATAATAATAACAGCAACAACAGTACCCTGCCCATTTGACTGGGTTGCTGCAGCCACTCTGGGCAGCTTCCAACATATATAAACATAGTAAAACATTCAACATTAAAAAGCTTCCCTATACAGGACTGCCGTCAGATGTCTTCCAAAGGTTATCCAGTTACTCATCTCCTTGACATCTGATGGGAGGGTGTTCCACAGCGTGGACACCACTACCGAGAAGGCCCTCTGCCTGGTTCTGTGCAACCTCACTTCTTGCAGTGAGGGAACCACCAGAAGGCCCTCAGAGCTGGACCTCGGTGTCTGGGCTGAACGATGGGGGTGGAGACGCTCCTCTAGGTATACTGGACTGAGGCTGTTTAGAACTTTAAAGGTCAGCACCAACACTTTGATCTTAATATTGTGAACTGCTCTGTGATCTTTGGATAAAGGGCAGTATACTTACTATAAGGACCTTCAGTGCTTAGCATTAAATTGAAAAGCTGCTGACACTGGCACATTCTGCACCATGCCTTGTTTGACCGTGAGCTAGGGCATGAGGGCGGTGTGTTTCAGTGCTTCTCTTCCTACCTGGATGCCATTTCCAGCAGGTGGTGCTGGAGGACTGCTTCTCAGTCTCCAGCTATTTATGACATGGGTCCCAGAGGGATTAATCTTTTCTCCCATGCTTCTAAACACCTACATGATGAAACTGCCGAATGAGTTCATTTGGGGATTTGGAGCGAGGTGTCCTCATCAGTATGCTAATGATACCTGGATCTCTTTCTCTTTTCGCTCTGATTCAGGGGAGGGAATGGAAGTGCTGAAGTGTAATGGAGGGCCAATAAACTGAAAATCGATCCTGACAAATTGGAGTTTCTGGAAGTGGTAGAAGAGCAAATTTCAAATAAGTGATGTACTTGAGTTTGTGCATCAGAATCTGTGGATTTGGAAAGTTCATATAAAATAGAGAACTGAACAAATTTCTCCCCATCTTGAGTTGGTAGCTTAAACATCTGCTTACTTACCGTTTTTTACGCTCTATAGGATGCACCCGACCACAGGATGCACCTTGTTTTAGAGGGGGAGAACAAGAAAAAAAAAATCTCCCCCTCTTTGCGCAGCACCCCTTCAGTGAAACGGCAGGAGAAACGGAGCCCCTTCCATTTCTCTGTCCGCTTAGCTGAAGGGGCACCTACCCTTCAGTGAAAAGAACTCGAAGCCTCCAGAGCGCACCGGGAGCTCCCACTGAGCTCCGGAGGCTTCAGGTGGCTATCCTTGAAGCCTGGAGAGAGCACTGACCCCTCTCGCTCTCCAGGCTTCAGTGAAGGCAACCCGAAGCCTCCGGAGAGCGGCTGGAGCGCTCCCACTGCGCTTCGGAGGCTTCGTGTTGCTATCGCTGAAGCCAAGGAGCCTGCATTCGCTCCATAAGACGCACACACATTTCCCCTTAATTTTTGGAGGGGAAAATGCGCGTCTTATAGGGCGAAAGTTACGGTAGTTAGATCAGGGTCCTACTTCCAACAATCTACAAGACTATCATTTATCTGTGGGTGGGTTTGCACAGGCATACGCCTTTCAGCTCCCTGAAAGATTGTTCTCAAAATCATGTAAATGCACCGAGATTCCATCTACAGCACAGCCTAGAGGAAAGGGGGCTGAAAGAGTCGAATAGAGAAAGATATAGAGAGTTCCGGGACAGGAACTGGAAACAGGCTGCCCCACTCTTCTTAAAGATATTGTGCAGGCAAAATTTGATTAGATGAGGCAGAAGCAACAGCAGTCTCTTTGGCAACCCTTTGCAGGAAGGCACTCGGTCTCCTCTCCCTTAGCATTCTGAATGTGTCTTGCTTCAATTTGTGGGCCAAGGCTGACCTGGCCTTCCCAGGGCATTAAGCAGGAGGGGAGGTTCCTTGTGGAAATCCCAACAGGATTCTGCAGAATATTGTTATGAGTTTGTGGGTGGCAGGCCCCTTTAATCTCTGGATTCAGCAAGTGTTAAAAGCTAAATAAGCCAGGCTAGTATCCCAGGTTCAGGTGATACCCTGGGTGATCGGCCATTAAAAGAACAACAGAAAAGCGATTGGGGGGAGCAATGGAAAAGGGGGTCTGTGCCAGGTAGCAAATGGATGGGGCTCCTCCTCCAGCTCTTAGATAGTGAGAATGACAGAAGCTGGAGTATAGAGTTGAAAGGTGTGTGCTGTGACCTAGAGGAAAAAGCAACAGGCTGGAAAAGCGGAGAGGAAAAAGAGCCATGCTGGCTTTCTGCTTGAATCCAAGCCTGCAACTATGGGAGAAGCAGGACCTTCTTGGGGTGTCGATGCTGTGAACCCCTCCATCATGGGCTCAGGTTGTAAATATGGGCAAATAAACCATATATCATAAAGACACCACAGTCTCACTGTTCCTCATTCCCAAAAGGAAGCATGAACCCCCGATAAACTCCTGGTATCCCTGGAATCTTGCACTGCCTGGAGATTGGGATGGCATGCAACCATATTTTTTAGCTATTTTGAAATACATTGGTTTAAATATTAGAGCAGGGGTCAGAAACACAGCTGAAGATGGCCCCTGGCTCCTGCAAAAGGGTACACATCCACTCAAAAATCCACATGGCATGAGAGACTGTTTACCCTTCCTTCTCAGTTCCTGTTTGCACTGGCTAAGCCTGACAGATCCCCATGGCAGCCATTTTGTGTTATGCCTCAATTTTATGAGGTCCATTCCTGACTGTTACTCATGGCACTATCTTAAAAACTGCAAATGTGCACACTGGCCCCGTAAGATTGTCAACCCTTGTATCAGAGGCACAATCCACACATATTCACAGGAATATGGCCAGGAACATACAGGCCTTTAGGCTGAGTCTGACCTTTCATTCTTGAAAAATGTGGTTTAATGGGAACTCTGCACATGGTGTGTGAGGTGTGTCTTGTTTAGATTTGTTCTGAGCAATAGCTCCTAACAGAAGGATGGTAAGCCACAGACATGAACAGGTCTTCATAAGCCTAAATAAGCACCTGGAACCATATTTAATGCAGGAAATGCATCAAGGTTGGCCGTTAATTATCCTTTACTAGGAATGGCTTCTCTCCAGCAAGCTTTTTCCAGCCTAATTGTAAGCATTCTTGTTTGCATTTCCTGGGAAATTCAAGCTCAATCCCTGCTGTGAGCACAAGGATTCCTCTTAAAACATGGTAGGAATTGCTTTTAACTCATGATGATGCAGGTGGCGCTGTGGGTTAAACCACAGTGCCTAGGACTTGCCAATCAGAAGGTCGGCGGTTTGAATCCCTGCAACAGGGTGAGCTCCCGTTGCTCGGCCCCTACTCATGCCAACTTAGCAGTTCGAAAGCGCATCAAATTGCAAGTAGATAAATAGGTACCGCTCTGGCGGGAAGGTAAACAGCATTTCCGTGCGCTGCTCTGGTTCGCCAGAAGCGGCTTAGTCATGCTGGCCACCTGTATGCCGGCTCCCTCGGCCAATAAAGTGAGATGAGCGCCGCCACCCCAGAGTCGGCCACGACTGGACCTAATGGTCAGGTGTCCCTTTATCTTTTACATGATGGCCCATGACAGCTCACTGCCTGTGTCCTTTGTTATTTAGTGTCACTCATTCTCCTCCCAGAAGTTAACAAGATTACTCTGCAAATTTAGGATAATACCAATTGATACAAGCCGCTTCCCTGTACCTAATTCCCTTTTGCACCCCCAAGTTGTTCAAATTTTGGGGGACACACATCCAGAAGGCTATTTCTCTGTTTAAGATGCTCTAACCTCGTTAAAGTGGCAGAAGCAGACTTCTCTTTTCCTCCATTTTTAGCTGCCTTCCCTCCTTGCTTTTCCTCCCAACTCTCTTGACTCTGGTTTGTTAATTTCTGGACTAATCTGTCTGTTTCAGTTCATGTCAGTTTTTCATTACAGTCATACCTCGGGTTATAGAGGCTTCAGGTTGCGTTTTTTTGGGTTACGGACTGCCGAAACCTGAAAGTACCTGAATGGGTTTCTTCTGGGTTTCGGCTGTTGCGCATGCACAGAAACGCTAAATGGCACTTTGCACATGCACAGAAGTGCCGAATCGCAACCCGGCTGTGCGCAGACGTGCCGCTGCAGGTTGCGAACACTGCGGGTTGCGAACGTGCCTCCCGCATGGATCACGTTCGCAACCCGAGCGTCCACTGTATTACAATCTAAATTTCATTTCTCTGCATTTTCCACAGCTTTTTAAAAAAGTCCTTATGAACATTCATCAGCATTTAGGTCAAATTTCTCCTAATATTTCTAATTTTTGTATGCAATTTTGCCCAATATACACATTTTTGCAGATCAGTTCCCCCTAAAATAAATATTAGAAGTGTAAATATTAGAAGAGCCAGTGTGGTGTAGTGGTTAAGAGCGGTAGTCTCGTAATCTGGGGAACCGGGTTCGCGTCTCCGCTCCTCCACATGCAGCTGCTGGGTGACCTTGGGCCAGTCACACTTCTCTGAAGACTCTCAGCCCCACTCACCTCACAGAGTGTTTGTTGTGGGGGAGGAAGGGAAAGGAGAATGTTAGCCGCTTTGAGACTCCTGAAGGGGAGTGAAAGGCGGGATATCAAATCCAAACTCTTCTTCTTCTCTTCTGCCATCTTTGTTCTTTTTGGTACCCACTGAAGGGCTTCCTCTTTCAATCAGACTTTTCAGTAGAGATCCTTCCCAGTCTTCATCTGTAGTGGATTGTTTTATTTTTAATTTTTTTTTTCAAAAATTCCATCTTACTTTATTTTATTTTGCAATGTTATACAATTACAATACAATTGAATTGTATTGTATACAATTACACAATTCATTATTCTTTACAGTATAATCCTCACTGTATATAGATCTATGTGTAAATATATATAGTCCTTATTTCTACCATGGTGTCTTTCCTTCACCAAAGTTTGGCTTCTTTTGTTTTTCAAAACATTTGTGTTATAAGTATTATTAACTAATTTCCCATTAACCATCTTTCTATCTTTACCCTTAACTTTACGAACTCAGTCAATACATGTCAATAAATTTGTTTTGGAACAATGTTTTGTCATATACCGTACTTTGCCACACATTCCCATTCTTTCCTCAATTTCTGATTTGATTGGAGACTAATAGCTGCTGTCAGTTTGGCCAACTCTATAAACTCACAAAGCTAGATTTGCCACTCCGATATTGAGGAAACAATGTCCCCTTTCCAATTTTTAGCTATTAGTATTCTGTAGTGGGATTGTTTTAATATGTTTCATCACTTGCTGTATGTCACTCGGGACTCCCTGGGAAGGAAGGGCAGGTTATAAGTTTAATAATAAAAAACAAAATAAATATATGAAATGAAAAGTTATGTCGAGGGTGGAGAAGCACTGCAAAGAGTAGATACCCACATGTGGAAGGCTAAGGATCACTGCCTAGCTTGTAAGAATATGTTTTTTTATCAACTTTTCCTCCTTATTCCCAACAATCACTCAATATAGTCAGGCTTCCCCCCCAAAAAATTCTGCATCTTTTCAAGATTAGCTGGCAATAACAGGAGTTATTTGTTGAAAAATTGTTAAAGGTTATGAGTCTTCTCTTTTGTTTCAATATTGCCAGTTTTTTTTTTTATCTGACAGCAGTTAAGGCAATAGGAAACCTCCTCAGGCAATTGTGATGTAAGCAGAACTTTTGACTAGTGATGAGTCAGTGTTTCAGTCGCCATAGAAGACACAGACTGTGATACAAGAAAGGAAATTGTGCTTGGGGTTTCCGTTGCTGAGCATGGAAGAAGATGGGTGAACACCCAGAGCTTTTTCTTTCTTTTTACCTTTCTGGAAAGCCTGGACTCTCAAAGGTGACGCCTAACAGCAAAAAATTAAAAAATAAATAAAATCTCACAATGCTATGTGTTATTTCCTGATTTCCTTCACCCCTGAAATAAAGAAAGGAGAGGTCTGTGCTTGTCAAAACAGCTCTTCGTCCTAAACCGCAGTGTCGCTGTTTCAAGAAAAATTGTCACCTGTCACCAATGCATCACTCTTTCTGTTCGGCATTCTAGGGAATGCACAGCAATTCTTTCCAAACGATGCAGAAGGGTCTAGAAACAAACCTCAAGAAGGCAAATTGCGTGCTTCGTAATTTTACGACAAACCCCGCTAATTATAAGGGAAAGTCTCTGCCAATTAAAAAAGGTCACTGTGCTTTGTCAGTGGAATAGAAAAGTGACGATGCTTTCCACTAGAAGGAAGTTTTCATTGTGTGTCATTTGATACAATGGATTCTTCTAGCCGTAAAATTCCAGTGAGAAAAGAGGCGTAATTATATCCTCGCCTCAGTCCAAAAGCAAGAGGGTTAAGTCAGGCCTTAGAATAAGTCTCCTACCTTTCAGTCAGCTATGGAAAACCCAGAAGCCCTGGCTTTGTGTATATTTACATTGAGGGTCTGCACTTTGTAGGCCATCCTCTACCCTAGGGTTTTCCTAAACTTGAGTCTCCAGCTGTTTTGGAACTACGATTCCCATCATCTCTGACCACTGGTGCTGCTAGCTAGGCAGGATGGGAGTTGTAGTCCAACAACCGCTGGAGACCAAAGTTTGAGAAACCGTGCTCTACACCATGCTGAAATATTGATATGATGAAGGATGGCATATGTTTTTTACACAAATAAAAGGTACCAGATGAAATAAGCTATGGTGAGCAAAAGTTTGATGTCATATTATAAGTCTGATGCTGACACAAGGCGGAGTGACTTGATTGTCTTAGTGCCTAACTACATGCTCTGTTTATTGCATGGCTTGCAGGCATGTTAAAGGATCCTTTTTTAAAACTCAGTTCCTCAACTTACTGTGGAACCCAACTTGTGGCCCTACCAAGACAATGGGGCGGTGGGGGAAAACAGTATCCTTGTTTTCTTGTGTGGCTGAGAGACATTTTTGCGAGCTCTGGTGTGGGATTTTGAGGTACGGCCTGCATTCAGGGAAGTGCTCAGCCCGGGAAGCAGGGCCTGGGAGCAGACCAGAGAGAAGACTGATTAAAGGTGCTCAAAAGACTCCTAAGGGATCTTGGAAGGCAACGTTTTCCCAGCACCCCCTACCAGGAGCCCAAGGGAGTCCACCAGAAGTGGTTCATGCCATGGTGGGCCCCAGCATCAGCCAAGCTCTTCTGTCGGGTGACAGCATATCAACTGTCACTTCAGCTGGTTGACCAATGGGCACATGCCTATGCCAAATCTATTGTTCTGTAACAAATAAAGTTGTGGCCTATTTTACCCTGATACCTGGGCTCTTAGTCATTATTTGCCATTTATCCCCATACCCCAACCCCACGACTATCCTTTTGAAAACCCAATGGCAAGCTTGACACTGACATGCTAATCCTGGCCATATTTGTAGTGATCTATTTATTGGGTTCACAGTGGAGCCTCTGCATCTTGTGAATCCCAGCACCCCATTCAGTTCAGCTGAAGGGCAGTGCAATGGAGAAGTTTGCCTCGCCTCACAAAGGATATTGTAGAGCTAGAAAGCATTCAGAAAAGAGTAACCAGAATGATTGAGGGGAGCAACTGCCCTGTGACCAAGGAAAGGTTACAACGTTTGGGGGCTTGTCAGTTTAGAGAAAGGGCAAGATAAGAAGGGGGCATGATAGAGGTGTGTAAAGTTATACTTGGGGAACTTTAGAACTCGGAGCCATCTAGTGAGCAACAAAGAATGATATATACTGCCTTTAGTGCTATGGGGAACAGGTGGTATATAAATGTACTAAAGTAAATAAATAATAATAATAATTTTATTATTTATACCCCGCCCATCTAACTGGGTTACTCCAGCCATTCTGGGCAGCTTGCAACAAATTAAAACACAATACACCATCAGACATAAAAAAATTCCTGATACAGGACTGCCTTCAAATGTCTTCTAAAAATCAGATAGTTGAGGGGTTGTTTTTTTTACATCTGATGGGAGGGCATTCCACAGGGTGGGCACCACTGCTGAGAAGGCCCTGTAAACTCACTTCTCGCAGGGAGGAAACCGCCAGAAGGCCCTTGGCACTGGACCTTAGTATCCGGGCTGAACGATGGGGGTGGAGACGCTCCTTCAGGTATACTGGGCCGGGGCCGTTTAGGGCTTTAAAGGTCAGCATCAACACTTTGAATTGTGTTCAGAAACGTACCGTGAGTCAATGTAGGTTTTCAGGAATGGTGTTATATCAAGAAAAATTGGAGAAAACTAATTAAAAGAAAATAACATCAGGCTAGTAGCAGGCCTATGAATATTGCAGACAAATTGATTATACGAATTTGTGAAAAAAATAAAAAACAAAACAAAACAGGAAAAGGTTTAAATGACATGAGGAATAAGCCAGACACCAGGCAAATCATTTCTTATTGTTATCATTTATTGCGTTGATCATTATTTATTTATAATATTTATTTTAGCAAAGTAATGGAATTATGTATTGACAGCAGTGCAGCCATAAAACTACTAGCACATTTGCAAAGCTAAGCAGAGGCTGGTATGATTTCAAATTGGATGGGGAACAATGTACTGAGATGCCTGTATTTCAAGGGGTTGGATTAAATGACCCTTGGGATCCCTTGTATAATTCTATGATCTAATAATTTCATATTAGAGGCTTTTACTTACTTAATTTTTTAAAATATTGCTTCTGTAGTTTGCATGAATAATGAATAAAACATAGTTTTTCTAAAGAAAAATTCTTTTAAAAAAAGAATATTGCACAGATGCAAAGACTGTGATATCCACCTGGTGCACCATTCACTGCCCTGAGAACCCCACCTTTAAAACATTTAAAACAAAAGTTTCTAGTCCCTGTGGCTTGAAGGCAAGAGAGCAGCTGGTGAAGACATCAGAGGGCTGAGCAGGACAGGAGAGACAACCATTGCTGTGCTTAACTTCTCCTCTGCCCCTCCATAGAAAGGCATAAAACAAGAAAGCTGTGGCTTCGAAAATGACCTGTATTTCTTCCTGAGCTAGCATTTTGCCAGGTAGTTATAGAAGGGCTGGGAAGTGGGCTTGCCAGAGATTTATTGCTACCTTCTGTATTTTTACAGAAACTAGTACTTGTTGCACTTGTTGTATTTAAGGCAGCAATATAGAATCACAACAGACCGATTTTCTTCCTTGCCTCCCCATCCAATATTGTTTAAAAGGCAAGCAGAAATTATCTCAAGAGGCAGCGAAGAAGATTTGTTGCCATTTGCAATGGGAGTTTCTTGCCAGGTACTTGTTCCTTCAACGGTCTTTGCTTGGACTTTCCACCATACAAATTATCATACTGATTAAGCAAACCAGTTTTTTAGAAGCAGAATTCATTGTGCAAACAGAGACTTAACCACCTATGAGTAGGTGAGAAATCCTGTCATCATTCAGCCCAACCACTGGTGACAGATGAGCTGAAACCAAGCCTGCAACTGTAAATTTTCTTCTGAAGAGTTTCCAGCTCACCTCTGGACGTTGACTGCAAACCAGAAAATCTTCAGCAGCTCTTGCTCTGAAATGAAACTAAAAGCAGGAGCATACCTAGGTGTTGGCAGGTTGGCACCCTTCAAGGGCCAGGGGGGTGGGGCACAGAAATCGTGCCTCTCCACTCTGGCTCAAAGTGGCTAGGAGACCACTCCTGGCTGCTCTGGTCCACAGGCTCCTCCAGGTGCTTTGCTGGAGGAATCCAGTCACTGGTGTGAGCGGCTGCAGAAGCCCTGCAGTGCCTCCTCCCCAGTTGGCCAGTGATGCTCTAAGAAGTGTGAGAGGAGCACCAGTTGAGGCTTGGAGCCCATTATTTTCAATAGGTCTACTCTGAGTAGAACTTAGGTGGCTATTGTGGACAAGTGGAGGTCAATATTATTGGCAATTTTGTCTGCTGCATATACATAAAAACATATGGAGAACCTTGTTAGATCAGGCCAAAGGCCCATCCACCCAGCATTCTGTTCCCACAGTGGCCAACCAGATGGCTCTGGGAAGCTCACAAGCAGGACTTCAGTGCAACAACATTCGCCTCAGCAACCGTGGAAGCAGAACATAGCCTTACTACTTTTTCCGATGCAAAACTGGGATGTTCATCTTCTGGGACGTGCTCCTGGGAGAGTCACGCGACCCGCACCTTGCTCTTGCCCTGGAAAAATGCATTTTTGTGTGTGTGTGAGATCTCATGCAGTGCCCCCCAAATGCACATTTTTTGGGTGCCATGCAAGATCACAGCCCCCCCCAAAGCACTTTTTCGGGACAAGAGCGCAGTGCCTGTGTGAGATTGCGGACCGCCCAAATGGCTGCGAGATCTCATGAGAAAACATGGGATGCCCCGTTTGGTTAGTAGCCATTGATAGCCATATCAGCTATGAATTTGTCGAATCCTTTTTTAAAGACATCCAAATGGATAGATTTGTGGGAATAAACAGTTTAACTGTGTACATACTGTGTGAAGAGGTTTGTTTAATCGGAATCTTCCAACATTAAAAACACAAGAAGAGCCTGTAGGATCAGGCCAATTGCCCTACTAGTCCCACATCCTGTTTTCACATTGGCAATGAGATACTTCTGGGAAGTCTGAAAGCAGGACTTGGGCGCATCAGTGCTCTTTTACTTGTGGTTCCCAGCAACTGGCATTCAGAGACATGCTCCTTTGTCCATCTGTAGGGCTTCCTTGAATGTTCCTAAGTAAAAGGTAAAGGACCCCTGGATGGTTGAGTCCAGTCAAAGGCAACTATAGGCTTGCAGTTCTCACCTCGCTTTCAGGTCGAGGGAGCTGGCGTTTGTCCACAGACAGCTTTCCAGGCCATGTGGCCAGCATGACTAAACCGCTTCTGGTACAATGGGACACCGTGACAGAAACCAGAGCACACGGAAATGCCGTCTACCTTCCTGCCACAGCAGTACCTATTTATCTACTTGCACTGGTATGCTTTCGAACTGGTAGGTTGGCAGAAGCTGAGACAGAGCAACAGGAGCTCACCCCGTTGTGGGGATTCAAACTGCCAACCTTCCGATTGGCAAGCCCAAGAGGCTCAGTGGTTTACACCACAGCACCACCTGCATCCCATGAGTTCTAGTACACTGTACTACACACCATGTATAACATTATACACCTGTAAATGCTCCTTCTTTCCCACCTACTATTATTACAATTTATTATGCGCCCTTCACCCTAAGATCCCAGGGTGGGATACAGCTATTACAACACAACATTAATATTAGAACACAGTATTAAAAATAGTTTTAAAGCAACTTAAAATTACAAAAATAAAGTGGGTCCTAAAAAAAATACATCTCAAGTGCCAAAAACCCATGGTAAAGCATTTTTATTTTAGTTAGTTCATAAAATTCATACACTGCTTGATCATTCAAAAGCTCAAAGCGTATGAAAGTTTACAGATGAAATGAATGGAAAGCACTGGACCTGTACTGCAATTAATTAGCACATTTCCTTTTTAAAGAACAGATTTACATGTGTGGTTTGATTTTGTAAAAAAAGACTACCAGGTAGCTTGAGGAATGTTAAATCATAGAATCATTTTTGCAGTTATTGTTATTTGAGTACCTAAGGGTGGAGATTGTACAGTCGTACCTCAGGTTACATACGCTTCAGGTTACATACGCTTCAGGTTACAGACTCCGCTAACCCAGAAATAGAGCTTCAGTTTAAGAACTTTGCTTCAGGATGAGAACAGAAATTGTGCTCCAGCGGCATGGCGGCAGCAGGAGGCCCCATTAGCTAAAGTAGTGCTTCAGGTTAAGAAGAGTTTCAGGTTAAGAACGGACCTCTGGAACGAATTAAGTCCTTAACCCGAGGTACCTCTGTATACAGATGACGGTTCTTCAGAATTCATAGTAGTGTCACAGAACCGTTATTGCTTTTGGCATCATGTGAACTACAAGGTTACACTAGAAATTTGAATCTCAAATTTGTTTCCAGGCCTGCTTAACTGTGAAGGCTTATAAAGAATCCTGGGAACGCCAGCTCTATGTAGGGCTAAGGACTTTCTGGCAAAAAGCTCTTTTGCAATGACAAATTCCAGTATTAATAGAAAATAATGGCAGTTACATAGGTTTGCAGTGGACTGCTATAATTGATATTGCTTCAAAACAATGGAGGAACAATTCAGGAACAATGGAGGATGACAGAAACAAATGTCTACACAATGAACAATGGCAGTTCTAACATATTATCTTCAATGCTCTTAAAAATACCTCACACAGCAACTACGTATATTGTCTGTGTGCCAATGACTGAAATTCTTTAGGAATCTGTTGTGAAATCTATCTTATGTGCTCTTAGGTTACAATTCAGAGATGAAGATTTCACTAAGGTATTATTAGTCTAGAGAAAAGGACCAGGAAATTATATAGGATGAACGAGATGATTTCAAAAGTGGATTAATGGAAACGGAATATGATTCAGGCACACTGATCATTTGAGGGCAAATAACACACATTTTTGTTCATCAGCTCGGAACAGAAAGACGATCCAGGTTATTGATTTGTAGCTCATTGCCACTTTGTGATCCGTGTGATGATGTAAGTGCCCAGAAGTCAATTTCTGGATATTTTAGTTGAAGCATTTTCAGCGGTTGGATGTAAAGACATATTGCTATCCTTCTGCACCATTGAGGCTGGTGGAGCAACTGCTCACCTGGCTTTCCAATGCTATGCATCACTGCAAGGCAGAGAGGAGCTTGGCATGGCATGGGGGCAGCAACGGAAGAGTCAGATTGGCTCCTCAACTGTGCCCACACCTTGCTGAGCTCCCAGTGCCTTGCCCCACTCCCTCTCAGTAACCAGCAGCACTTCATGGTGTTGGGAAGTTAGGTATCAGGGATTGGACTCAAGAGGACGAGATGGAGGAGGAGTGGTGGAGATCCACCCCCTTCTCCTGACACTGCAGGAGAAGAGGAATGCAGCATTGATTTACAGCAGAGGTTTGAGGAAGGTCACAGCTCAGAGACAGAAGAACAGAAGAGTTGGAAAGTGTTAGAAGAAGGGGAGAGGAGACAGAGGCAGGGCAGCCAGCTGACACATTGTCACTGGAGAGTATTTCTGACCCACCCCTCTTTTCTCAGAACTCGTTGTTTGTTAAGAATGCAGGAACAAAGGACTCATAGACAACTGGCCATGAGCGGCCACCATAAAGGAAGGTGCTGTTGCTAGGAAGGAGGGAGGAGGAGTCCGGTTGGAGCAACACCATTGTCAGGGCTTGCTGCGTTCTTTCATCTCTCACTATTATGAATGAATAAACTCATTAAAAGGGACTCTGCCTTGTTGTCTCTGCTCTTGCTGCAACCAGGGGAGGAATAGCCTTGACACCAAATGAGCAACATGGCTCCATTTTCCCTGCTCCTCCAGCCGCTGCTGCTTCTACAAGCCACTGGTGAAGTTCAGTGTGGGCTTCTGTTCCCTGTTCTGGAATGTATTTAGGAAGGATGGTGTGCTCTTGTGTACTTATTATGGGTCTCTCACCCACAGGTTGCTTAAAATCACTCCACACAATGACTGTCTCCACTTGACCCGCTGCTCAGTGTATCACTATGTCCATCAGGCCATTTTGGCCAGCCCACCGCAGAGAGTCCTATCTTGGCACAGAGAAAAATATGGTGAAATGGAACACAGTTGTCCTGGTCCTCACTGCTGGATGAAGAAGTTGAACTCCCAATCTGGTTTCTGCCAAAGGTTTTTTTTTTTTGCATAAATCAGATCGGTACACGGGTAAGGCACAGGTTACAAGATGCGACAGGTACATGAGAGGCACATGGCTAAGCACAACTAAGGCATTGACTAAACAAGCAATATGTCCCCCTGCATCTTACTTTTGAAGAGTGAGGGTGGGCACAGAGTTAGTGTGACAAGTGGCACTTCCCAAGAGATATTTCACTGCACGGCCACAGAGCTCCTCTGGGCAGTTTAAAATGTTAAATACATTAAAAAAGAAGAAAGATGAAACCCTCAGACCACCTTGTAAGTATAGTATGGACCAAATATGCCGTTGGGTCCAATGATTGTGTGGCTCATTCCACGGATCAATCATCTGTTCCATGCACTGGTCACAAGGGGGCAAAAAGAGGAGGTTTTCTCCAAAATGCAGAATTCTCTCCATCCCTACCTCACACTACAGTTGGGTGAATATCTCAATTTTGGTTTCTCTCAGTTTCTATTGTGTCCAATCTTAAGTTCAGGTTTCTACATTTCCACTTCTCATGAATATTTATTTTGGTGCATATTTCTCATAGTACAATTTTTGTATGCAATATTGCCTAACGTACAGATTTTTGCAAAGAAAATTTCCCAAATAGTTCTGGTTCTAGTTGCAGAAACATGGCATATTAGGTTAACTCAAAGCCCATTGTGTGGGACTCTGTCCTGCTCTCATGTGGATATGTGGATAATAGATTTTCTCAGGTGTCCTTAATGTATAATGTGATTTCAACGAAATAAGTTTGCTCATAAAATGGGACTTTCCCCCCTCCCCCATGCATTCTCCCCAGATAAGCTCCAGGGGCTTGGAGGACCCCAGAACAGAATTAGGGGGAGTGTGGGGAGATAAGAGGGGGAGAATGTTTCATTGCACAAGCAGAAATTCTTGTGAAGATGGAATATCGATATAATGGACTTTGGAAAGAACCCTATGATAATTATTTTTTATCATCCATAAGGCAGATATGAAAGGCAGATATATCCTTTTTGGTATTTTCTTTTGATAATAATTATCTTTTTGGTCTTATCTTTTAATAATGATGAGTGCAGCAGTAATCAATACTAAAAAAAAAGGAAGACAAGCGATATGCCTGTCAAAATGACCCATTAACCACATGCAATTGTTTCTTTGCTTTCTGATGGTTTGCAAAAAAATGCACATCTGAGTCACTAACACATACGCTTTGCAATATTACACTTTGAATCTGAATTTCCTGTCTTGCTCGTCCCCTCACCACAAAGTTTTAAAGCAGTTTCAGGGTAGTGTGCATAGGGTTTCCTTTAAAATGGGGTGGGGGCTGATGTGGAAATTCTCCTGTGTCCTCTTGGTGGTGTGGGCATGCTTTCGAGGGATCCTTGAAGAACCATAGGTTGGACACGTAGCTAATCATTCATTAGTCATTTAAAGGAAACTTTAAACACTACAATCCCACAAACCAAGCCTATTAATAAACACCAGACACGCCTCCTATCTAACACCATCTCCTGAAATGTGTGAAAAATGCATAAAAATGTTCGGCGGCCAGGTATAAATATCACCACCCAGAGTGGCTAAGATCAAACTGGAAAGTGCCGCTGACGACCAAGTTAGACGACTCCAGTGGGGCTGACATCCAAACATACAACAAAGCAGCATTTCCATTTTGAGTCAAGAACCATGGTTTGGAAGATTTGCCTGTTCCTCTTTCTGGCTATTAATTATTCTGATGGACATGTCCCCTCTGGGCCACTTTTTGAAAGCATGAAAGAACATATCAGCAAGCTGCAGAGAGAATTTGTAAGTATAACTTCTGATAATCTTATTGTCTTTTCTTCATTTGCCTATACTCTGGCTTATTTGAGGATGCCAGTATTCTTGGGCAAAGAGCTAAGACCTGGTTTTACGACACTATGTGTCATTCATTTTGTAATCTTTTTGTATTTTACCGATTTCGGTGATTCTTGTAAAGTTGCAGGGAAGTTTCTTCCATTGCCTTCAGAAGAGAATTTGAAATATCCTTGGTGTTTTATAAGACCACACAATTTAGTATTAGTCATCAACCTGACATGTACAGCTGGTACAAATCTATGTGTGGTTTTCTTTATAATGAATCGTTCAGAAATAGGAATCAACTAGATGGAGTGGGCGAGCACAACCGATCACTTGCCACCCAAAACATATTTCATTCCTTCAGCCCTCAAAGAACCAGCCACCTCTCCTATGACTAGCCCAAGATAATCACAACAGCTTTCTTAGCACAGCTTCATATCTATCGTGTGCTTTTCACTGTGACGTTAAACAATACAAAACTGAATTCCTCATGGGAATATATTTTTCTAAATATTATATTAATTATGATGATTGTTGTTGCTGCTGCTTTTATTGCTTATTTAATTTATAATGTGCCCCTCTCCATAAAGTCCAGGCTCCCCCCCCCATTATGGATCCTAAGGGCCTTCAAAACCCGAGGGATTCTTGTTCCTTTGGGGAGATGTCGACTGGTGATCTCTCCATTCAGATGAGTTTAGAGCCTTTCCCACCCTCCTGATATCTGCTTATCTAAGCAGTTTTGCTTCCACATTAATCCCTCTTTCTTCAGTTACATCGGTCGCCTCTCCTTTCCTCCTCTTCTTGACTCACTCTTGGGATAGCAAACCTCAAAGGTGCTGCCTTTTCCTTCCTTCTATGTTGCATTGACAAGCCTCACCATAGTCTAGCTCTTGACTCCTTGGCTACCGCTCCTTCTTCGTACTTGCTCTCTCCTGGCTTGGAGCCCGTTGTAAATGTATTGCCTGCCATTACCTTTACCCTCTGTTTGGTTGAGCATCTCTCCACAGGGGTCGATACAAGCTTGTCAGTTCTGTTATTCAAGTTTTATAATGTTATAATAGGTGTCCATCTTGGCTGAGACACACGGTACTTAAAAAAAGAAGGAAGATTGTCAGTTTGGTGAATTTATTTGTTAAATGTAGAAGATATTCAAGTGAAAATAACTCATGCACATTTAGTCCGACAGAATGTGTTTGTTCCTCTAGGGCAGTATTCACAAACTAACCTTCTCCAGGTGTTTCAGACTGCAATGTTGGAAGCCACCCAGAGTGGCCGGGGCAACCCAGTCAGATGGGTGGGCTATTATTATTATTAAGGGGTGTACGTGGAAGTGAAAGCAGAGTATACACAGTCTTTCTAAACTGAAACCTATAAGTCCAGCCCTGCTGAGGAAATTTGCTTTAAAGTTATCTTTGAAGTGAATCAGATGACTCAAACCTGGGGCAGGGGGACAATTTATATGCCACTTAATTACAACAGTCTTAATTACAAGAATCTCAAAGCAGTGTACAAGTATAATAATAATAATAATACAGTTAAAATGATGAAATCAGAATTTTGTTGAAATGCCTGCTGGAAGAAAATAAGTCTTCAGTAGGTGCTTGAATGTTTAACAGGGAGGGGGCCTGTCTAAAGCACTGCTATGATACAATAGCAGCCAACTCTTAGGGGCCGAGGGGTTGTCACCCCTCCAATAAAATATTTGAGGGGGCCGGGATTCCCAAAGTTGATAGGCATATATGCCATTCAAATGGTTGTGTGCGCACCATATCATGTGGGTGATCATGTGTTGCCTGTGCCCCCCCCCAATATTTTATTCAAGTTGGCACCCATGGTGGAGATGAGCTATACATCTGTGCCTCAGTCATGTGACTAAGGAGGAAAAATGCTGGAGCTGAGCCTGAATGTTCATGGCCCAGACTGAATAATGCTACACGTTTGGTTGAGACATTTGCATTTTGTATTGCAGAACACCAGTCAGCCTGATGTTGCCGAGGGTGGCGCCATTTTCAGGACTCATCTGAAGAACGCTCTATGGTCACAGGTAATTGTCTCAGTTTGTGTAAATATTTGGACAGGTTTCGTACAACACCAATCATCTGACGTGAAATGTCAGTTGCTGCCTAGCAGTTGGCCTTGGACTATTAACCATCCACTGCACCCTCACATGGACTATATCATCATTCCCTAACCCGGTGCCCTCCAGATGTCTTGAACTACAACTCCCAGAAGCCCCCAGATTGAGGAAGGCTAGCCAATATCACCAGAGAGCTTTGTAGATCAGACATACTGTTTACATTCTCTTTCATAATGAGATAAGTAAACTAAAATTGAAAGGTGGAAATCTATCACTTTTACTGGAGTGCTTCTGGTGCTATCAGGAGAAACCCTCAAGAAGCCGTTCTTGTTTCAAAAGGGAGCTCACCACTGCTTTGGCTTTTGCCAAATGGCTTACTCAAGGTATAACAACACTAATGCCAACAATGGCCATAAGAAAGGTTCTGAGGGCCTTCATTATTAACATTCAGAAGGAATTGAAGAACATTCCAGGCATTTATGCCTGAAGGATACAGTTCCTGGAAACCTTGAGCTTAGTATGTCTGAGGATATGTGATTAATTGTCAATGTTTTTAGGGGCTCTTAATATTTTAATAAGTTTTTAGATGCCCTTAACGTTTTCAAATGCTTTTATTTGTTTTATTTTTAATTGTATCATCTTAGTGCCTTGTTTGGTGCCCTGGGCAATTTTGGAAGGAAGAACAGGAGAGAAATGTTATGCAATAATTTTCCATATTTCTGTTACTGGGAAATGTTACTAATCCATTCTCTCTCTCTTTCTTTCTCTTTGGGGCTCGTTTTCTGACAGGCCCATGAAAGAAAGATCTTGCTCGCTCAGATGATTTCCAAATACTGGGACCTGCTGACTAATCTAAACAGCACTCAAAATCCAAAGGATGTCAGGAGTTTGGTAGAAGTCCTGCAAGTCTATAAAGAGAGTTACAGCGAAAGCTTGAAAAAAGCAAAAGATCTAATTGAGATAGCAAAACTTCCGGTAATATTACATTCTTCCTTTTGCTTATGTCACTGAATATAATGTCTGTCTGTCTGTCTGAGGGATAAGTGGCTCACTCTACGCTATTGAAGAATGGACTGATGGGTTACACACTGGGATTAATTAATTAATTAATTAATTAATTAATTATATCATTAAATTTATATCCTGCCCTTCCTCCCAAAGGAGGACGGGTGTGCTGTGAACTGGCAGTAACTAAAAAGGAAAGAGATGTTGGTCATAGAATCATAGAATGTAGAATTGGAAGGGACTGTGAAGGTCACTTGGTCCAGCCCCAGCAATGAGGCATCTCAACTAGATCATACATGGTGGGTGGTCTTGGTGGATACTCTGTAACGCCCTCTGGTATCACATTTTAATAACGCATCACAAATGTTCAAAGTGCCCATATGGTTATCAAAACCCTTCCTTCATGTTAAAAACCATGAGTGTAGCTCCACCCACTGTATGGAGTTCTGGCCACCGCTTGTAAGAAGGCCCCACTGCCTTCATATCCTACTTGCGGACTTTATTGAAGCCAATGGTTGTACCCTGTGGAAACCAGGATGCTGGACTAAAGGAATCTTTTGGCAGAAGCTTCAACAGGTCAATGGTTTGGGCCAACAGTCTTGCTGATGCATTCTGAAAATCTCCTCTGCCACCAAAAACGTCACATTGAAAATCACAGGTGTATCTTACCATATATTAGGAATGCAATGCAGCTCATCACACAATTATATGTTACCAGATAATTTGAAACAATAGGGAACATAAGGATATTCACCTAAGGTCAAGTCTGAACACAGCAGGGTTGCCACACGGCTCAAAGTCAGAATCTGTGGGTGAACATATCAGTGCTGATGTTTGCACATAATGTATTTATTAAAAAAGTTAACCTGACCTTCCTTGAAAATAGCTCAATTAGGCAAACAAAGCTGTAGCCAGGCAGTTTTCACTCCACGTGCTGATCAAGCTGAGGCCTGCTCAACTTCATGTAATTCTTAGTACTGCTCAAGTAAGGTTGCCATATTTTGAAGAGCAAAAAAGAGGATGCTGTGACGACTCTCATTTTAAATATGTAGGCTATAGAAGCTGTGATATATTGCTGAGGGGGGCAGGAGAAGGGAAGAGGAAAGCAAGTCCTCAACCACCAGTTATGTCTATGTCTCACCCAGAAAGTATAGCCAGGGAGATTTTGGCAAATTTAGAAAATCCACCCAGACAGAAATTTTAGCCCTGAAAAAGAGGATGTGTCCTGGAAAAAGAGGACACATGGCAACCCTAGTAAGTCTGGTTGGTGGTGGGGAAAGGAAGTAGATGCTACATGAAAGAAGCATGAAATGGTGAATTACCGTACTTTTCTGTGTATAAGAGTAGGTTTTTTTCCCTAAAAAACAATGTCAAAAATCAGGGGGCATCTTATACATGGATAGTGCCAAGGGTAGATTGGCGAGTCCCCCAAAATAGGGGGCATCATATACATGGGGACGTCTTATAGATGGAAAAATACGGTATATCCCTTGCATAAGTAGGCATTGAAAGCTAAACAAGTCCAGATTTTTATTTGGTACCAGTCATGGGTCCACAGGAAGTTAAATCAAGTTTTGTAGCCAGTCAGTGTTTTCTAGCCTGTTTCACAAACAGGCAGTGTTGTTGTCTTCATTGTTAAATGCTCCAGGGATAATGTCAAGCAAGATGTGGGCTGGTGACCAGTCAATGTCGTTTAATGAGTGGAATGTTGGAATTAGACTGCTTAGATCTAGGGTGACATTTCTGCTCAGCCATAATAATTACTGGACTTTGGGCCAGCTACTGCCTCATACGCCTTCCTATTTTGGGGGAAACGGTGGAGGAAGGGCCCTGTATGTCACCTGGGGATAGCCAATGTGATGCCTTCAAGATGTTGCTGGACTACAACTCCCATTATCCCTTCCCCATTGCTCACTGGGGCTGGTGAGATCTGTAGAGCACCACATTGGCCACCCCTGTTATAGAGGAAGGGTGGAGTAAAACCCAGACAAATAATAAAGGGTAGATCATTGACCCCTATTCAATAATTCACATGTATTACTCTATTGTGTATTTGCATTGTCCCCTTCATTTCTGTGAGGGTGATGGGACCCTACGAACGATGCATAATTATTTTGCTTTCTTAGATTGTGTTATTATTATTTGACTGAAATGACTGAGAAGGGGCTTACAAACAAGGGAGCTCCACATCTGCATTGTTGGCATTTGAGTTTGTCTTTCTGCCATTCATAGGCTTTATGGAATGTCATTACATTATTTTTTAAAAGTGCCATTTCTCCAGTAAATATAGACGGAGCATAATTCCCTGCGAACTGTTAAGCTAATGCATTTTTGTCATTTTAATCAGATGGATAATGTGAAAATTCAGCGCAAGGCAATCACTGAATTTTACGACGTCATGTTGGAGGTGAACAAAGAGGAAGTTAAAAGAAAGAGGAGAAGCCGAAGGCACAACCCCAGCGTCCCGATGCGATACAAACCAAATCCCAGAGGCTAGCATTGTTTTTCTACAGAGAGCTTCTTTTAATATATATATAAAACTATTTATTTATATTTAACAGTTTAAAATAATTATTTATAAATGCCAATTTTGTAAAAAAAACCACACACAAATCAGCATCTGATTTGAAGTATTTATAATTCATGTTATGTAATAAATTAATAGAACTGAATTCTTATTTATCTTCTGATATTTGTTAAGAGGGTCAGTTAGAACCTGTCCAGAGTTTACTTGGCATCTTCCATGGAGTGCATATAAATTATTTAATTAAACAAAATATTATTCTGTTTCCAAAGTGTCAAGTGTTGTTGTTGTTGTTTTGGCAACTGAAGATCACAAAGAGACTGGAGAAAGAAATTAGTTTTATTATTACTTCATGATCCCCATTGGGAAATGGGCTTCTATCCACACAGGGCTTCCATGTTCTCTTCAGTGGCAGAGGCAATTCTCCACAGCCATCTCCTTGGGTGTGCACAGCTGCCCAATCAGGGCAGTGAGAAGGACGTCTTTGCAAGTGGGGTGGGTGTCTGCACCAGAGGGAGCCCTTGTGCTCATAAGGAGTCAAGGGAAGGACTGAAAATAAGGACATCCAGCCACATGCTTAAATTTTAATTCAAGTCTTTCTGTCAAAGACTGACCGTGAATAGAGTTGATGGCAGGGCTGATATTGCCAGCCTTTATGTCATGTTTGTAACGCAGAGTTAGTCAGCCAATAGGCCTGAAGCCAGCTCTCTGTGCAGCACATCCCTGGGGCATAGCTGTCAACTTTTCCCTTTTCTTGCGAGGAATCCTACTCAGAATAAGGGAATTTCCCTTAAAAAAAGGGAAACGTTGACAGCCATGCCCTGGGGATCCTGCCATCTTCCGTCCTCCCCGCACCCCTCCAACAAATTTTATTGGTCTTCAAGAATAACATATAACTACAGTGACTTGTCCACTTGTCCATTCTTGTTAAGTTTCATATGCAGTACACCGTACACAATGGGACGCAGGTGGCGCTGTGGGTTAAAGCCTCAGCGCCTAGGACTTGCCGATCGAAAGGTCGGCGGTTCGAATCCCTGCGGCGGGGTGCGCTCCCGCTGCTCGGTCCCAGCGCCTGCCAACCTAGCAGTTCAAAAGCACCTCCGGGTGCAAGTAGATAAATAGGGACCGCTTACCAGCGGGAAGGTAAACGGCGTTTCCGTGTGCGGCTCTGGCTCCCCAGATGCAGCTTTGTCACGCTGGCCACGTGACCCGGAAGTGTCTCCGGACAGCGCTGGCCCCTGGCCTCTTGAGTGAGATGGGCGCACAACCCCAGAGTCTGTCAAGACTGGCCCGTACAGGCAGGGGTACCTTTACCTTTACCTTTTACACCGTACACAAGCAATGCATTTATTTATTGTCAGGGACTGTGTTGAGGACGACTGCACTGAGGAGGAATGGTGGGAGCTGCCCCCTCCTTCTGACTCTGAATCTTCCCAGGAGCAGGAGGACGGTATAGATGAGGAACAGCGTTTGCAGAGGAACATAGTTCAGAAGGCAGAAGCAGTGTGGGAGGCTGGCAGCAGGACCAGTGATGGGAATATTTTGGTTGGTGTACCTGGTCTAATGTACATTGGGAGTGCCTCCTGCTTACAACTTCTATCCAATGAACAGAGCAATCCAAGGAAGCTAGGGTAGTGAGAATCAGTGGTGGCAGAACCACCCTGCCAAATCTCACATCAGCCAGGATGAAAGGCGGGAGGAGTTGGCTGCAGGGAAAGGATACATGACAGGTCCATTTATGGCGCACTTTCTCCTCTCCCCATTCCAGCGATGTGTCAAGGTAGCATGAGAACTTTCAAAACTTTCCCTAACAAATATGCCTTTTGCCCTCTATGCTCTCAGAACATCATAGTTGGAGGTGCAGCAGAAGCAGACCTTTCCATTGCTGCTCTGGGGAGGCATCCAGGGTGGACTCCCTGTCCAAAGGTGGACCTCTCTCTCCACCCACAGAGAAGGAGATCTGCAGAATACTTAGGCGTCTGGGATGCCCTGCTTGAAAGAGGCAGCGATTTATATAGGTCCATCTTTTCCATTGAATGGAGAAGTCAGATTAGCCAACGGGTGGGCATATTGGATAAAAACTTTGAATGAAGATGACACTGTAGCTGCTCATTTGCTTACTGATGCACAGCAAAGCAATCCATGGCCACTGAATAACTGTGATTATTTTTTTAAAAAAACTAATTTATTTATTCATTTAAATACTTATAAGCTGCCTCAAGATAAAGCCCACTCAAGATAAACCTAAATCTTCTAGGAAGAAGAAGAAACAAATGATACAGTGAGCATATCGTTCAAAAGGATATAGCAGCTGAGTAATAAATATATATGCTGCACATACATTTTAGGTAAAGGGACCCCTGACCGTTAAGTCCAGTCGTGGACAACTCTGGAATTGTGGTGCTCATCTTGCTCTATAGGCTGAGGGACCCAGCGTTTGTCCGCAAACAGCTTCCGGGTCATGTGGCCAGCATGACTAAGCAGCTTCCGGCGAACCAGAGCAGCACACAGAAATGCCGTTTATCTTTCCGCCAGAGCAGTACCTATTTATCTACTTGCACTTTGATGTGCTTTCGAACTGCTAGGTTGGCAGGAGCAGGGACTGAGCAACAGGAGCTCACCCCGTCACGGGGATTCGAACTGCCGGCCTTCTGATTGGCAAGTCCTAGGCTCTGTGGTTTAACCCACAGCGCCATTTTAGCAGTCATTTAAACCAGAATCACTGCAGACAGGGACAATAAATAATCAAAGTAATTGTTTTTATTGCTCAACTTCAGCCTTCATAGGCAATACAGTACTTCCTTAATTTAAAAATTCAAAACATGCAGTTAGCACCTTGATCCTAAATATTTAGGGCTCCATCTCATCAAGGATGCTTGCAACATTTACTCATGGAGAAGCTTGTGAGAGCTCCATAAAATCTTATTTCCCCATTTCCCTGCCAATGCATGGCAATATATAATCAGAACATGGGGGCATTTCTGAGAATGGGAGGCTCATGGAGGAAGTCACTGGTGGAGCACAAAAGGCAACAAAAAGCAAACTTTGAGTTTCTGGCTCATGATCTTGGGAGCGTGTCAATACATCTTCTTGCCAATGACGCAAGGTAGCCCAGGTACACCTCTGCATATAGGAAGTTTTAATGAGCTTCTCATTCTGTGCAATGTCCCTATCTGGTATCTGTATGAGCAATTATGCACTTAGGTTGGGGTTGGGGAAACAGGGCAACTCCTTGCACCACCTGGGCCCAGCTGGATCAATTCCATAGTAATTTGCCCTAGAAGTAGACCTATCTTTTTAGGGAAGCTTTTAATGTTTGATGTATCACAGTATTTTAATATCCTTTTGGAAGCCGCCCAGAGTGGCTGGTGAAACCCAGCCAGATGGACGGGGTATTAATAATAATATTATTATTATTAATAATAATAATAATAATAATAATAATTATTATTATTATTATTATTATTATTATTATTATTATTATTATTATTATATCTATCGCTGCGATAGAAAGGAAGTAGCTCCTCTCTGCTATTTCTTTTTAAGGTAGAGCTAGTCAATACATTGCTCTCCAGAAGTTGTTGGACACCAGTTCCCATCACCTCTGACCATTGGCTATGATGGCTGGGTTGATGGAAGTTGTAGGATGGTATTCAACTAGGTTTTACTCATGGTGGACCCATTGAAATTAATGGGACCCACATAGTCATATTCATTTATTCACTTCTATGTTGTTTTCAGGCACGTGTGGCAGGTTGTCTGTGATGTCTTTTCTGTTAGAATTCCTGCTCCATGATTGCAGTCATAGGATTGTTGTCTATCACATGACGGTATATGTTTTGACTCCACAGAGTGGGAAGTGATGGAGACAGGATATTTGTGTTACTGTGTTCCGTGATGTGGGACTATTGTCCTTTGTTCTTTTTCTCTTTACTGTCTGATGCTAGAGAGAGAGGGAGCCATGTTGCAGTGGTCCATGTGTGTTTACAGTGGTACCTCAGGTTAAGTACTTAATTCGTTCCAGAGGTCCGTTCTTAACCTGAAACTGTTCTTAACCTGAAGCACCACTTTAGCTAATGGGGCTTCCTGCTGCCACCGCGCTGCCGGAGCATGATTTCTGTTCTCATCCTGAAACAAAGTTCCTAATCCGAGGTACTATTTCTGGGTTAGCGGAGTCTGTAACTTGAAACATCTGTAACCTGAAGCATATGTAACCCGAGGTACCACTGTATATGTAAATAAAGTAGATTAGCCAACCTGCTGAGTTGCTGAGGTCTGTCACGCACATGATGCGCAAACTCTGCAGATCCCTAAGTGTGCCGGTGTTGGTTGGCATTGGTCGCTGTGATGTTCGGGCTGAAGAAAGCTTATGAAGCTCCCGAACAATCGACCAGGAGGGATAGAACATGCCAGTCGGGCATGTGTCTCTGCCAGGGTCCTACTCGAGTGTAGGCTGAACTCCTGACATTTTCTCCATGTGGCATACTTAAGGTCATTGCTTTCCACAGTCCCTTTGGAGACATGCACTGGGCTCTCAGCCTTTCTCCTCTCAAAGGCAGAGCCCCCCCCCCCCCCGGCAAAGAGACACAGGACAAGAGCTCCCTAGCTGTTGGCGTGCTCCTCTAGCAAGGCTCAGGAGAGAAGGAGAACAAGCAGTCTCCAGGAGCTTAACAGCTCCCAGGTGAGAAAGCACATGTACAGACTCCCAACCAACTCCTTCCCCAGCTGACACTGGCAAGCAGCTTTCAAAGTTACCTGGAACTTTAGCAAGTTTCGCCTTGAGTGGCAAAATATTCTGTGGATTGACGTATATGAACAACCCCATCGAGCCAATCAGAAGATTGCAGGACTAGGGTGATTGGCCATGAGTCAGAATTCCATGTGTGCAGGTCTTCTGTTGTGAGAAGGAAAACTTCAGTGCATGGGTGGGAAAAACTCTTGTAAAGGTAAAGGGTAAAGGGACCCCTGACCATTAGGTCCAGTCGTGGCCGACTCTGGGGTTGCGGCGCTCATCTCGCTTTATTGGCCGAGGGAGCCAGCGTACAGCTTCCGGGTCATATGGCCAGCATGATTAAGCCGCTTCTGGCGAACCAGAGCAGTGCACGGAAACGCCGTTTACCTTCCCGCCGGAGCAGTACCTATTTATCTACTTGCACTTTGATGTGCTTTCGAACTGCCAGGTTGGCAAGAGCAGGGACCGAGCAACGGAAGCTCACCCCGTTGCGGGGATTCGAACTGCCGACCTTCTGATTGGCAAGTCCTAGGCACTGTGGTTTAACCCACAGCACCACCCACGTCCCGTCAGTGTCACCCGCGTCCTGCATATATAAAGGCATATTGATTTAATGGTGCTAACTTGTGCTAAACTGATGCTGAAGCTTGTCCTACCTGTTTCGCTGCAGTTTCTTTCCACATTATTGTCCCGATCCAGTGGCTCCGGTGGGCCTGTGATGTGCCTTCTCTTCCCTACAAAGAGTGACTCCTCTCTTCAAAAAAACCAAAATACTCTGTATGTGGAACCTGGGCAGCTGCTCCCTGCTCACATAGAGCTTCATTTGCAACTAGAAAACTACCACAATTATATTGCTGCTCAAACTGTTAGAGATGCCTGTGATTTATCTGAACCTTTTTGGAAGTCTTTTACTGGAGTTAGGGATCTGTGAAAATTCGATTCAGTTCATGTTTAAATTTCACACAAATTTCACCTTTCCTGAAATAATACAAGGAACTAAAATGCAACTATCTTTCAAAAAAATGTGCTTTTAATTTTGAAACGCAGTTCTGCAGCCAAGCACTGTACACAATAATGCAGATACAGTGGTACCTCAGGTTAAGAACTTAATTCGTTCTGGAGGTCCGTTCTTAACCTGAAACTGTTCTTAACCTGAAGCACCACTTTAGCTAATGGGGCCTCCTGCTGCTGCCACACTGCCGGAGCACGATTTCTGTTCTCATCCTGAAGCAAAGTTCTTAACCCGAGGTACTATTTCTGGGTTAGCGGAGTCTGTAACCTGAAGCGTATGTAACCTGAAGCGTATGTAACCCGAGGTACCACTGTACTAGGGTAAAGTATGCAAAAAAAAGTGCATTTATTGTTTTGAACAGCATTTACAAATGCATTATGTTAGCAGAAAGTGTTTGCAAAAAGGCTGTATATTACGATAAATTTGTTGACATTTTCTCCCGGGAACTTAAAAAATAACTGCAAAGTGATGTGGAAATATGGAGAACTGAATTTAAGAGTGGAAATGTAAGAAACTGAAATTGATGCAGTTGCCCAGCCCTACTTGGGATTCATTGTATGAATCTACTTGAGGGATGTGTCATTGGCTAATTTCCATATGATGAGTTAGCAGAAAGGAAGATGGTTTTCAGCAAAAGACCTCACAGTTACATGACACTTTTGCAGCCACTAAGAAGGGAGGGACTTTGAACTGTGTTTCTCAGGGTGGGGGGATGTTTATCCGCAGGAAGTAAGAGTCACTCATTACCTTGCAAGCTGCATCTTTGAAAAGAAATGTGACCACATCTATCACTATTATTGCTGAGTTCTTTAGCCAGCATTAGAAAAAACGAAACAGAACAACTAAGACATTCACTAGGTTTTTTCATGTCGATTATAAGAATGCTGGAAATCCCAAGAATTTCTCTCTCTCTCTCTCTCTCTCTCTCTCTCTCACACACACACACACACACACACACACACACACACACTTTACATTACCTCTCAGAACGGGTCACATTTTAAACAATTCATTTAATCATTTTACCTACCCTTTATCAAAGCAGACAACATTGTACAGCAAATGAAAACAAAGGAAATAAAATTTAGTTTGATAAATGCCTGCCCATCCCCCTGTTTTAACATAGGATTCTAAATGTGAGCCTGTTCAAATGAGAAGTGCTTTCATAGCCTTGAGATGTTCAAGTGTTAACTTGCAGGAGTTTCAGAACTGAAAAATGCATCAGGCTTGCAGGATCGACTCAGTTTCCCTCCAGAATCTCATGACCTACTAATCAAAACCAGATGCAAAATGGTAGCTTAGCGGTCAGAGTCATGGGTACCCCAAGGGGAATACGGTGGAAAGACCTGCATGTGAACGTACAAATCTACATCTGGGTTAATACATACCCCACAACTGTCCTGTTTTATGCGGGACATCCCGGAACCACAGAAGCCAATCATGGCTTCTGTTTGCATCCTGGAATGTCCCATTTTTCGGTCCAATTCGAGTCAGGAGCTCTGGTGCACCCTGCTGTTGAGTGCCAGAGTGTCAGATCAGAAGGCGTGCCTCTCCTGATGTCCTGATTTCAGGGGACAAAAATGTTGAAGGGTATGGTACAGACCTGGGATCTGAAGTGGCCTAACTGGGGAGAGACAAACCATATCATTAATGCTGTAGTAAAATAATTGAAAATCAACACCACTTGCTGACCTACTGTAGGTCATTCAGAGCTCTGCCGGTCTTGCCTACAGACCTTCGTGCTGAGATTTGCGGGGGGGGGGGGCTTCTTAACAGTTCCTCTGTGTTAGAAGCTTGGGGTGCTTGCAACTTCACCTATGCTATGGACTTCCCTCCCTACAGAGGTATACCTGGCACCTTCATTAGAGAGCTTCTGATAATGCTGCTGCTGATGCACCTCTTTACTCTGGCTTTTTACACTTGAGGTTATATTTTTAGGGCCCATCTTATTTTTGTGATTGGAAGTTGTTTAAAACACCATATTAAGAACAGTTAAGATGTTGTATACCTGCCCTGGGACCCGGGGGTGAAAGGTGAACAATAAATAAATAATATCTGGCTTGATTGTGACACAGGGTTTCATACTCAAAGAATTACTGTAATTAGCACTGAAAGCCGATGTAACATTTCCTGAGAAGGGCAGGTCATGAAATTCTGGTGAAATGATGTGTATCAAATGCAAAGTTGTTAAGTGATAAAGGTGTGAAAAACAAAGAAATACCAGAGATGGTTAGATCATCTGCCTAAAAAGGTAAAAAAGGTAAAGGACCCCTGGACGGTTAAGTCCAGTCAAAGGCGACTATGGGGTTGTGGCGCTCATCTCACTTTCAGGCCAAGGGAGCCAGCGTTTGTCCACAGAGAGCTTCCCGGGTCATGTGGCCAGCATGACTAAACTGCTCCTGGTGCAATGGAACACTGTGACGGAAACCAGAGTGCACGGAAACACCGTTTACCTTCCCGCCACAGCGGTACCTATTTATCTACTTGTACTGGTGTGCTTTCAAACTGCTAAGTGGGCAGGAGCTGGGACAGAGCAATGGGAGCTCACCCCATTGTGTGGATTCGAACCGCCAACCTTCTGTTCGGCAAGCCCAAGAGGCTCAGTGGTTTAGACCACAGCCCCACCCGCATCCAATCTCAATGCCATTCTCAAAGCAACTATGAGCAGGACTTGGGTGCATCAGTGCTCTTTTACTTATCGTTCCCAGCAACTCACATTCAGAGACATACTCCTTTGTCCATCTGTATGGCTTCCTAGAATGTCCCTCTTTTCTCTCTCTGCTGCTTTCTGGAACAAGCTGGAACTGCAGCATGGTTCCCAGCTCATGTACTGTATTAAAACCAAGTGAATGGAAAATCTCTCTAAAAGAAGATTTTTACAACCTACATCTTTGCTAATGCAAGATCGCATAGTTCTTTTGTAAGGAAATGAAATTGTTTTCTTTTTAAGTTGCTTAGAACCATTTTCTTCTTTATTTTATTGTCAGTGGCTGAAGTGTTGCTGTAATTTCTAAAACTCTCTGAGTAAAATATTCACTTATTTGCAAAGCTAAGTGTGTGTGATTTATTCTAGCTTATGTATTTTTGTGGTTAACATTTGTTTAAAAGTAGATAAGGGCAGATGGAAATCTAACCAAGTTTTAGTGTGCTTGGAGCAACTGCCATTGTGCTAACTCTGTTTCTGGAAAGTAGGAATCTCTCTTCCAAACCTCTTTCTCCAATAATGGCTACTGGTTTTCGCCAGGCCTTTGCCTCCAGGTCATACACTGGAGTCCCTGGTACTGGCACAAGGTAGTATTGTTTCTCTACTGCTTGTGGCTCTAGCTGTTTTGTGGTTAGGCAGAGCACTGAGAAGAGAAGTAGTGGCTGCCTCAAGATATGGCAAAGAGAGATTTCCAAATTCTTATGGGAAGGGAAGAGACCCAGAATTAAACATCTGATTTTAATAGATATAAAGGACAGAGGAGGCTTCTCCCTACCCAATCTGAAACTATATTATGAGGCAGCCTACCTCACATGGTTGAAGGACTGGTGCAAACTGCAGGACCCGGACCTCCTGGATCTGGAGAGCTTTGACAATCGATGGGGATGGCATGCTTACTTTATATAAGGAAAAGCCAAAATCCATAAAAAAACTTCACAAATCACATAATTAGGAAGTCACTTTTTGCAGTCTGGGAGAAATATAAAGACCTGTTGGAGCCTAAAGTTCCGTGGTGGACCTCCCCAATTGAAGCTTCCATGGTGAAAAGGAAAAATACTCAGGAAATCTGGCCAACATATAAAACTCTTTTAAAGGAAGAAGATAACCAATTAAAATTTAAAAGTTTTGAGGAATCGAGAGAGTACGTCTCAGATTGGTTCCAATACCATCAGGTACATGAAAAATTCAAATCTGATAAACAAAAGGGTTTCGCAATAGAAATCTCACGATTCGAATCCAAGCCAGTAAATTCTAAAAGCAAAACCCTCTCCAAAGCATACTGACTCCTCCTTGACTAGGAAGTCAAGGAGGAGGAGGTCACAGTGGCCATGGTTAAGTGGTCATAAGACTTTGGGTATTCAATAACCATGCCACAGTGGGAAAATTTGTGGAAGAATAATTGGAAATTCACAAACTGTTATATCTTAAGAGAAACCTTCCTAAAAATGCAACACCAATGGTATCTAACACCATGGAAACTGTTAAAGATGTACAAAAGTGTCCCAAGTAATTACTGGAGGTGTGGAAATAAATCAGGCACTTTCTATCACATGTGGTGGCTATGCAAAAATAAAATAAAAAATCCAGGCCTTTTGGGAGAGTATCCACTTAGAAATAAAAAAATAAATAAAGATTTCCTATAAGAGAAAACCAGAAGCTTATCTCCTGGGGATCACAGATTTGGCTATCCCACAAAAAATGAAGAGTATATTTTTATATGCCACAGTGGCAGCAAGAGTTCTTATCACTACAAAGTGGAAGAGTGATGAAATCCTCTCTATCCATGAATGGATCCAAAAGCTAACAGATTATGCAGAGTTAGATAGTTTATCAGGAAAAATAAAGAACAAACCAAAACAGGAATTTATCTCAAAATGGGAAATCTTCAAAGTTTATTTGAAAAACAATTACAGTAGTTTAAACTCTGTCACAGCTTTTGAATAACTTTAGTAGTAGATTTTAAGAAATATATGAAGCTTAAGATTAATTAATAATTAGTTAATTTAAGATAAAAATGTGTATTGGCAACAAATAATAGATAATTGAAATAAGGAATGGACGGGAGGTCGGGTCTATAGTCTAAGGACCACTTTTTGCTGTATTGATTTGTAATTAATATAGTCTTTATCACTGTTTAGTTTGTATTTTTGTCTTGTTTTTTTCCTTTTTTGTTGTATCAATAAAGAGAGAGAGAGAGAGGACCAATTTGCTCTGACAAAAGATGGGAGCAGACTGAGGCCTTTTAACTCTCTGTCTCTTGACTATGTCCTCCAGGCTCCACCACTTGCAGAGAACTTCAGGCCCTTAAAAGGGCCAACTACCTGCTATCTGAAGAAGGTCCCCCATCTCTGTTTCATTACTTCCCATCCTGTTGTGAAATACATCTGCTTCTTTGGGTACCTGTAAGGGCCCAGGCTCTGGCTCTATAGGCTTTCAGGGCCTGGGAGGACTCCTGGGGGCTCTTGTCTCATAGTCTCAAGTGCAATGAGCTCTGTACCCAGCTCCCCATCTGGTGCCCCTGCAGCCTCCCACGCAGCACACAGATCACTGCTAAGAAAGAGTTGCTACAGTCTCAGCAGTTTGTGTTGTTTTGCTGATTGTGAGTTTCCATCTGTTCACTGAATGCTTGCATTCTTCAAAGACTGTTTTGGGGTTTGTTTGTTTGTTTGTTTTTTACAGTCAAGTAGGATGTAAATTTTATGAAATAAATAAAATAAAAGCAGGCAAGAATAATTCTAATTTGTAAGTTTGCACACACACTTTTCCCATTGGAAAACTATCTGCTAAATAAGCACAGGAACTAGAAAGCTTGGAGGTTGGGATATACTACTGGGTAAAAATAGCACTCACGTAAGGTGGAAACTCAAATGGGAATCGAAGGGGACTTTTTCAGTAAGCTGCATCAGGGATGGTTGTGTTATAAGACATACTCTCCTGGTATGTCCCACAGAGAAATTTACGGTCTGCAAATAAAAACATCCTGAAGGTCCCAGGCCTCAGAGAGGTTAGGCTGGCCTCAACTAGAGCCAGGGCCTTCTCGGCTGCGGCTCCAATCTGGTGGAACGCTCTGTCACAAGAGACTAGGGCCCTGCGGGACTTGACATCTTTCCGCAGGGCCTGCAAGACAGAGTTGTTCCACCAGGCCTTTGGTCAGGGCGCAGCCTGACTCCCTCCTCTGGCAACCTGCACAGAATTTTGCTTAATTGGTTGCCATCAATTTGATTTTAATTTGATTGTAATTAATTTTATAATGAATGTTTTTAGAATGTTGGATTATTTTGATTGTTGTTAGCTGCCCTGAGCCCAGCTTCGGCTGGGGAGGGCGGGATATAAATAAAATTTATTATTATTATTATAAGGAAGCTCTCTCATGCCACAGCTAAGAAAACACATGATGTTATTGTACAAGATGATTTTAGAATTGTGTTTAAGACTGCAGCGTGACAGTTCCCTTTGTTGACAAGATTGTGTCATCTGATGTGCAAACTTTTTTCCCATCTTACCATAGACCGTCATCTGTTTATTGCCTCTGGTGCTCAAAATGCAAAGAATAATCTTCTTTTGCATCCTCAAAGAATGCAACTTTTGTGGATTTGCACAATATTTTCTTTTGTTTGTGAGTTGGTGCAGTTCTCTTTCTGAGCATGTATTTGCCATGTCAGAATCCTCAGGTGTGTATGATCCTTCACCACATGCATTAGCTACCCTACATGCATATCTGAAGCATGAATTTTGCTACATTTTGGGTAATGCATACTTAGCATGTGTATTTGTGTGCATGGTAGAGAGCAGCCTTTGATGCAGCAGAGACCCAGCTTGGAAGAAACTTTATAAGGTGGACTGATTCACAAGAATCCACAAGGCATTTTTGCTGGGTTGCCAGTTCCAAAAGACAGCAAATAGCCTTATCATCCATAAATTTGTTGAATCCTATTTTAAGGCCGTCTAAGTTGGTGGTGATCATTGCCTCCTGTGTCTAATTATGTACTATGTGAAGAAGTCCATTATTTGGTCCTGAATCTTCTAACGTTCAGCTGAATTGGACACCTCCAAATTCAGGAGAAAGAATGAATAATTGTATAAACTTTTATCATATCACCTCACCTTTTTTCTAAACTAAAAAACTCTAAATGCTCTACCCTTTCCCTAAAGGGGAGTTTCTCCATCCAATTGACCAGGATGGTTGCCTTTTTCTAAACCGTTTTCCCCAACTCATCAAAGACTCACCTCCCTGAAAGAGAGGGGAGTGGTTGTGGGCGGGAGCCCGAGCACCGCCTAGCAGGGGGCGTTGCCCCCTGCCTCCAGCTCACCTGGCTGGCGCTCACGCCCCCCCGTGGCCACCCAACCAGGTGCCGCGGAGGGGGCGTGTTCAGCCTCTCTCTGGCCTCATTCCTTCCTCATCGTCGTCCCATCGCGAGTCACCCACCCTCCACTCCCTTTTAGTTAGGGCTTAGGTCATTGGCCTTGCTATGGACCTTAGGTTGGTCGCCCTGGTTGTCCAGGGGGCCTGGTAGGAGTTTTTCCATTTGGCATTAGGCTTTTTGGTTTTTTCGCCTACCTCGTAGCAATCGTCACAACTTTTGTGGTTTTGGTGGGTAGGTTAGGCATTGGAATAATGTGTTGTGGTGTGTCGAAGTGCTAGGTGTGGCCATCGCCTATGCCTTCAATTTTTAGGGGTATTCCGTTAAAGGAATCTGGCGGTCGTGTATTCTGTCCAATGCCTGCTTGGCGGGAGGCCATGGCACGACCCGTGGTGACAGCAGGGGTGAGCCTATAGTTGGATTAGCATCAACAGGTGATGAACCCCTGGTGAATAAACCCACTTGTTTCGATCCAATGCCTAAGCCAATACCTTTTCATTGCTGTAATCAATAAAGTTGTGGCCTTTTCTAGCCCATTAACCTTATATCACGTGCCCTTGTGTCTTCATTTCACTTCGCGGGGGTCGGGCCCTCGAACCACAATATTCTTACTGAGCTGAGGCAGCTAGAACTGTACACAGTATTCTGAACGTGGCCACACCACGAATGTGTATAACTACATTACAATATTGCAAGTTTATTTTGGACCCAATCCAGTCTGGCTTCAGGCCTGGTCATAGCACTGAAACTGCCTCAGTTGCCATTGTTGATGACATTATCAGGAGATAAATGTGGGAAGTGTGACCCTGCTCATTCTCCTTGATCCCTCAGCAGTGTTTGATACTGTGGATCCTGGTTTCCTTCTGGAGTAGTGCAGGCGAGTGGAGATAGGGGCCATTATACTTTTAGCGGTTCTGTTCCTTCTACCAGGGCCATTTCCAGAAAGTAATCATGAGAGGCTACTTTTCAGTGCCATGGGAGCTGTCCTGTTGCTTCCCACAAGGTTCCCTCTTGTACTAGATTGTTTATGATCAAGATAAAAAGTATAGTTCCCAGTACTGATCCTTAGGGGACTTTACTTTCTACACACCCTCCATTAAAAAAACTGTTCATTTATTCCTCCCCTCTGCTTCTTGTTACTTAACCTGTTCCTGTTTCACAAGAGGACCTTGCCTCTTATTCCATGAATGCTAAGCTTACTCAGGAGTCCTTGGTGAGGTAATTTGTGAAAGCTTTTTGAAAATCCAAGTATACTGTGTCAACTGGATCACCTCTACCTATATGCTGGTTGACACTCTCAAAGAACTGTAATAGGTTAGTGAGACAGGATTTATCCTTCTAGAAGCCATGTTGGTTCTGCTTCAGCAAGGCTTCTTCTTCTATATGCTTGGTTATTTTATCTTTAACAATACTTTCCCCCGGTTTTTCCATAACAAGCATTAAGCTAACCAGCTTGCAATTTCCAGAATCCCTCCAGCCCCCAATTCCTTTTTAAAAGTTGGTGTTATATTGGCGACTTCCAGTCCTCAGGTAGGGAGGTTGATATTAGGCACAAGTTACCGTATTTTTCGCGCTGTAAGACGTACCAGACCATAAGACGCATCTAGTTTTTGGAGGAGGAAAACAAAAACAAAAATATTCTGAATCCCAGAAGCCAGAACAGCAAGAGGGATCGCTGTGCAGTGACCCCTCTTGCTGTTCTGGCTTCTGGGATAGCTGCTCAGCCTGCATTCGCTCTATAAGACGCACACACATTTCCCCTTACTTTTTAGGAGGGAAAAAGTGAGTCTTATAGAGCAAAAAATATGGTACATATTTTTGTTAGAACATCACCAACTGCACATTTGAGTTATTCTCAAGTAGATGTCACCCAGACATCTGGCAATTTGTCAGTTTTTATCAATAAGGTCTTGAACTTCATATCTTTTCACCACTATCTGCCTCTATTCCTCAGAATCCCTTCCTGCAAAAGTTAGTGAATTGAACTATTAATGTTATTAACAATTCTGTTTGTGCAATAATAAACAGTACTGTTGCTTCCTGTCATTTACTGCTTGCTGGTGTAAATCTCTCTCTCCCCCCCCCCCCACTCCATCTCTTTCTCTCTGAGTCTGTGGTCTACTGCATATTGTGATGATACGGTAAATTTACTACTTATGAGCTGGAATTTCCTGAAAACATTCTGTGGCCTAGCAATACAAAGTGAAACAAAGCTGAAAGCTTTAAACAGCTAATTATAATTACTCGTTTGCTTCATAGCCACTGGATTTGGGGTTTACAAATCATGCAGTTGCCGAAGACTGTCTATTCCAAACCAGATTGCAATGCTGGACTAATCATCCAACAGCTGAACACAAATCAGCTCATGCAACCCAGACCACACGGTGTGCTTCTGCATCACAGGAAGGTACTAGTCAATCAAATGTTTCCTGACGAATTAAGTTTGTGAACCAAGCCACAATGGGGAAGAGCCTGATGAATCAGGTCAATGGCCCATCTAGTACAAGATCTTGTTCTCCCAGAGGCCAACAGGTGCCTGTGGTAAACCCTTAAGCAGGACCCACGCACAGAGCCCCCTCCCCCACTCTGGTTTTCCCCTGCCTCCAAATGTGGAGGCAGATCACAGCCATCAGGGCTAGTAGCAAGTGATAGGCTTATCCTTCATGAATTGATAGTGTCAGGGGTTCAGAAGGAGAGACACAGGAGGGGGAGCAAATGGAGAGTGAGGAGGAGGAGTACGAGGGGGGCGCAGGCAGTGACAGTGGCCAGAGTTATTCCACAAGCCTCTCTAGCGAATCGGAGGACTCACAGAAGGGAGCGCCGGTGGCCAGAGCGAGGGGGGCTCCAGGGGGGAAGCCCCAGGAGGAAGGGGCCAGCGGGGAGTCCCTGAGCAGCAGTTGGAGATCAGGACCAGCGTCTCCACTAGAGCGCAGTGGGGAGGGGGAGTCCCAGGAGTCGGGACCAGTGTCCTCACCACCAGAGGGAGGAGAGGAGTCAGGTTTGGCAACGCCCACATCAGGAAGCGGGGAAACGGTCAGAAGGAAAGTCACCGGCTGGGCGCGCGCGCCAAGTTCAAATGTACAGGAGCGCGGCACAGCGGGGAGCCCGGGAAGGGAGCCAGGTCCTAAAGCCCGCCGGAGGGAGGGGCAAGACTCAGGAGGCTCAGCGTCAGAGGAGTCCAGGAAGGAGGGAACCCCAGAGGGCAGAAGGACCCAGCGAAGGAAAGAACAGCGTAGGAGGTGGAGCCGGGCTAGAATCTTAAACTGGTGTGGGTGGAGCAGTGAGTCAGAGGGGACTTAGCCGGTCTAGCGTCGAGACGTGGGTCTGCGCGCCCAGAGCTTGGAAATGGAAACTAAACTTTAATAAAGACTTTTGTATATAACATCCACTGGGCGTTGGTCCTCTGTGAGCTGGG
Source organism: Podarcis gaigeae (assembly GCF_964106915.1). Taxonomy (NCBI): domain Eukaryota; kingdom Metazoa; phylum Chordata; class Lepidosauria; order Squamata; family Lacertidae; genus Podarcis; species Podarcis gaigeae. The sequence continues at coordinate 44,863,323 of NC_139686.1, forward strand.
ACCTAGCGGCAGTCCTGACAGATAGGCTTATCCTTCATTAGTGCCACACTTTTAACCTTTGGAGGGGAAAGGTGCTGGTACTGCATACCTCTGAGTACCCAGACATAAATTGTTGGAATTATTTTAATTATTAAATAAAACGTGTTGGAACAAGCAATTAAAAAACAACAACCTCTTGCAGTACACATACCAAAGGCAGTCCACTGATGAATAACTATAAATAGATATGGATTATAATAATGCTTATTTCATTGTTTTTCTTTGGGTTGCATTTATATACCACTTTTCTGCCGAGGCAGCCTTTTAAGAGTGTAGTATATGGTTACAGGAAATATTATGGCATTGTTATTACTAGCTCTTGACCTTCAAGATTTTACACTGTACAGATGTGGCAGTATGCCACAGCATGAAAATATGAAAAACAAATAAATAAAACAGGAGAATTGTCCAAGTCCATTGGTTGTCTTCTCAGAGCTGATGAGATGAGTAAAGAACATGAGAGCCTGCTGGATCATGCCAGTGACCCATCCAGTCCAGCATCCTAGTTTGACCTATGGGAAACCAACAAACAGGATTGGAGTACAGCAGCATTCTTTTCTCCTGCAATTTCCAAAAGCTGGTACTTGGAAGCATACTGCCTCTAATAGTGGTGGCAGAACATAGCCATCAGGGTTGGTAGCCATTGATAGCCTTCTCCTCCATTAATTTGTCTAATCCTATTTTGAAGCCATCTAGGTCGGTGGCCATAGCTGTTTCTTGAGGGAGCAAATTCCATAGTTTAATTATGCAGGGTGAGAAGAAGTACTTTCTTTTTCTAGCATTCGGCTTCATTGGCCTGGGCATCTCCCCTACTGCCTTCATCTCAGAACACACAGGTTTTAAATACAGTGATACCTCTGGATGCGAATGGGATCTGTTCCGGAGCTCTGTTCGCATCCTGAAGCAAATGCAACCCACGTCTGTGCATCTGTGCATGCACTGGTTGCGATTCGCCGCTTCCGCGCATGTGCGTGTCGTCATTTTGAGCGTCTGCTCATGTGCGAGCGACGAAACCCGGAAGTAACGTGCTCCATTACTTCCGGGTCGCTGCGGAGTGTAACCTGAAAATGCTCAACCTGAAGCATATTTAACCCGAGGTATGACTGTAGCCAAGAAAGATTGGGGAAGGGTTGGCTCAATAATTATCTCAGGCCACGGGTGGTCTCTTCATGAACCGATGATATGAGCTCCCTCTTTAGGTCTTCTCTGTTGGCTAGTATCCAATGCTAGTATAATGGAGGTCCATTGATATTAATGAACACAACTAACTTAGGTTCGTTAATCCCAATGGTGCTACTCTGCTCTACCACCTACAATCTTTAACTAATGTTCTTGAAAGCATCCAAAGCACAAAGCTACATAGGGAGCCCAAAACACTGGCTGGCCTGGAGAAATAATGACTGTTTCTACTAATCAGGCATTGGCATGATGTTACAGGAAGTGCTGTAGAAGATAGACTTCTCCCACTGCAAGGAATGAGAGGGTGAAAGAAACTCATGTGTTAGTGGTGGCTGCCTTCAGGCAAGTTCTTTGAATGTGCTTGCCTGTGTGTGTGTGTGTGTGTGTGTGTGTGTATGTGTGCATGTGCCTATATATTTGTTCACACCCGCACTGCATGTGTGTGTGTGCTCCATGAGTGTGTCTGCATGTGTGAGAGTGTATTTGCTGGCATGCAGCCCTTGGAGGTGTGGCAAACCCTCAGTGTTTGGTCCTCAAGCTGAAGAAAAGGTTAGCTACCCCTGGTGCAGTGTATGGTGTCAGGAAATTACATGGCATTGTTATTATTAGGCCTTGACCTTTAAAAACACAGGGTTTGCGGATGTAACTGTAAACCACAATAGACAACTGAATTCTCAAGCAGACTATGTAGGATGAAAGCTATCTCTCCTGTCATCCAGTGTGCATTTATTTGCCCACAGTTTAAAACTGACTTTTTTGATGGGCCATTTTTCCATACCTCATGCCTTGTAGCAGAAGAGATATATGAAAAGGGCGGTGGACTGAAACAGAGCAGCTTTGGAGAAGATGTTCTCCTTGTTACTGAGGGCAGGAAGAAGTGTGCTTTGACCTAATGGAGAAGAGGGAGAGAGAAGTTGATTTTTTTAAATCTAGAACCACAGCCCCCTCCACTTGTGCCCATAAAGATGGATAATCCATTTTGACTTTTTGGGAACAAGACAAACCCAATTCCCAATTCAATTCAAGCCTGCTGGTGCACAGTTTACTTTATGTTTAATCCTAAAATGACAGCCATTTCCCATTACAAAACAGAAAGATAGTTGTCAAATCAATTGGAGTGTGTGTGTGTGTGTGTGTGTGTGAGAGAGAGAGAGAGAGAGAGAGAGAGAGAGAGAGAGAGAGAGAAAGAAAGTTAAGATTTGGAGAAATAATAGTTTTTCTGTTTTTCTGCATTGCACACATCACATAACCAAAAGCAGGTGCAAAGCTTGCAAGAAACAGGCACCATTAGTCTGCCAGAACAGAACTAGAGTTAGAAAGATGCAGGGAGAGTGGAAAAGGGAATACCAAAAAAGGATGCTTGATTCAGCCACAGGAAACAAAAGAAGCAATATGTCTGATGTCTGGAGCGAAGCAGTTTGGACTTGCATTTTTCAGAATTTACCAGATAATCCTTGGATTTACAGGGGGAAGCCCACCAGTTAGGATCTGTTTGAGGCGGATGTCATGCAGATGAAGCTACTTAAATGGGAATGTAAACAGCTTAAAATACACATTAAACTCAGGTATGGGGAAGCCCTACATGTGCTGCCATTGTTATAGTTCAAATTCAGGCCCCATCTGCCGCTAACCCGTTTCATCTACACACACATTTTAGAGAAGGTTTCCAACAATAAACAAGTAAGAAAGCATTAAAAACTGAATCAAAACAACAAAAAACCCAACAGGAATAGCGAGAAGAGTTTTGGCAGTCTACATTATTTCATAATTGTGATTGTTGGGGGCTCTTCCATTTAGACACTCTTCTAGGTATAGAGGTTTTTTTTATGGGGATCTGCGGAGATCTGGTGCCTTTCAGTGGCAGGGGAAAGGGAGCTGACACATCAGCCCACTTGCGGAAGTGAGAACTATCACACTTTAAAGTCTGTGGAGAATATTGCTGAAGCTCATTTTCCCTCCTCTGTACATTTTGAGTGGGTGAAATTTCTACAGAAAAACACACAAATGGGCAGGGGAAGGGTGTACATTCAGACTCCACGCATCTGGGGAAGAGAAAGCAAACAACTGTCAGGGATTGGACTCAAGAGGGCGAGATGAAGGAGGAATGGTGGAGATCACTCCCTCCTTCTCCTGCAGGAGAAGAGGAATGCAGCACTGAATTACAACAGGCATTTGAGGAGCTTGAGGAAGATCACAGCTCAGAGATAGGCAAACAGAAGAGTTGGGAAGTGTTAGCAGAAGGAGGAGGGGAGACAGAAGCAGAGCAGGCAGCTGACACGTTGTCACTGGAGAGTATTTCTGACCCCCTTCTCAGAGGCAACTGGCCACAAGCGGCCACCATAAAGGGAGGTGCTGTTGCTAGGGCGGAGGAGCAATGCCATTGTCAGGGCTTGTTGCATTCTTTTGTCTCTTGCAATTATGAATGAATACACTCATTAAAAAGGACCCTACCTTGTTTTCTCTGCTCTTGCTGCAACCAGGGGAGGAATGGCTTTCCCTAACATGGACAGAAGAAGGTATCTCAAACAAGCTTATTCTGATACAGTTATACTAAGAAAAAATCCAGTTTAGCTCCTACAACAGAAGTTTCTTAACATCAGAAACTTCAATGTGGACAAGAGAGCAGGGTGGTACTCCAAGCATCCAAGACCCTGTGTCACTGACCTTAAGGTGGCCATACGGGTAGAAAAGAACTCCAGAGCGAGACTGCAGTGAGAAGCTGTTCAATGGCATTACTTGTGGGCTTAATTGGCGAAACAGTGTCCTTTTTAAAAATCACACTTGTAAATTGGTCTAGCCAAGACAGGATGTCTGTGCGATCAACTGCATTTCCTTTCCTTCTGACCTCACAACCTCCCTCTTCCCAGGTCATGTTTACATCTCAGGATAACACTTCATGCATCTGACGAAGTGAACTGTAGACTATCGAAGCTTATGCCATAATAAATTGGTTATTCTTTTGGGTGCCATAAGTGTCTTTATTGTTTTAGTTATCCTTCAATATCCATTTAAACATGCAATCAGAATAGTTTATGACTGATTTCCCCCCCGCCCCCGCCACCGTTTTAAATGAATGATAGTGGGAAGAGTAGGAAAATGTTGTAAAAGGATTTCCACAGAGCCCTTCAATGACTTCATTATTGAGAATGCAAAGGCTACTGTTTCTGTTTCTCCCTACATTGTGCTTAATTATGAATTAACATTTGTTTATAAAGTGGAGATTAGTATGGCCACAATGACCATAGAACATAGCTGATTTACAATATTGCTGTAGAATTGCAGAAGAGTGTGCTTAAACATTTTGATATCCAGCACCAGTTGGTGCTTCCCATCTATTCTGTCTTCATCACAACACTGAATTAATTTATTCAAAGAGATTGAATAAATAATAATTAATAATGTGATGTCACCCTGCAGCATGAGTAAGAAAAGGGAAACCTATAAGGCACGGGGCTATGATGATAAGATGGAAGGTAGACGAAGGTGGGCATTGTGGGGGGTGTCCAGTCCCAGCCGGCACACTGTCATGAACTGGTGTCATCTGCAGAAGGAAGGTATGGACTGAAGAGGGTGTGAGGTGTACAGGTAGGTGCTTAACCTATCAGGTTTGGTAGTGGGCATTGTGGCAGGCACCTTTATGGGATGCTGTGTAGGAATCTCTGATTCTGCAATCTGAACAATCACTGGATCTGGATCTGGGAACAGAAAGTGATTTGCAGCTGCTGACACAGGAATTGCAGGCGATGTTGGTTGCATGGAAGTTACTGCTGGTATGTACGTCGGTGTGCTGCGGTTGAGTATACTGGAAAACACTCATTGTTGTGAATCTTTGTCCTCCAACCCATGGAGTAGGAGGCTATCCTCAGGGCCCATCACCTCTTCCTCCAACACTCAGGCAAGAGCCTGCGCAGCTTCTGCCTCTTGTTTCAAGCTATGAAGCTTAGCTTCAAGTGCTGCAGTTTCTCTCTTCAATATTTCTTCCCTCTTGGTGAACTCAGCACACCTTTCTGCAGCTGCTGCCTCAGCGTTCGCGAGGGTTACTTCATCTGCCACATGTGAGGCTCTGGACTGATAAGACCATGGGTAGGCAAACTAAGGCCCAGGGGCAGGATCAGGCCCAATCGCCTTCTAAATCCGGTCCGCGAATCAGCATGTTTTTACATGAGTAGAATGTGCGCTTTTATTTAAAATGCATCTCTGGGGTTTTTGTGGGGCATAGGAATACGTTTATTTTTTCCCTTCAAAATATAGTCTGGCCCCCCACAAGGTCTGAGGGACAGTGGACTGAAAAAGTTTGCTGACCCCTGGATAAGACGACCTGCTAACAGAAAAGTGGGTGTGAGAGCTCCCTGTTAGCGAGGAGTGGGGAAAACAAGGAGAGTGTTTGTGCCATGAGGAGTGACATCCTGAAGTGACTACTGATGAACTTGCGATGGAGTTGGTCCTCGAGGAGCTTGGGTTGCTGTCTTGAGAATGTACCTCTGGTTCATCAGCAGCCTTGTCAGCCTCTGCTTCTTGTTCCTTTATGTGCTTCTCCAAAGCGTGCATGGCCCCATGGAAACTGGAGTCCCTCTGGTCGTTCACCTGCTTGAAATGCTACGTTGGGTGGGATGGCTGCTGCAGAAGCCTTTGTGAATTTAGAACATAAAGCCGCAATAGCAGTTTTGAGCCAAACAGTGGCACTGCTGCCCAAAGTCTCTTAGCTGTGGCGGAAGGGATAGGAATGTCTTCCTTAAGAAGTTTGCCTTTTTTAAACCCCTGCTTTTAGCTGCAGACACTAGATTAGAGGTGTGGCTTTTACTCTAGGGTTCTATTCCTGTGATCTTCCAGTTTAACTGTTTGAGAAGGTACATGGGCTTTGCAATGGGGAATTAGCACTTCAGTGGAATTGCAAAGGAGAAGGCTTACTGGGTGAGGAGAGTTGCAGAGTTGCATAAGTTTGCAGAGAGTTGCTAGGAAAAGCAAGATACACTTTTCTTCAATCCAGAGGGTAGCGAAAATTCCAGGGTTAGCAAGCTGGCAGGTTAAGACTTTAAGAACCTTGTTGGCATTTGTAAATTGCTCTGGGAGACCAGCAGGGCTGGTTTCACATGCACAGATGTAAAGCACTTTTCCTTTACACATGCAAATTCTTGTTTTAGAGAAATAGAGCACATAATTCATTCTTCCCTATTGTTCCATCTGGAGATTTTTCTCTCTTTCTGGATAGTATTAACAAAACTCTACGAAAGCTCTCATACCTAGATTTATTGAAGATCGTCAAGGCACGTGTAGAAATATTAATCACATTCCAATAGGCTGTTTTATGTATGGCTCTGAATGAAGATGGTTAGAGGCTTTTTATGAAGTTCTCTGTGGAGCTCCATAAGGATGAAGTGAGTTTGCTCTTCCTCTTGGGTTTGCCATAGCTAGACTGCCACTAGATTACAAAGGAGGAAGGCATGTTTCTTCCTGCTCTGATCAGAGCCAATAGAAGGGAGGTCTTTTCCCATTCTCTGGCAGAGCCAACAGAAAATGTGCCTACATATCCCAACCTGCCTTGGGGTCTAAAAAGGAGCAAAGGCACTATCTTTCCTTAAAGGGGCAACATTGTTATTCCTTCTACCTAATACCAATACAGTCATACCTCAGAAGTTGAACGGAATCCGTTCCGGAAGTCTGTTCAACTTCCAAAACATTCGGAAACCAAGGCGTGGCTTCTGATTGGCTGCAGGAAGCTCCTGCAGCCAATCGGAACCTGTGGAACCCACGTCGGACGTTCGGGTTCCAAAGAATGATCGCAAACTGGAACAGTCACTTCCAGGTTTGCGGCATTTGGAAGCCAAAACGTTCGACTCGCAAGGTGCTCGACTTCCGAGGTACAACTACACAGATTTGCTACCGCTAAATAACTGACCCCTGTGGGGGCAGAACAGGCATGGCATGGGGAAAGCAGATAGAGAAAAGGTTTTCTCCCTTTCTCCTAATACTGGAACTTGTTGGACGTCCAACGAAGCTGAAGATTTAGGGCAGATAAAAGAAAGCTCTTCTTCATGCAGCAGAGTCAAAGCCTGGAACTTGTTCCTCCAAGAGGCAGTGATGGCTACTAGCTTGCATGGCTTTAAAGCAGGATTAGACAAAGTCATGGAGGAGAGGGCTATCATTGTCCACTAGCCATGATGGCTATGCTCTGCTTCCACGGCTGGAGGCAGCAGTGCTTCTGAGAGCCAGGTGGCATCAGGTTGGCCACTGTGAGAACAGGACATAGCTGTCAACCTTCCCTTTTTTTGCGGGAAGTTCCCTTATTCCAGTGCCGGTTCCCGCTGCTTCCCGCTGCTATCCCGGATGGTTAGATATCCCGTAGACTGTCCCCGGGACAGGTGAGGCTGCTGATCCCTTATTTTCAAGGCTGCTGACCCCTTATTCACAAATCTGAAAGTTGACAGCTATGGAACAGGATGCTGAACTAGAAGGGCCTCTGGTCTGATCCAACAGCCTCTTCTTATGTTCTTAAAGATTTGGATTGGCATGCCATGCTTTCCTTTCTTCCCATAAGAGCTCTTGCAGTGGAAGCCATTGTATAGCTAAAGCAGTACGATGACCATCAGTGTTAGGCCTTCATAAGCAGGTCCATCCATCCAAGCACAAGCAGGGCTTAGCCCACCACCCTTGTGGCCTGCCGGGAGCTTACAGCAGTAATAACAGGTGGAGGAAGGAGCCCCTAATGAGTAGAGATACGTGGTTGGTGGGCTGTGTCCACTGTGGTGGGTTGCACATTGTACGGGCCTGCTTGATGCTCCCTCCCCAATTCTTCTTCATAAGAAATAAAACACCACACTAGCCTGCACCACAGCACTTTGTGAGGGCTCAGAGTCGAAACACACTGTTTCCTGGAACAGCCCTCCAAAGGAAAAAGAACCAAGCTTTATCTGTCTGCTTCTTATGGTTACTGTAATTAGTCAGATGTTGCGACCACATTGCCCGCTGACACCATGCAGCTTTTGCCATTATGCTGTGACATACTACCCAACCATCACCCTCTGCTTCCGGAATCTGTCGCTTTAGTGTTGTCAACCATCGAGCAAGATTGCTCGTTGCAGAAACGCATTGCTGACTTTATGCTAGGGACTACGGTGGCTCAGTCCCAGGATCTGCACTGAAAATCAGGACTCATTCTTTGGGGGTAGATGTCATAATGAGAGTGCCTCTGAACGCATCCAGAGAGCATGTCCCTTACTACTGAGTAAACTTGGTCTACTACTGTACATCTGAGATTTTGGGGTGGGGTGTATGGCTTCCAACATTTTCAGAAAATATCGGTTCCGTATTTGAGTTTTGACTCCTCTTTCTAAAGAACTCACTCATTGTTATTGCCCTTGCAGATTTCACATTGCATCATGGTGTTTGTAGCAATAAAAATGTAGAATAAATTGCAGGAAATGCGGCGATAGGAAAGAATCAACATACACAGATTACTCAACACAGCAAAATATGAAAACATTCACCTACATTTTCTGCAATCTTGGAGCTGAATGTTTCTGATGCATTTGTGAAAGAAGAGTTGGATAACTCTTCTCAAAATACTGGGGGCCAATATTTCAAACCTACTAAACAACAATTTCAGTATCCAGCTTTAATTAAATACTGGTAGTCATATTAATCCTAGCACTGGCATGAAAAGGCAGACAGCCCTCAAACTGCCATTGCTAGCCCATCTCTCGTGATTCACCTTCTGTCCCTGTAAGGCTCAGCCTTGCAGTGCTAAGCTCACTGCACCTATCAAGCTGGGCTGGATAGGAGATCTGGGTCTAACTCCTGACCCCTTCTGTGGGTCCTCTTGGCTGTGGCAAATCTGGCCAGTTATGACTGAACGCAGTGGAGGAGATGGGATTGTGTTACAGTGGTGCCTTGAGAAAGTTCCTAGCTTATATATTGGTTTGGTTTCCACACATTCAAAGGAGTACATTGTCTGAGTGGTCCAGAGAAGAACTCCTAGCGGTATCTCATTGGCTCTAGAACTACCTTCATCCCTTCCTCAGAATTTCAATAATTCAGTGCCAAATCCCATCATAGAAGGCTTTAGGGCAGAAATCCAGAGCCACACACTGTAGAATAAGCAGAAGGGGCCCCAGCATGGATTGCCATATTTTGAAGTTATTTACCATCTAAAGAGCCTCTCCATCCCCACATAAGACCATGAAGCCCAGAGCCTAAAATTTCCCAGTTGCACTTCCGATTTCAAATATCTTTGGAAGACAGTGGAGGATTTATATGCACAAGAACATAGCACAATATATCTGAGATAATGGCCAACATTTCACGCTTAAATAGAAGAGAGTTATTATGAAGTGACTCATCACTGTTTGGGTTGGCTTAAAAGCCATTAAATCTGACCCAGTTTCATTAGATTGTGGATTGCGGTTCAGTCACTGCAATATTGTTGGTATGAAATTAATTTGCATTTCAAAAACCACTGTAAGACAGTCTGGTTGCTTCAGAAATCACGCATGATCTTTGTTTTGAGAGATAACAGCCTTTAAGCTTATCAGTTAAATGTTATATAACTTCTGTTTATGAAATGGCATACAGCACAGTGTTTCTTAAATAATACGTAATACAGTCTGGGGAGAAAATGCCACGATTAAATCTCGCTTTCCAAATTTTAGACACTAACCCATTCTTTCTGTTATGTGCCTGTGGTATCTTTATAGCTGCTGATAGTAGGTCTCAGTGTAGTATATTGAAATCTGCCTTGTGCAGGCCAATTCTTTGTTCACCTTGGTCTACTCTGGCTGGCAGTGGCTCTGTAGTATCTCAGAGAGACTTTCACATCGCTTGGTAACGGATTCTTTTAACTGGAGATTCCAGTGATTGAACCCGTGACATACAAACTATGTGCTGTAGGTCAGTGGTTCCTAACCTTTTCAGTGTGGCAACCCACAAGTCAAAATGTACTTGTATAGCAACCAGTCATGAATATTTGAAGCTAGGTCTTCAGCGGCCACCACTTTTGTGCATTTTAACTGCAAGTTTCCCAATTTTATAATCATTAACAGAGGCATCTAAGCACCAAATATCAGCATGATCAAGCATGTGCCAGGGGCCCACACTCCAGCAGGAAGCCAGTTGCTAATAATCCGATGAACCTCCTTATCCTTTTCTACTGTGGGAAAGATGTCCAGGGAGGGTATCTTGCTCAAAGGTCTTCCAAAACCTAGAGCCGGCACTGCTACAATTATTACCTGGCCATCTCTTATCTAGAAAACAGTAACATCATCCTTGTTGGCTTTTGTTTTTTGGCCATATTATTTCCCCTTTCTGAACATCTTCAGAAAGTGTTATGAGAGTTAATAAATGCTCTGAGTTCTTAAAGGCCATTGCAATGCCATAGCGGCATTTTGTAATTATCTTGTGGAACTTGAAAAGGATAAACCAAGCCAAACTCCATTGACTTGTAAAACTTTACACAGACTAACTTTAAAAATACAGTATATTCACCTCCAGGTAATAGTGAAAATCACTGTGGGAAGAAGAGGAAAGATGGGTATTTCCAAAAGTGGCACCTTTTCAATGCAGCACAGGTTATTGAACAGCCCATAAGCTTGGAGGCTTCAGCATCTGCTAACTCATTTACCACAAGCAGGCCTTATCCAGTCATACCTAAAACAGTTAGCCTATAGGCATTACTTAGTCAACACATCTTTCGCTTGTCTTCGCAGAATTTGACTTTTGTCATGGAAAAAATAACAAGAAAGTCAAATCCTGTTTGTAAATTCCCCCAAGCGATACATGATTACGAGTGTCTGAATTTTTGCTGTTGTCCAAGATGATCTTGGCTTTAAAGGTGTTGATTTTCTTTTTTTTTTTAAATATTTTTTATTGCTTTTTAGAAATACAGAAATACAGAAAAAAGAATAAAGAGTGGTTATAAGAAAATAGAGTAGAAAAATAACAAATTTCCATATTCTTTTTCCATCTAAACTATAGGACTTCCCCACATCCTCCGAACCCTGCGTTCTCTGTCTTATAAAACATCAGCAATTTGTTAACTTATTTCAAAACTTATTGTAACTTCCATTTTATCATGTTCCCAATTTTCAATTTTACTGTAACTCAATTCTTATATGTTTTGTATTAAACACAATAAAGTTGTTTCATTATTTTACCTCTGAATTCTTGTGTCTTAGTTTCCATTTCTTTAACTTACATTTGCTGAAGCTTGAATTTCCTGAAAGGTGCATTTTTTAACATTCATACAGCTTATAGTGTTTTTTCAAATAGTCCTTAAACTTTTCCCAGTCCTCCTCAATTGTTTCTTCTCCCACGTCTCGGATTCTGCCAGTCATTTCAGCCAGTTCCATATAGTCCATCAACTGCGATTGCCATTCCTCCAGCGTGGGTAAATCTTGTGTCTTCCAATATTTTGCAATCAGGATCCTTGCTGCTGTGGTAGCATACATGAAAAAGGTTCTGTCCTTCTTAAGCACTCTCTGGTCCACCATGCCCAGTAGGAAGGCCTCTGGTTTCTTAGGTAAGGTAAATCTCAATACCTTTTTTAGTTCATTATGGATCATTTCCCAGAAGGCCTTCACTTTCGGGCAGGTCCACCAGAGGTGAAAGAATGTCCCTTCCGCCTCTCCACATTTCCAACATTTATTGTCAGACAGATGGTATATCTTAGCTAGCTTGACTGGGGTCATGTACCACCGGTATATCATTTTCATAATATTTTCCTTCAAGGCAGTGCATGCCGTGAATTTCAAACCGGTGTTCCATAACCTTTCCCAGTCTACAAACATAATGTTGTGCCCCACGTCCTGCGCCCATTTTATCATGGCGGATTTGACTGTCTCGTCCTGTGTATTCCACTTAAGCAGCAAGTTATACATTCTCGAAAGTAGTTTACTTTTTGGCTCTAACAATTCAGTCTCTAGTTTCGATTTTTCCACCTGGAATCCAAATTTTTTATCTATTTTAAATACCTCTTGAATTTGCGCATAGTGCAACCAGTCTCGTACCTTAGTTTTCAATTTCTCCAAACTTAACAACCTCCAATTGTCTCCAATTTTTTCAATTATTTCCCAATATTTAGGCCAATGGGCCTCCATGTTGAGTCTCTTACGTGCCTTGGCCTCCACCGGTGAGAGCCACCTCGGAGTCTTACTCTCCAATAAGTCTTTGTATTTTATCCAGACCCTCCAAATTGCTCTTCTGACAATATGATTTTTAAACAATTTGTGCACTTTAACCTTGTCATACCACAAATATGCATGCCACCCAAACGCATTGTCAAACCCTTCCAGATCTAGGACGTCAGTGTTCTCCAATAAAATCCAATCTTTCAACCAGCAGAAGGCTGCAGATTCATAATATAACCTCAAGTCTGGCAGGGCAAATCCCCCTCTTTCTTTCGCATCAGTTAATATTTTAAACTTTATTTGGGGCTTTTTGCCCTGCCAAACAAACTTAGAAATATCCTTCTGCCACTTTCCAAAACATTCCACCTTGTCCACGATCTGTAGGGCCTGAAACAAAAATAACATTTTCGGCAATACATTCATCTTTACAGCAGCTATTCGGCCTAACAAGGAAAGTTTCAATCTTGACCATATTTCCAAGTCTCTTTTGATTTCTGACCAGCATTTCTCATAGTTATCTTTAAACAAATTCAAATTTTTGGAGGTCAAGTACACCCCTAGGTATTTTACTTTTTTAACCACATTCAACTCCGTTTCTTTGGAGAACTCATCTGTTTCTGTAGCTGTCAATTTTTTTGCTAAAACCTTGGTTTTTTGCTTATTTAACTTAAACCCCGCCACTCGACCAAAATCAGAAATTAATTCCAGCACTCTTTTAGTGCTGGAGACTGGTTCCTGAAGTGTTAATACCAAGTCATCTGCAAATGCTTTTAATTTGTATTGTTTCACTCCGACCTCAATTCCCTGAACCAACCGGTCCTTTCTAATCATATTTAGCAACACCTCCAGAACTGAGATGAACAATAGGGGGGATAGAGGGCACCCCTGACGTGTCCCTTTTTCAATTTTAAACTCCTCTGTCACCACATTGTTTACTATCAATTTAGCTTTTTGTTCTGTATAGATTGCTTCTATACCATTTTGGAACCCCCGCCCCACTCCCATCCCTTCCAAATTTTTCTTCATAAACATCCAAGAAATATTATCAAAGGCCTTCTCTGCATCAACAAAAATCAAAACCGCTCTGGTGTTCAGATTTGTTTGTAGAAGCTCCAAAATGTCAATAATGTTTCTTGTGTTGTCAAACAAATGCCTACCAGGGAGAAAGCCGGCCTGGTCCTTATGAATCTCTTCATTTAGTACTTTTTTAAGTCTATTTGCCAAAATATCAGCAAAAATTTTATAATCCACATTTAGGAGTGAAATGGGGCGGTAATTCTTAAGTTGGGTCTTTTCAGTCTCTGATTTAGGTATCAATGTGATGAAAGCTTCTTTCCACGTTTCCGGTGCCTTCCTTCCCTCCATTATCTGGTTACAAACCTCCATCAAAGGTTGTATCAAATAGTCCTTTAAAACTTTATAGTATTTGGAGGTTAAGCTGTCCGGGCCTGGGGATTTGCCAAGTTGAAGATTTTGAATGGCACTTTCAATTTCTTGCTGTGTAATGTTACAGTTCAGGTTTGTTCTCATTTCCAGGGGTATTTTTTGTAATCCATTAGTTTTAAGAAATTGATCCACCTCTGAAGCTTTTTGCGGCCCTTGTGAATAAAGTTCTTTGAAGTACCTCTGGAAGCACTTTCTGATTTCCTCGGGTTTCTGGACCATTCTCCCTTCGATCTCTAGATTTGTAACCGTGTTAAGCTTTTGTCTCTTTTTCAACTGCCAGGCTAGCAGTTTCCCACACTTGTTCGCCGATTCGAAGGATCTTTGTTTCATTTGTTTAATTTTCCATTCCACCTCTTGATTTATCAATTTTGAATATTGCGCCTGGAAAAATTTCACTTCTCTTAACACATCCTTCGACTTAGGCCTAGATCTTAATTTTTTCTCTCCTTCTCTTATTTTCTCCAATATCTTCTCCTTCTTTCCATTCCAGAGCCTTTTCTTAATCGTGTTTTGTTGTATTAGAAACCCTCTCATGACTGCCTTACTTGCGTCCCAGATTGTTCTTTTTTCCACGGTAGTATTCAAATTTATCTCAAAATAGTCTTTTAAAGTTTTTTGGGCCTTCTTCACAATCTCCTGATCTCTTAATAAAGTGTCATTCATTTTCCATCTAAAGGAACCGGTTGTATTAAGTCTCAGTTCCACTTTCAAAGCACTATGGTCGGAGCAGGTTTTTGGGCAGATTTCCACTTTTCTAGTCTTAGGTGCCAGTCCTCTAGTTGTCCAGATTTGGTCGATTCGTGTCCATGTCAGATGAGCTTCAGAAAAGAAAGTCCCTTCTTTCCCTAGAGGGTTCTTAACCCTCCAGATGTCAACTAAGTCCATATTGTCTGTCATTTCAAAAAAAGTTTTAGGTAGTCTGCCGTCTTTCGATATGTTGGCACTTTGTGACTTATCCATATTTACAGACACAACCCCATTCATATCACCCAGCATAATGATGTTACTATAGTCCAAATAATCCAGCATAGTCTCATGCAGCTTCCTGAAAAATTCCGACTTTCCCTCATTTGGAGCATATATTCCTAATATCAAAAAATTTTCTCCTTGTGTCTGTATTTCAATCGCCAAAATTCGGCCATATTCATCTTTGAATAAAAATTTCGGTGACAGGCTCTCCTTTGCATAAATCACCACTCCTCTCTTCTTAACTTTGTCCGAAGAAATAAATTCTTGGCCTAGTCTTTTGTTAATTAACACTTTTCTATGGAGCCTTGTCACATGTGTTTCCTGTAGGCAGATAACATCCAATTGTTCCTTTTTCAGAATGTGAAAGACTTTTCTTCTTTTTTCCGGGGAGTTTCCGCCATTTATATTCCAACTAAGAAGCTGCAGAGACATCCTGAATCAATTGACGGGTTCTACAATGGGGTATCTAAGCTTCCGCCCGACCCCGGGGGAGGTAATGCTGGTCCTGATCCAGGTGGTATAACTCTTGGAGGTGGTCCCGGTGGTGGTGGAGGCCAAGAAGCTGCTGCTCCTTTTTGCAGGTCCTCCTCGTGGTCGTGTAGGAACTTCTGCTGGTCTTCAGGTGATTTAATCTTTATTTTCCTTCCTTTGTAAGTAAATGAAAGTCCTTGTGGAAACTCCCACCTATAAGGAATTCCGTTATGTCTCAACAATTTGGTCAGATCTATATAGGTAGTCCTAAGTTCCAAGAGATATTTGGGTATATCTCTGTAAATTTCGGCCCTTTTGCCTTCTATTTCCAAAGATTTCTTGAAATGTAGGCCTAATATCTTATCCCTTTCTTCTCTTGATCTCAGAGCAACCAAACAGTCTCTGGGCTTGTCTTTCTTTACTGATTTTCCCAGTCTAAAGGCTGTCACAATTTTAAAGTCCTTTTCTTCCTCAATTCCCCAGAATTTGGAGAACAAAAGTGTCAAAAATCCCTCTAAATTATTTTGCTCCAGTTCCGGGATAGCCCTTATCCTGAGATTACTATCTTTACTTTTCAATTCGACCAATGCCAGGTAGGCTTGTTGTTCCCCTACCTGCCTTCTCAGAGGTCTTACCTCTCCTTTAATTTCATCAACCTTTAAATTCGCCTGTTCTGCTTTTTGGTTGGCTTCCACAGCTAATTTGTAGTTTTCTGCCGTAGCTCCTTGCAATTTCTCAATTGCCTGAGTGTGCTGCGAAACCTGTTCAGTTAATTTGCCAATAGAGGATGTAGCTTGGTCAATCTTTGATGTTTGATTGTCCACTTTTTGGTTTAAAACTGCCAATTGTTCCAAAATTTGTTTTAAAACTGTTTCAGATCCTCCAGTTGCCATATCTTCTGCAGCAGGCTGCACTAGTTCCACCTCCTGTGCTGTCAGCACAGTTGGGACAGATGATCTGCGGTGATGAGTTAAAGTTGTTTGCAAAAGTTGCCCAGATTTTTTCTCTTTTTCTTTATCTTTGGCTTTAGCTGCTCTTGTTCTCCCTGTGCCGCTCATTCCACACCTGCCTCTGTTCAAGGTCAGATGGTCTTTTGTCCCATGGGAAAAACAAGTCCCAAGTATAAACAAATGAAACCACAAAAAGTTTCAATAAAGCTCAATTCCCATGCCACTATATTTCCACAGTCCTATAGGGGGAGTATTTCAAAGTTTCAAAAAAGAAAGGAACTATTTTCCGCCATTGAGGTTCCTCAATTCCCCATGTTAAGTTTTGTAATTCCCAAACACAAGAGGAAGGTTTCCAGAACTTCTGATCTCTTAAATTCCAGCCACAAGATATCAATATAGGTCCATGCGACAATGTTTAATGTTAATATCTCAGTCTATGCAACAATTTCAATCTCTGCAACAATGTCGTCAGTTTGACAGCAGTTTGACAGTTCTTTTTCTATGCACTGGCAGCCCGATGACGGGGTTATCTCTTTCAACCCCGTTTAGCCCAGAAATAGGAGGATAGTTCCAAAGAATAAAAGTCTATAAATCACACAGTTCTTTCCTTTTTATCTTCAAAATGTAGAGTCTATCAATGCACCCTTTCTTCCATTTTTACAATCCCTTTTTAGATACTTCAGCTCGTTTCCGAGCCCTTGCTTTGGTCTAATTAGCAGAGTCGGGAGGCGGACTTCCTGTTACTCGCCTCCCGCTTTCAGCCAAATTTCTTCAATTTAAGTTAAAAAATTTAGGTCCCTTACTCACGGGTATGTTGCTCCAATTCCGATAATTTCAAGAAGAAAGGTCAGCGCTCATCATCAGCAGCAGCAGCGCGGCTTTGCTTCCACGAAAAGAGCGATGAACTCACAGCGCCGCTCCCCCTTTCACGTTCCGGAGCCTCTTACGAGGCTCCTTCCCCGCTTCTGGGGGGGCTCCAGGCGCCCGCCGAGTCCCACGGCCGCAGGCTCGCTCTGCCTGCGGTTTTTCTTAATGGGTCTCCGCTTTGCCGCAGCGGACGACCCTTTTTCGCGGAGCCCCTCTTCACAGCGCGAAGAGGACCGCCATTGCTGTTTCACGCCGCCTCTGGAAGGTGTTGATTTTCGACAAGATTTTTGCAGCAATTTGTGAAATTTCTCAAAAATGTCTGTGCTCCAGAATGGCCACCCAAAACCACGATTCCTTTAAAAAAAAAAAATTGATTTGACTCCTAATGCATTATAATACTGATTTGCAGATCCCTAGGTTTGGTGGTGAACACAAACCCACCAAATGGAATTTGGCAGTGTCAGTGTTGTTGTTGTTGATGATGATGATAATAATAATAATAATAATAATAATAATAATAATAATAATAATTATTTATTTATACCCCGCCTATCTAGCTGGGTCTCCCTTACTCTGGACGGCTCCCAACAGAATATTAAAAACACGATAAAACATCAAACATTAAAAACTTCCCTAAACATGGCTGCCTACAGATGTCTTCTAAAAGTCAGATAGTAGTTTATTTCCTTGACATCTGATGGGAGGGCATTCCACAGGGCGGGCGCCACTACTGAGAAGGCCCTCTGCCTGGTTCCCTGTAACCTCACTTCTTGCAGGGAGGGAACTGCCAGAGCTGGACCTCAGTATCTGGGCTGAACTATGGGGGTGGAGACGCTCCTTCATAACAACACTCAAGGGGCCAGATTCAGTTCTCCTAACTCCTCTAAACAAGTGGTTGGTGATTTTAGCACAAACCAGCTACTTTGTACTCCACCAGTCCAGTGGCTAGAAATGCGCACACAACTGTGAATACTGGATCCATAGGTCATACATGTGGTTCTCAACTCTTTGGGGGGATCTGGAAATGTTATTCTATATACAGATTGCCCACAGTGAACTGTAGTCCCTCATCACAACTATTAACAGAGGCAGTTTTAGGGGAGTGCAACCAATTTGGAGGGTATGAATGTTCTCTCTCCCTCTGTGTGCCATTCTCTCTCTCCTTCAGACATGTAAAGTTCAGAGGGTGGCAATATGAGAACGGGCCTTATCTGCCAAAGCTCCCTTTTTGTGGAATGCTCTCCCCAGGGAAGTTTGCCTGGTGCCTTCATTATATATCTTTAGGTGCCAGGTGAAAACGTTCCTCTTCAACCAGATTCATGCCCTACAGGCTTTTAAATGTCTGTGGGAGGGCAGGGGGCTATTGTTTTGTTCTTTTGAACTATTTATTTGTGCTTTTACCTCATATTTTTTACCTTTTGAACCACTCTGAGATTTTGTGATAAAGGGCAGTATAGAAATCCAATGAATAAAATAAATAAATAAAAACATATTGGGACTCTGAAGGCACGCTACCTGGTGAAACAATCCCCTTCAGGAGCAGAGATGTTGGGGATGGTTCTCTTAGCTAAGCCATTCACAGACATGTCTTTGTTGTTTAGTCATTTAGTTGTGTCCGACTCTTCGTGACCCCATGGACCAGAGCACACCAGGTACTCCTGTCTTCCACTGCCTCCCGCAGTTTGGTCAAACTCATGATGTCCAACCATCTCGTCCTCTGTCGTCCCCTTCTCCTTGTGCCTTCCATCTTTCCCAACATCAGGGTCTTTCCCAGGAAGTCTTCTCTTCTCATGAGGTGGCCAAAGTATTGGAGCCTCAGCTTCAGGATCTGTCCTTCCAGTGAGCACTCAGGGCTGATTTCCTTAAGAATGGATAGGTTTGATCTTCTTGCAGTCCATGGGACTCTCAAGAGTCTCCTCCAGCACCATAATTCAAAAGCATCAATTCTTCGGTGGTCAGCCTTCTTTATGGTCCAGCTCTCACTTCCATACATCACTACTGGGAAAACCATAGCTTTAAGTATATGGACCTTTGTTGGCAAGGTGATGTCTCTGCTTTTTTGCTTTTTTGTTTTTTCTAGGCCTGTGTTTAAGAGGACTGCATTTTTTCAGTGCATTAAAATGTGGAAAGCGTCAATACGGAGGCCCAAGATGAGTTCAGTTTGAGGTTCTCTCTCATAAATTACTATGGGTTACTATGGGTTTTCATTTGTAAATAGAATATATGACAGACTGCCTTTCCATACTAAATTCTGAATGGTAGACTTGAATGTCTGCCATCAATTCCCCCCAAGTTGCTTTTGGCGAGCCGTTCCATCTGTGCGTTCGCTCCCCCCCCCCACTACTGGCGATTTGGGGATAGTGAGGCAAACCCACCTCACATACAGTTGTTCTAATGACAGGACTGCAATGAGATCACCGCGGAGTCCTTTGCAGTTCTAAAGAACTGTATACCGTAGATACTATCTGGTGGTTATGACTCATATTTTTAAAATATTTGCAACTAGTGCAAAACTGTTGATAACTTTCTGGTTCTCGGGGCCTCACTGGCTTGCAAACAATGCCCCATGGTGGTGAAATAAAGTTATGACATTCTTTTATGCATGTCTTATTCTAGTCTGTGCTATGGATGTGGCTGTTGCTGAGCATTAGACCACTCAAAGCCTGCAGGAAAAGAATGGTCTGCTTAGTTAAAATTAATATGAAAGATGCAATCCTTGTGTAATCACCACCCAAGGGCAGAGGAAGGGGTGTGCGGTGGGGGCGAGTCACCCCGGGTGTCACCACTGAGGGGTGTGTGTGGAAAAATTCCAAGCGGCACTCACCACGGGGCCTGCAGCGCGCCCAAGCCATCTCTTTCTTGGGAGAGATGCGGTGGCTTATGCACGCAGGCTCCGCTCTGCCCAAATGGACCACCCGCTGCCTCCCCCTCAGCTGTAGGGTGGCTGAGTGGGAGGGGGCAGGCAGGCTCCTTAGAGGCCCCCATGGAGTGTTCTGCCCTGGCTGGCCCCACCCCACAGGCAGCTGGCCCTGCCCCTGGATGCAGGGCACGCATGCCGCCCCAGGCGCCCAATTGGCTTGCTCTGCCGCTGTCACACACCCCAACCACTGCTTCTTGGACCTTGTTTTCCCCTGTGGTTGTCAATAGATTCAGCCTTAAATATGCTCTCATAGGCCCCTTCTGGCTTCCTTTCCCCCTTTCCTCAAGCCGCCTCCATCTCCATTGCCCTCTTAGTCTACTTTCTCAAACCCCTGCCTCCTCACTTTGCCTTGCCTCCTAGCCGTGAATTTGACCTTGGAAAGAGAAAGGAGTTTGAAGACTGCCCCAAATACACAGTGCTCTTGCTTTTAAGTGTGGATCCTGTTATAAGAGCATTAAGATCATAAGGACATCTCATGTTACCTAACTGTGGATGCGCTGAAGCACATTGTGTGAGCTGTGTTTTGTTTTGTGTAGGCATATTCTTTGGTTCAGAGTGGCTAGGAGCCTTCCCATTCATGTGTGCACACCCTGGGCCTTTCCACCACTGTTTTGGGCTGCCAATGGGAGGGCACTGATACAGCTCCTTGCGTCTGCACAGCCCCTACCTTCATTTTGTTTTCATCAGCCCAGAGGAAGGGAATCTACCTGTCTTTTTCCACCAGTTGTTGCTGACAGTGGCGTAGTGTGGGGGGGGGAGGGGGCCCGGTGCCCTAGTCTCAAAATCTGGGGGTGTGCAAACCAGGAGTCACCCCAATGATCCCTGTCATGCACCCGCTGAACAGTGTCGCGTCCCTGCTTGCTGAGTGTTTGTTTGTGGTATTTTATTTTTAAAAGCAGCTCTTTTGCACAGGACTGCTCCTGCACTCTCTCTCTCTCTCTCTCTCTCTCTCTCTCTCTCTCTCTCTGTGTGTGTGTGTGTGTGTGTGTGTGCACGCGCAAATTTGATATATTGAAAAATGAGTACTTTGCTCAAGTAAACAAATGTTTGTGTGCATGCCCGCAAGAGCTCTCGGGGTTCCTGGCCTAGAGCGACACAGGCAATTTTTGACTGCTCTTTTGTGCAATTCATTGTAGGGTTTGAGATTGCAAGCCTAATGGGCTAGGGTAGCCATTTATGAGGCTGGCCACTCAAGAGGAATAATTGCATCACCAAAAGAGGACAAAAGAAGGTGCCAATTTGCATTAAAGTTATATGCGCAGAAGCAAATTTAAAAATGACTTCTGCAGTTTAAGTGGAAATATCACCATAGTGGGCAAGACTGAGACCAGTTGATTTGTATGTCCACTCATCTCCTCTCCAGGTGGTATCTGCTGATGGGCAACTTGAAGGTCCCTGTTCAACCTTCTTATGCTTCTTTGTTTTAAAACCAGACTTGGACCCAACAGCTTTCCAAAAAGAGGGTGGTGAACCTCAGGCCTGGGGTGTGTGAATGTGGCCCTCCACCCCTCTCTCTATGGCCCTTGGAACTCTCCCCAGTCTAAGCCCCTGATCTGAAGGCCACATTTCTCACTGGCCCTGCTCCACTCAAGTGCTTTTTCCTAGCTAGAACGTGACTTGGCTAAGATAATGCCTCTTGCTTGCCTGCATGGAGGATGGAGAGGGAGAGTATTTGATGGTTGAACTACAGTTGTACCTTCCTTGGAAGTTGAATAGAATCTGTTCCGGAAGTCCGTTCGACTTCCACATTGTTCAGAAACCAAAGTGTGGCTTCCGATTGGCTTCAGGAAGCTCCTGCAGCCAATGGGAAGCCACAGAAGCCACGTTGGACGTTTGGGTTCCAAAGAACTTTCGCAAACCAGAACACTCACTTCCGGGTTTGTGGTGATTGGGAGCTAAAACGTTCGAGTACTAAGGCGTTCAGGATCCAAGGTAGAACTGTATTAGATTACTGTTCAAAAGTAGGAATCACCTGTCTTGGTCCACCCACGTTCACTTCTCTCCACACCCATCATTGGCATGTGGTCCCTGGAAAGTTGCTTTTGGCCTGAAAATTCCCCCTCTGCTCTGGTGGAATAGAGCAGTGTTTCCCAACCTTGTGCCTCCAGATGTTTTTGGCCTACAACTCCCATCATCCCTGACCACTGGTCTTGCTAGCTAGGGATGATGGGAGTTGTAGGCCAAAAACATCTGGAGGCACAAGGTTGGGAAACACTGGAATAGAGGACTATCCAGTGACAGCTCTTCAAATAGAGGAACGTTCTGTGTGAAGTATAATACACATGGCCACACTACAAACAGTACAATCCTTTACTCAAAAGTAAGACCTGTTGTGGAGAAGGGGGCTTACTCCCAGGAAAACACTGATGTGTAGTTGTTTTGCATCATGTCAATTTAATTTTGGAGAATATTGTCTGTGCTGTTTTGAATTCCATTCTTGGTCACTAGGTGTCGTTGGACAATTTAATTGGAGGACTGATGACAGTTCAGTGACAGCCTTGGGGGGGGGGGTGCAAAGCAATTGTGATTAATGCAAGGATACAGTTGTATCACTGGGATAAAAGCTCATAACATAAATAATAAATGCTACTTGAGAAATAGCCAGATACAACCCTACATTATGAAACAAAAGATGTATGAATCAGCCAACGTCATTTCAAATCCGTGAAAATGCAAATAAAGGAGAACGTAATTTGAAGCCGGAAATAATTAGGTAATAATAATAAGTTTTACAATCAAATTTCTTCTTTGGAGAACAAAAAAAAATAATTACTTTTAAAAAATCCTTGGATAGATGAGATGTTCAATCTGAAGCTGTGTGTGTTTGTGTGAGAGTATGTGTGTGCAGCACAAGAACTATTGTGGCTTTATCTTCCAGTACTGCTATGTAAAACGTATGGCGAAGTGTGCTTGACGTTGAACAGAAGTGGCACATTCCCTTTCAAGAGACTTCACAGTCAGTCAAAGAGTCAGTTCACACATTACAGACCAGTTGAAAATCTGATGCACGTACAGTACATGTATTCCATGCAATGTCTATTCCAGGGGAATATAATTTCCAGGAAAAGACGGATGGCTGTGATTCATCTACAACAAATGAGAAGGATACCTGTTGATTCAATTTATTTATTTATTTTAATTAGTAATTATATTGCACTATCAGCTCATATAAAGGAACGCGGGAGGTGCTGTGGGTTAAACCACAGAGCCTAGGACTTGCCAATCAGAAGGTCGGTGGTTCAAATCCCCGCGAAGGGGTGAGCTCCCGTTGCTCGGTCCCTGCTCCTGCCAACCCAGCAGTTCGAAAGCATGTCAAAGTGCAAGTAGATAAATAGGTACTGCTCCGGTGGGAAGGTAAACGGCATTTCCGTGCACTGCTCTGGTTCACCAGAAGCGGCTTAGTCATGCTGGCCACATGACCCGGAAGCTGTACGCCGGCTCCCTTGGCCAATAAAGCGAGATGAGCGCCGCAACCCCAGAGTCAGCCATGACTGGACCTAATGGTCAGGGGTCCCTTTACCTTTACCTATCAGCTCATATAGTGCGTTAAATTGTGGGTTCCAGGCCAGAAGAGCTTACAAGCAAGTGCCAAACTACATGTCATACTGGGTGTACCATGATTGATTTCTCAGAATATTGTATATCTTTTTGGTTTCTTAAATTCAGACATGGGGAGAGGGGCTGCTAATATAATTACGGAGCAGTGCAGAGAAATCCACCCCCTCACCCACCATCTTCCGTTTACAGTCACCTTATTCCAATCTTCTACTGCTTTGCAAGGGGTGGGAGAGAGATAAAGACATGATAAAGATGCCTGTGTTTCTTTTCCTCCACAGCTTGAAAGAGTAAAGCAGACTGGGAAAACAACACATATTGAACAGCTTAGATAAGTCCCTAACTTGGTGCTGTTTTTGAAATCAAATTATGCATTTACTTTAAAAAAAAAACACCTTCGGCCACTGATCTCTCCTGGCATGTGTCATGTGGCCCTAAATTCAGAACTCTCATGGGCACAGAGGGCATAAGGGGATAGCCATAATTTATGAAAGACTAGAAGTCATAAATTCTTGAGAAAGAAAGAATTCTCCATGAGAGAAAGACAAAATTTCCACAGATTTTGCTAGTGGCTGTTAAGACTCTTCTTTTACAAAAACTGCAACATTTTGAAACCTTATTTGCTGACTGTGCCTATGGCTTTTGCCAAGTATGTATCTGGATGTGATTAAATGGAGGTGTAAAGCAGGGATCAATGTACATACTTTGTAACTGCATACTGTTCCACAATATACTGGTAATGTGACCTCTTCCAATTAGAGAAATGTGTGCTTATCACTGATATATTAATGCTGATCTGCAAATTACAATTAGGTGTTTAATTAGCACACATTGAGGCACCCTGAATGCCTCATTAACTGATAATGTAAATTATCTGACTGAATATTAATTATCAACATTTTGTAACTTGACCCTTTGCTTGGCTGCAATAGTGAACAAGCACGGAACAATTAACTATCTCCTATGACCCCAACTATGTTATAAGGCTATACAGGTTTTATGCCACTTTAGGCTTCTTCCAAAGAATTATTGGAATTGTAGTTTGCTAAAAGTGTATTGACTTCTCTCTTAGATATCCCCAGAGCCTTCTCATGAAACTGCAATTCCCAGAGTTCCCCTTCTCTGGGAAAGTAAATGACTTAAAGTCTATTTGCGGAGATGCTCACTGTAAATATAGACTTTCGTTTGAGTAAAAGGAGCGGGCCTCTCCTCTCCTGGGGAGGAATAACATGAAGACACCTGTTATTTATAACTTGGTTTGTTAGATTTGGAATGGTCAGACTCATAACCGGGACCTGTCAAATGTTTCTCTCATTTTAGATCTGGTGTAGTGATTTTAAGTGTAATGAGAACCAAGAAGTCATTGGTTCAAATCTTGCCTTTTAACCACGCACTCAGCCTCCCCCTAAAATCAGGAAGTGACAGCTCAGCTCCTTGTCAATATTTTGTCCTTTGTGTCTTGGACTGGATGACTTCCTCCTGTCATTTAACTGCATGCATGTCCGTTTTGAAAATTGCATTTTATTTCATAAACAGATGTTTTATTCGGAAAATAGTCCTGTATAGGTGTCTGCTGAAACATGACAGCTCGAGATGATTTCTGTGCAAAAGAGCAATCCTTGCTCATGAAAAGAACAACAACGGGGAATGCATTTTTTTGGTTTTTAAAATTCACAGTAAGAAACGGATTCAGCCAGGCATGCTAACCCCACTTGCCTGGGAGCAAGCCCCATTGAATTCAGTGGGAGTTACCTTGGAACAGGCACGGTTAGGATTGCAGCCTCCATGCATATGGTCTTCTTCTAGCAATAACAACTTACACAAAGTCAATAAACAGCTATTCAGGGAAAAAAGAAAAGCAATAAGGCACCTGTCGGGACAGTGGCAATTGTACATCAATGAATATGCAAATGACATACTTTGCAAAGCAATTTACGTATACATTTTCATATAATATGCAAAACTTTGTAGAGAACTTAGTTGAAAATCATTAACAGCAAGAGTCCATGTGACGATTGGGGTTGAATGGGTGTACTGAAAGAAATCTAGCTGAATATCCATTTTGAGAAGATTCCTCCAACATCCCTTAAATACACAACAAAATATGTCCCCCTCCCCTGCCTCTAACACAGACAACAACCCAATGCCACTGAGCATGCTCAGTTCTCATTGGGTTGTTTTTTTTTGGGGGGGGGGGTCCTCCCAGCTTTGCTTCTTCTCCTTTTCAATGATAAAGATTATTGTGCTTCTGCAAACCTTGATTCTGGTACTTCCCTTTTGGGGGTGGATAGTGGCATTTTGCCTACATTAGCAGAGTGGAGGACCTACATTTTTTAGGCCCTGAAGCTTGAACTGTTGTGTGGGTCCCTTTGGAACCAACAACAAGGTCTGGGCACCCAGGGTTATCAGGGCTTTTTTTAGCTGGTACTCGTCTGAACTCAGTTCTGGCATCTCTCAGGTGGGTGCCATTGCTTTTCCAAGAGAACGGGGGAGGTGTTCGTGGTGAGTTCCAGAAACTCTTTTTCTAGAAAAAAATAGCACTGATTATAGTTGTATTTAACTTGTATTTAACTTTTTGGGTATTGTATAGATATTAATGCTGGAGGAGACTCTTGATACAGGAGGAGACTCTTGAGAGTCCCATGAACTGCAAGAAGATCAAACAAAGGTCCATATACTTAAAGCTATGGTTTTCCCAGTAGTGATGTATGGAAGTGAGAGCTGGACCATAAAGAAGGCTGATCACCGAAGAATTGATGCTTTTGAATTATGGTGCTGGAGGAGACTCTTGAGAGTCCCATGGACTGCAAGAAGATCAAACCTATCCATTCTGAAGGAAATCAGCCCTGAGTGCTCACTGGAAGGACAGATCCTGGAGCTGAAGCTCCAATACTTTGGCCACCTCATGAGAAGAGAAGACTCCCTGGAAAAGACCTTGATGTTGGGAAAGATGGAGGACACAAGGAGAAGGGGACGACAGAGGACGAGATGGTTGGCCAGTGTTCTTGAAGCTACCAGCATGAGTTTGACCAAACTGCGGGAGGCAGTGAAAGACAGGAGTGCCTGGCGTGCTCTGGTCCATGGGGTCACGAAGAGTTGGACATGACTAAACAACAACAACAACAATAGATATTAAGCTATGTGTGGATGTATACTGCTGATTGTGTTCTATGTCATAAACTGCCCTGTGGTCTTGCAATAAAGGGCACTATATAAACTGTTTAAAACATTCCAGGCCCCATTGGCATTCTAAGAGAATGATGTGGGAATGCGGAGAACCGAATTTAAGATTGGAAAAATGTGTTAGCGTTTTAGTGCACACTCGGTACTCACTGGACTTCTTCAGAATTTATTTATTTATTGCAGGTGTAAGGTGTACATATGGTGCTCAATCCCAGACACATTAATAGATTTCTCCATTGATTTTTATAAACAGCCTTGACTTTCCCTCCCCTGGGAACATTAAAAATAGTTCCTCTGTGTGAATCAGGAAATGAACTATCCAGACAAAGGGATTGTTTTTCTCTCAACCTTTCCCCCCATTCAATCCTTCCTCCTACCTGGTTTTTATCCCCTGCCCCAAGCAGTCATTCAACATCCTGTAAACACAAAGCACCCTCAGTCTTAGCTGGGTTGTTTTGTGCCTGGGGTGGTGGTGTTTTGGCTACATGGGCGATGGCAATCATCTCTGAATAACAGGAAAAGAGGGAGTGATACCCTCCACCAGTGGATCTGAACTTCAAAGGAGGCCTTTAGTTCCAAAAAGTGGAATCTAATTGGGAACATCGCAGGTGCCTTTTATGACTTTGAGCAACGAGTTGAGCCAAGCTACCATCTTCCTGGAAGGGGCAAGCCATATCCCTAACTACCCTGCAACTCTATCTTGGACTGTGGCACTTCCAGAAATATTTTAGCAACTGGCAAATCTAAATTGCTGGCACCGAATCCCTTCCTGATAATGTTACATTCTGGAAGCTGTAAAAGAGAAAAAGAAAAAAAGAAGTTTTGATATTTCGAAGAGGCCACAAACAGAAATCCAAATAGCACTTAAAATATTAACTGTACAAATGTATCCAACTTAGCTTCATTCCATCTCTTTCTTATTTAGTTTTCATCCGACTATTCTGTCTCTCCTCCACCCCCCCTCCTTGCTTTCCATCTAATTGAATTGAGTGAAGCTATGGAATTAATGCTGCATAGGGGAAATATCCCATGTTGTGATTTTTGCTTGGTCTACACAATCTAGGAAATATGAGACATGGTCCAGATGCTGCTGAACTTCTTCAGCTCCCATCTTCCCCAGTCAGCAAGGTCAATGGTCAGGAATAACGGGACCTGACATCCAAAACATCTGGAGGACACCAGCTTGAGAAAGGGTGGCACACTAACCTTGTGATGTGCTGAGTCCTCGTGTGATTTCCTCCCCTCATTTCCAAAACGTATCATGTGCAGGTGCCGTGTTAAGTATCCTACTTTCCACCTCAGGAGGACACAGGAAGTTTCTCAGTCAAAGCTTTGGTCCATCTTCTAACTCAATATTGTGTTTATTGACTAGATCTCCAGGATTTCAGAGAGAGGACATCCCAAGCTCTCATGGAGATATCAGGGATTGAACCTGGAAATGGTCTATGACAGCTGCTAAGCTATGGCCCTTCCATTAGTTATCCAACCCAAGAATGACTTGGTGTGCTCTCCTAATTGAGTGGTAAGTTCAAATTCACACTCAGCCGTAAAGCTCACTGGCTGACCTTGAGCCTATAACTCTCTCTCAGCCTAAGGTACACTGGGAGCGATACATGTACAATTGGAGTTTCTTGAGAGGAAAGGTTGGATATATATATATATATATATATATGCTTTCGTAGATTTTCACGGGTACAGGAATGCAGGTTTTGGTGTCCTCGGGTGTCTTCCCGTGTAAAAGTTGGGGTGTCTAGGCGACGTTTCGACGAGGTCTCACTCGTCATCTTCAGGCTGGTGCTTTCAGCTTCTTGTTACTGGAACAGAGCGGGATCTCAATGTTTGAGTTCCTATAAATACTGTAGAGGGGGTGTGGTGTCTAGCCTCCAATGTTCTGGGCAGAGAGGAAGTTCCTCTCTGCCCAGAACATTGGAGGCTAGACACCACACCCCCTCTACAGTATTTATAGGAACTCAAACATTGAGATCCCGCTCTGTTCCAGTAACAAGAAGCCGAAAGCACCAGCCTGAAGATGACGAGTGAGACCTCGTCGAAACGTCGCCTAGACACCCCAACTTTTACACGGGAAGACACCCGAGGACACCAAAACCTGCATATATATATATATATATATATATATATATATATATATATATATATTGGTACCTGGGGTTACATACGCTTCAGGTTACATTCACTTCAGGTTACAGACTCCACTAACCCAGAAATAGTGCTTCAGGTTAAGAACTTTGCTTCAGGATGAGAACAGAAATTGTGCTCCGGTGGCGCAGCAGCAGCAGGAGGCCCCCATTAGCTAAAGTGGTGCTTCAGGTTAAGAACGGACCTCCGGAACGAATTAAGTACTTAACCTGAGGTACCACTGTGTGTGTGTGTGTTGTCTCTCTGTTTTAATGGGCTTGGAGGGTGGGGGAGCATGTCACACTTGCCAGCAGCTTTGGAAACACTGCTTTGCTCAAACTTGATAGAAGGAGCATTTTCAGAGTCTCCATCTGTCTCTTCGGTTGAGCTGGAAGGACCGCAAAATGGGCCTCAGTAGAAGATACCTTTTAAAAGAAGACGGGTGTGGTGAAGGGGTAACCCAGGGCTGGTGCTCTTTCCTGACACAGTGCAAACACAAGTACCTTGAGCATCTCTGCGATCACTCTCACCTGCAATGCAGATTGCAAGGCAATTGCCCACTGGACCTGCTGCATCTGGCACACAATGGGTTGCCTATCCAATATGCAATCAGACTTTGGGTTGGTGCGCTTAATTCAGCTTTGAGTTATCCAGACAAGTGATCTGCCTGGAACAGAGGGGAAGAAATGCATGCAGCAGGAAGCAGGCAAGCAATGACGCCACACAGCAATAAAATTACAGTCTCAGCTAATAACCTTCTTGCTGCAGACTGTTTGAATTGTTCCAGCCCACTCTTTGCTAGTCATTGTTCATGACTTGGGGTCATTCTGTCTGCCTTTGCTCTCTGCTTGAACGGCAGCTGCTTCAAACAGGAAGGCAGTGTATCAAAAGCATCATCTTACCTGCACAATATCAGTGAAAATATTTTTTATGGTTGCACATTTGTTGTTAAAAAGGCCCTAGCTCCCCTTTCCCAAAACCTTGCTAGCAAGGGAAGTAATGGCCCAACTCAGCATTTTTATTTACAGAACTGTTAGCTGCATAGAGTCTTTCACCATTCTGCCAGCTGTCATCTAATTATTTTTTATTTTAGTACAATGTCATATTCTAAAAATGGTTCACGTGTTTCGTGGCTCATATCCAGCTATTCCTTATGAGGGGGACTTACCATTTTGTCCAGCAACAGGCAACAGTACAGGAATTAAAACTGTGGATCTTAAGCTAGTATTTGGTTTCCACCTTAACATTCACACAAGATTATTCACTACAGCTAATTTTCTTTTATGGCTTTGAACTCATGCAGCAGCAGAGCAGAAAGAGAACAGGCTGTCGATTCCTGGATGTCATACGTCTGCATGGCCTATTATTTCCAGCAGACTGGCAGAAGAAGGCAAACATACAGAATCTCCCAAGGCCACATGAGGGTCACTGTTTCACTGCACCCAGGCAGCTAAATAGTCAGATAAAAGCTCCATGGCCTAGTTAAGGTACAAGTGTTCCCAATCCAGCTGTATAATTTATTATGGCCAAGTGCATCTCTGTGGTGCAGTAACAGCACTCAATGTCTGAGCAAGTATGCTCACATTTATGGAGAAACTCCTACTCCAGTTGTATCTATTTTCCGGACATTCCCGGATTTACAGAAAGAAGCTGTCCTGGTTTCTGATTTGATCCTGATATGTCCCGCTTTTCCTCAGAACGCCGCTATTTTCATTGAATAATTTTTGAGGGTGTGGAGTTATGCAACCCCCAAGCCAAGGAGACAAGTAACTATACAACCTTTAGAAGACATCTGAAGGCAGTCCTGCACAATTTAATAATTTTTTTATATACATTGGAAGCCGCCCAGAGGGGCTGGGGCAACCCAGTCAGATGGGTGGGATATTATTATTTTTATTATTGATATCCCTATTTTTGTCACATTAGTGTTGGAGGATAAAAAGGGACCCCTGACCATTAGGGCGGACCATGAACGAGTCTGGGGTTGCGGCGCTCATCTTGCTCTATAGGCCGAGGGAGCTGGCGTACAGCTTCTGGGTCATGTGGCCAGCATGACTAAACCGCTTCTGGCAAACCAGAGCAGTGCACGGAAACACCGTTTACCTTCCCGCTGGAGTGGTACTTATTTATCTACTTTCACTTGACATGCTTTTGAACTGCTAGGTTGGCAGGAGCAGGGACCGAGCAACGGGAGCTCACCCCATTGCAGGGATTCGAACCGCCAACCTTCTGATCGGCAAGCCCTAGGCTCTGTGGTTTAGAACAACAGCACCACCCACGTCCCTAATGTTGGAGGATATGCTATTGCAAAAAGTCAGTTTTATTTTTTAAAGAAAATGATTCAAACTAGTTTCCTGCACAGCCATGATTAATAAACAGAATGATACATTGAAATGCGTAAATGCCTAATTATACCTTGATGGCATATGTTCTCTCTTTTTTTAATGCATCGATAGCTAGTATTCAATTTTGCGGTGAGATGTAATAAGCCCTGCTCTTTCTGCCCCTTAAAAGTTGGAGCCATATATGCACTTATCTGGGGATTAACTCCAAAGAACTCAGTAGGACTTGTTTCTGAATAAGCATGCAAGGTAAATAGGAAGCTGCCTCACACCACTGGTCCATTTGGCTCAGTCTTGTCTATGCTAATTGGTTGCAACTCCCCAGGGTTTCTCAGACAGGGGTATCTCTCAGCCCTCCCTGGAAATGTCAAGGATTGACGATGGGACCGCCTGCATGTGTTCTCCATTGAGCTATGGCCCTTTCCTAAGTATTGGGTGGGCCACGCATGTGTCAAAACTTCTAGCCATTGAGGTGTGTGTGGGGGGGCTGTTCTGTCTGCAGAAATATGTCGAATCAGGCATGCAATGCTTGCAACTTGACCTCCGAGCAAACTCCTTGGCAAAGTGCCTGGAAGCTTTATATAGTTACCAAAGATTGCTTGTTAAAATGTGATATTTTGGGACTCATCCTTTCCTGAAGGCAAGGCTGGAATTAACCACTTCCCCACATAGTCACTTTCAGCTTTGATGCCTTTGGCAGTGTTGCCCTTTTGCCTTCTCGCTGCTTGCAACAGCAAACTTGTCTCTGAGCACTGCTTTCTCAGGAATACACACGCAAACACAGATATATACAGACTAGTTAGCTGACTCAAAATGACAGGAGATTAAATTAAATCCTGTTGATGATGAAACATTACTTACAGTCCAAGCTCCATTTTATTATATATTCGTTATGCCCTGCCAATTTGCAATAAATGCAAACTTGAAGTCATTTTGACATATTATTTGTTTATTCCTGACATTTCTAACCTGCTCCATCAGTCACACAGCTCCCGCTGCAGCTTATGAGAGATAAAATAATATAAAACAGGAAAAACCCCAGAATGAAACAACATCAGTGGGGGAAAAAAAGGTAGGCTGGAGACTGTACTGATATTAGCAACTCCCAACACCAGCAACTCTTTGATAAAACAAAAATGCTTTTAATAATCATTCACAGATATCAACTGAATGACCCTGTTAAAAAGAAAAAGAAATCCAGCATTTGTGACAGATCTGGAATGGATCCTCAAAATTTCCATTTGTGTGAAAACTGTTTGAGCATCAATCCCCTTCTCTGTGGAAGGTTTTTAATCATGTTTTCTGTCAGGCACGACAGAAGACTGAAAAACCGCTGTCTCATTCTCAGTCATGCATACAGATGCTGATATTCTTCCAACATATTGCCCATGACAGTGATCATTAGCTGCAGATAAATTTTAATCACAATAACCAGGTTCATCACAGCTCAGGCAGACACAAGTAGCCCCTTCCTTCCATTCTCCTAATCTGCAGGGGTAGATTTCCAGAAATGCAATGGGGTCTTGGAATGAGCCCATTTACTGGTTGGCAGCAGCGGCGGACCTTGGGGTCTCAAATTTCAGTGGCTTCCTGTGCAACACCAAGATTTGGTGGCTCCCGCCTCTCCCCTTCTATTCTACAGCATAGTTACGGCACCCCGAGGCTTCAAGCCCAGCTCAACTGAACTGGTCATCTGCAGAGTACACCAAAGGAACTATTCTCAGACTGGTCACATCCAGTCATTGGTGCGGATGGGGAAAAGCACACTTATTCTCCCATGTACAATTGACTGAAGGTGTGGATAGTAAGCTCCAAATTTGCTGCAAAAAAGCAAAAAGAAAAGAACTATTTAGATAAGTGAAGAAATTGCAACAGACACTTCATCTGGTCCAAACTGGAGCAGCCATATACAGACCCTCCAATTCTCCCTATTTTCCAGGGAGAGAGCCCTGGATTTACAGAAGCTGTCCCAGTTTCTGATTTGATCCTGGAATGTTCCGCTTTTTCTTAGGATGTCCCTATTTTCATCAGAGAAATGCTGGAAGGTATGGAGTCATTCAAGAGGGACGCAGGTGGTCTAAACCACTGAACCTAGGGCTTGCCGATCGGAAGGTTGGCGGTTCGAATCCCCGCAACAGGGTGAGCTCCCGTTGCTCAGTCCCAGCTCCTGCCCACCTAGCAGTTCGAAAGCACATCAAAGTGCAAGTAGATAAATAGGTACCGCTCCGGTGGGAAGGTAAACGGTGTTTCTGTGCGCTGCTCTGGTTTGCCAGAAGTGGCTTAGTCATGCTGGCCACATGACCTGGAAGCTGTCAGCGGACAAACACTGGCTCCCTCGGTCAGTAAGCGAGATGAGCGCCGCAACCCCAGAGTCGTCCGCGACTGGACTTAATAGTCAGGGGTCCCTTTACCTTTACCTTTATGGAGTCATTCAACCCCTGAGCCATCTGAAGGCAGTCCTGTATGGGGATGTTTTTTTAATGTTTCATGTTTTAGTATGCTTGTATATAAGTTGGAAGCCACCCAGAGTGGCTGGGGCAACCCAGTCAGATGGGCTGGATATGAATATAAAAATTATTATTATGAATATTATAATGGAATAGGGCATCCCTATTTCCATCGGAGAAATGTTGGAGGATATGCATATATATGACTGGTTGAGGTTCATAAAATCCCTGTTTTAAAACAACTGTGCAGGTTTCCATTTGGTTTCCAGCTTCAATTCAAGGTGCTCATGTTAGTGTCTCCATCCCTCCTGATGTTCTCAGGTATTAAGATTGGCAAAGGGTGCTCTCTTGGTAGTTCCACAGCCCTCAGAAGTGCAGGGAATGGTGACCTAGGAAATAGCTTTTTACCCTTTACCCTGGCCACTGACAGTTAAGTATTTTGTTTTGTTGGAACTACCTCTTTGCTGAATTTGCACTTTTCTAGCTGGAAGGATTTTACTTCTTTTTGTAATTCTATTTTTTTTTTTTTTAAATATTTTTATTGCTTTTTTAGAAATACAGAAAAAAGAATAAAGAGTGGTTATAAGAAGATAGGGTATAGGTAACAAGTTTCCATAATCTTTTTCCTTCTATTCTATAGGACTTCCCCACATCCTCCGAACCCTGCGTTCTCTGTCTTATAAAACATCAGCAATTTGTTAACTTATTTCAAAACTTATTGTAACTTCCATTTTATCATGTTCCCTATTTTCAATTTTACTGTCGCTCGATTCTTATATATTTTATATTAAACACAATAAAGTTATTTCATTATTTTACCTCTGAATTCTTGTGTCTTAATTTTCATTCCAATAACTTACATTTGCTGAAGCTAGAATTTCCTGAAAGGTGCATTTTTTTTTTTTAACATTCATACAACTTATAGTGTTTTTTCAAATAGTCCTTAAACTTTTCCCAATCCTCCTCAGTTGTTTCTTCTCCCGCGTCTCGGATTCTGCCAGTCATTTCAGCCAGTTCCATATAGTCCATCAACTGCGATTGCCATTCCTCCAGCGTGGGTAAATCTTGTATCTTCCAGTATTTTGCAATCAGGATCCTTGCTGCTGTGGTAGCATACATAAAAAAGGTTCTGTCCTTCTTAAGCACTCTCTGGTCCACCATGCCCAGAAGGAAGGCCTCTGGTTTTTTAGGTAAGGTAAATCTCAATACCTTTTTTAGTTCATTATGGATCATTTCCCAGAAGGCCTTCACTTTCGGGCAGGTCCACCAGAGATGGAAGAATGTCCCTTCCGCCTCTCCACATTTCCAACATTTATTGTCAGACAGATGATATATCTTGGCTAACTTGACTGGGGTCATGTACCACCGGTATACCATTTTCATAATATTTTCCTTCAAGGCAGTACATGCCGTGAATTTCAAACCGGTGTTCCATAACCTTTCCCAGTCTGCAAACATAATGTTATGCCCCACATCCTGAGCCCATTTTATCATAGCGGATTTGACTGTCTCATCCTGTGTATTCCACTTAAGCAGCAAGTTATACATTCTCGAAAGTAGTTTACTTTTTGGCTCTAACAATTCAATCTCTAGTTTCGATTTTTCCACCTGGAATCCAACTTTTTTATCTATTTTAAATACCTCTTGAATTTGCGCATAGTGCAACCAATCTCGTACCTTAGTTTTCAATTTCTCCAAACTTAGCAACCTCCAATTGTCTCCAGTTTTTTCAATTATTTCCCAATATTTAGGCCAATGGGCCTCCATGTTGGGTCTCTTACGTGCCTTGGCCTCCACCGGTGAGAGCCACCTCGGAGTTTTACTCTCCAATAAGTCTTTGTATTTTATCCAGACCCTCCAAATTGCTCTTCTGACAATATGGTTTTTAAACAATTTGTGCACTTTGACCTTGTCATACCACAAATATGCATGCCACCCAAACGCATTGTCAAACCCTTCCAGATCCAGGACATCAGTGTTCTCCAATAAAATCCAATCTTTCAACCAGCAGAAGGCTGCAGATTCATAATATAGCCTCAAGTCTGGCAGGGCAAATCCCCCTCTTTCTTTCGCATCAGTTAATATTTTAAACTTTATTCGGGGCTTTTTGCCCTGCCAAACAAACTTAGAAATATCCCTCTGCCACTTTCCAAAACATTCCACCTTGTCCACGATCTGTAGGGCCTGAAACAAAAATAACATTTTCGGCAATACATTCATCTTTACAGCAGCTATTCGGCCTAACAAGGAAAGTTTCAGTCTTGACCATATATCCAAATCTCTTTTGATTTCTAACCAGCATTTCTCATAGTTATCTTTAAACAAATTCAAATTTTTGGAGGTCAAGTACACCCCTAGGTATTTTACTTTTTTAACCACATTCAGCTCCGTTTCTTTAGAGAACTCATCTGTTTCTGTAACTGACAAATTTTTTGCTAAAACCTTGGTTTTTTGCTTATTTAACTTAAACCCCGCCACCCGACCAAAATCAGAAATTAATTCTAACACTCTTTTAGTGCTGGAGACTGGTTCCTGAAGTGTTAATACCACGTCATCTGCGAATGCTTTCAATTTATATTGTTTCACTCCGACCTCAATCCCCTGGACCAACCGGTCCTTTCTAATCATATTTAGCAACACCTCCAGGACTGAAATAAACAATAGGGGGGATAGGGGACACCCCTGGCGTGTCCCTTTTTCAATTTTAAACTCCTCTGTCACCACATTGTTTACTATCAATTTAGCTTTTTGTTCTGTGTAGATTGCTTCTATACCATTTTCAAACCCCGGCCCCACTCCCATCCCTTCCAAATTTTTCTTCATAAACATCCAAGAAATATTATCAAAGGCCTTCTCTGCATCCACAAAAATCAAAACCGCTCTGGTATTCAGATTTGTTTGTAGAAGTTCCAAAATGTCAATAATGTTTCTTGTGTTGTCAAACAAATGCCTACCAGGGAGAAAGCCAGCCTGGTCTCTGTGAATCACTTCATTTAATACTTTTTTAAGTCTATTTGCCAAAATATCTGCAAAAATTTTATAATCCACATTTAGGAGTGAGATGGGGCGGTAGTTCTTAAGTTGGGTCTTTTCAGTCTCTGATTTAGGTACCAATGTGATGAAAGCTTCTTTCCACGTTTCCGGTGCCCTCCCTCCCTCCATTATCTGGTTGCAAACCTCCATCAAAGGTTGTATCAAATAGTCCTTTAAAACTTTATAATATTTGGAGGTTAAGCCGTCCGGGCCTGGGGATTTGCCAAGTTGAAGATTTTGAATGGCACTTTCAATTTCTTGCTGTGTAATATTACAGTTCAGGTTTGTTCTCATTTCCAGGGGTATTTTTTGTAATCCATTAGTTTTTAAAAATTGATCCACCTCTGAGGCTTTTTGCGGCCCTTGTGTATATAGTTCTTTGAAATACCTCTGGAAGCACTTTCTGATTTCCTCGGGTTTCTGAACCATTCTCCCTTCGATCTCTAGATTTGTAACCGTATTAAGCTTTTGCCTCTTTTTCAACTGCCAAGCTAGCAGTTTCCCACACTTATTCGCCGATTCGAAGGATCTTTGGTTCATTTGTTTAATTTTCCATTCCACCTCTTGATTTATCAGTTTTGAATATTGCGCCTGGAAGAATTTCACTTCTCTTAACACGTCCTTCGACTTAGGCCTAGATCTTAATTTTTTCTCTCCTTCTCTTATTTTCTCCAATATCTTCTCCTTCTTTTCATTCCAGAGCCTTTTCTTAATTGTGTTTTGTTGTATTAGAAACCCTCTCATAACTGCCTTACTTGCGTCCCAGATTGTTCTTTTTTCCACGGTGGTATTCAAATTTATCTCAAAATAGTCTTTTAAGGTTTTTTGGGCCTTCTTCACAATCTCCTGATCTCTTAATAAGGTGTCATTCATTTTCCATCTAAAGGTACCGGTTGTGTTAAGTCTCAATTCCACTTTCAAAGCACTATGGTCGGAGCAGGTTTTTGGGCAGATTTCCACTTTTCTAGTCTTAGGTGCCAGTCCTCTAGTTGTCCAGATTTGGTCGATTCGTGTCCATGTCAGATGAGCTTCAGAAAAGAAAGTCCCTTCTTTCCCTAGAGGGTTCTTAACCCTCCAGATGTCCACTAAGTCCATGTTGTCTGTCATTTCAAAAAAAGTTTTGGGTAGTCTGCCGTCTTTCGATATGTTAGCACTTTGTGACTTATCCATATGTACAGAGACAACCCCATTCATGTCACCCAGCATAATGATGTTGCTATAATCCAAATAATCCAGCATGGTCTCATGCAGCTTCCTGAAAAATTCCGACTTTCCCTCATTTGGAGCATATATTCCTAATATCAAAATTTTTTCTCCTTGTGTCTGTATTTCAATCGCCAAAATTCGGCCGTGTTCATCTTTAAATAAAAATTTCGGTGACAGGCTCTCCTTTGCATAAATCACCACTCCTCTCTTCTTGACTTTGTCCGAAGAAGTAAATTCTTGGCCTAGTCTTTTGTTAATTAACACTTTTCTATGGAGCCTTGTCACATGTGTTTCCTGTAGGCAGATAACGTCCAATTGTTCCTTTTTCAAAATGTGAAAGACTTTCCTTCTTTTTTCCGGGGAATTTCCGCCATTTATATTCCAACTAAGTAGCTGCAGAGACATCCTGAATCAGTTGACGGGTTCTACAATGGGGTATCTAAGCTTCCTCCCGATCCCGGGGGAGGTAATGCTGGTCCTGGTCCTGGTGGTATATCTCTTGGAGATGGTCCCGGTAGTGGTGGAGGCCAAGAAGCTGCGGCTCCTTTTTGCAGGTCCTCC
Source organism: Podarcis gaigeae (assembly GCF_964106915.1). Classification (NCBI taxonomy): domain Eukaryota; kingdom Metazoa; phylum Chordata; class Lepidosauria; order Squamata; family Lacertidae; genus Podarcis; species Podarcis gaigeae. The sequence goes on from NC_139686.1 coordinate 44,901,744, forward strand.
TCGTGGTCGTGTAGGAACTTCTGCTGGTCTTCAGGTGATTTAATCTTTATTTTCCTTCCTTTGTAAGTAAATGAAAGTCCTTGTGGAAACTCCCACCTGTAGGGGATTCCGTTGTGTCTCAACAATTTGGTCAAATCTATATAGGTAGTCCTAAGTTCCAAGAGATATTTGGGTATATCTCTGTAAATTTCGGCCCTTTTACCTTCTACCTCCAAAGATTTCTTAAAATGTAGGCCTAGTATCTTATCCCTTTCTTCTCTTGATCTCAGAGCAACCAAACAGTCTCTGGGCTTATCTTTCTTTACTGATTTTCCCAGTCTAAAGGCTGTCACAATTTTAAAGTCCTTTTCTTCCTCAATTCCCCAGAATTTGGTGAACAAAAGTGTCAAAAATCCCTCTAAATTATTTTGTTCCAATTCCGGGATAGCCCTTATCCTGAGATTACTATCTTTACTCTTCAATTCAACCAATGCCAGATAGGCTTGTTGTTCCCCTACTTGCCTTCTCAAAGGTCTCACCTCTCCTTTAATTTCTTCCACCTTTAAGTTCGCCTGTTCTGCTTTTTGGTTGGCTTCCACAGCTAATTTAAAGTTTTCTGCCGTAGCTCCTTGCAATTTCTCAATTGCCTGAGTGTGCTGTGAAACCTGTTCAGTTAATTTGCCAATAGAGGATGTAGCTTGGTCAATCTTTGATGTTTGATTGTCCACTTTTTGATTTAAGACTGCCAATTGTTCCAAAATTTGCTTTAAAACTGTTTCAGATCCTCCACTTGCCATGTCTTCTGCAGCAGGCTGCACTAGTTCCACCTCCTGTGCTGTCAGCACAGTTGGGACAGATGATCTGCGATGATGAGTTAAAGTTGTTTGCAAAAGTTGCCCAGATTTTTTCTCTTTTTCTTTATCTTTAGCTTTGGCTGCTCTTGTTCTCCCTGTGCCGCTCATTCCACACCTGCCTCTGTTCAAGGTCAAATGGTCTTTTGTCCCATGAGAAAAACAAGTCCCAAATATAAATAAAAAAAAACCACGAAAGGTTTCAATAAAACTCAGTTCCCATGCAACTATATTTCCACAGTCCTATAGGGGGAGTATTCCAAAGCTTCGAAAAAGAAAGGAACTATTTTCCGCCATTGAAGTTCCTCAATTCCCCATATTGAGTTTAATAATTCCCAAACACAAAAGGAAGGCTTCCAGGACTTCTAGTTTTTTAAAATCCAGCCATGAAGTATCAATACAAGTCCATGTAACAATGTTTAATATTAGTATCTCAGTCTATGCAACAATTTCGATCTCTGCAACAATATCGTCAATTTGACAGCAGTTTGACAGTTCTTTTTCTATGCACTGGCAGCCCGGTGACGGGGTTATCTCTTTCAGCCCCGTTTAGCCCAAAGATTGGAGGATAGTTCTAAAGAATAAAAGTCTATACAACCACAGTTCTTTTCCTTTTTAGCTTCAAAATACAGAGTCTCTCAATGCACCCTTTCTTCCACTTTAACAATCCCTTTTTAAATGCTTCAGCTCGTTTCCGAGCCCTTGCTTTGATCTGATTAGCAGAGTCGGAAGGCGGACTTCCTGTTACTCGCCTCCCGCTTTCGGCCGAATTTCTTCAATTTAGTTGAAAAATTTAGGACCCTTACTCACGGGTATGTTGCTCCAATTCCGATAATTTCAAGAAGAAAGGTCAGCGCTCATCAGCAGCAGCAGCGCGGCTTTGCTTCCACGAAAAGAGCGATGAACTCACAGCGCCGCTCCCCCTTTCACGTTCCGGAGCCTCTTACGAGGCTCCTTCACAGCTTCTGGGGGGGCTCCAGGCGCCCGCCGAGTCCCACGGCCGCAGGCTCACTCTGCCTGCGGTTTTTCTTGATGGGTCTCCGCTTTGCCGCAGCGGACGACCCTTTTTCGCGGAGCCCCTCTTCACAGCGTAAAGAGGACCGCCATTGCTGTTTCGCGCCGCCTCCGGAAGTCCCCTCTTTTTGTAATTCTAACTGGTTTATCTGTTTTTTGGCACCTTATTGTTGTAAGCTGCCCTAGAACTGTAAGCTCAAGGGAAGGGAAGAAATCTTATGAACAAACAAACGCAGGAAGCTGTCTTATGCGGAGTCCATCAAATTTAGACCATCTAATTCAGTATCGTCTACACCAGGGTTTCCCAAATTTGGGTCTCCAGCTGTTTTTAGACTACAACTCCCATCATCCCTAGCTAGCAGAACCAGCGGTCAGGGATGATGGGAACTGTAGTCTCCAAACAGGTGCAGGGTCTTCACTTACTGTTAAGATTTGGACAGGGGTGTCTCCCAGCCTGACCCAAAGATGCCAGGATCTGAACATGGGACCTTCTGCTTGCAAAGGAGCTGATCTGCCACTGAGCTACAGCCCTGTGTCTGAACTGAGCAGGTCACATAGGAGCAGGAGGTAATTTCATGGAAATGTTCACATTCCCATAAGGATCCCAAAGTATCTCATGGAAGCCATGAAGAGTTGTACACCTCAAGCATTTTTCTGCCCCTGATGCCTCAATCTCAGTTTATATTATTGATGAGTTTTGGTCTTCCTTGTGTTTATGCAAAAGTACTGTATTTTTTGCTCTATAGGACGCACCGGACCATAGGACACACTGGACCATAGGAGGGGGAGAACAGGAAAAATCCACATAATCCATCATCTCAGTTCATGCTGCAGTCAAAACAATAAAAATTAAACGCTACGTTGCTGCAGTGAAATAAAATCCTAAAAAATTGGCTGCAACTTTTCCCCCTCCCTGACTGGCCTTCCTTTGCTGAGCTCATGGCAAACAAATGAATCAGCGGCACCCGACTCCTCAGATCACTTAAAAATTAATGACACATGTAACTTATCACGTGTACCTTCTGTCTTATGAAACACATGGGGTTTAATTTTATTTTTTAGTGGTTTCTGTTGCTTGTATTTTTCCTTCCAAAAGCAGGCATCTAGGTTTCTATCTGCAGCTCACCCTCCTCTGCACTTTTCCAATCCTATTAATATATAAGTGGCAAAGCTTTGATGAGTTATTTTCAGTGCTTAGAACATCTTAAGGCTTTTAAAGTGTCCTCCTGGTCTTCCATCTTATCGGCATGCAGTAGATTCCTGTGTGGAAGAGCAGTAAGCACATTTGCAGGCCTAATGTCATTTAGCTAAAGAAAGGAGAGTGGCAGGATGTGTTTTGGGAAATTTCACAGATGCAGCAAGAGACCGTCTGTGCACAAAATAATCCCATCTAAGAGCAGAAGTAAAGAGAATGTTTAAGGAGCAAAGGGATAGACAGAGAAGCATTTAGTTTGCATTAAAAATACAACACGAAAGCTGCGCCAAGTCAATCAGTATTCTGCACAAATAAATAAATAAATAAATAAAGAAAGGATTCTGCTGTGAAAATAAATTATACAAGTTTAACACAAATTTCTTCCTCATTTTGCATAATTCATTACATCACGTAGAATTATGAAGCCCCACCCAATGAACCCAAGAAATACTGTTCAGCTGCCACTGGAAGCTGAAACTTCAATTTAAGTGGGTTGACAGGACTGTGTAACTGGGAACTAAAGGGAAAAGATGCAACTTGGTTGTGTTCAACAATAAAACAGTTGCAAGCACATCACCAGAGTGAGAGGTGGGCAAATCTCTCAGCGTCTCATTTTCCCCCATATTAATTTAATTTATCAATTTCATAAAATTTGTATACTGCTTAGAAGTAAAAAAAAACCACGAACAAACCTTAGATCAGTTTTAAAAAAGAATAAAACAATATCATTACCAGTAAAAGCAGTTAAAAACACTATGTAATACATTCAAAAATAATTAAAACAAATGATAGACTAAAAGCGGATTAAAACACAACACAGTCTTAAATTCTGTTCTCTGCATTTCCACATCAGTTTGTGATTTTTTTTAAAAAAAGAAAGTCCTCATGAAAATTCAATAGCAATTTCTCCTAATTTACCATTTACACAAAAAGCTTTTGCAAAACCATTTCCCCTAATGTGATGCATTTTCGTATGTTATTGTCACTAATATGTGCATTTTTATGCATGCTTTATCCCAGTGTATGCATTTGCTTGCACATGACTTGGTTGCACAACTGCATTGCAAAATTCATAGAAGTGTGAATGTCAAAGGATGGCTGCGTTTAGGTTTGCCTATTGTTTCAAGAAGTTTTATTTACATAGTTTTACATTTAAATGTGACCTGAATCAAACTTCTCCTGCATTGCTAACTCAGGAGGTTTTATATGATAATAAATCTCTCCCCAAGTCCACCAACTTGAATACCTGTATCTACAAGGCTCCAGCAGCAACATGAGTTACAAAACAACAACACATTCTTAGGGATGGCCGAAGTCCCTCCATTTGTTAGGTGGAAAATAAGCTGGGACTTTTTCTGGTAGGCCCAGGTAAGACTTCACCAATGGGAGAGGCAGGCCATACTTGAACCAACTGAGGAGAGACTCAGGTGGTCCTTTTGGAAAGCCTAAACGTCACCTGGAAGCAGCCATTCCATGACATTGCACCAGAGGAAGAGATGGGAAGCAGGGCCATTCTGTTGGTTCAGCTGAGAAACCAGCTCCACACAGGTCTTCCCTCAGTTGCCATGTGGCGGCAGCCATTCCACGAGACTGCAGCAAAGGAGGTGAGAAGGTAAGCAGAACCATTGCACTGATTTGGGGAGAGACCAGCTCAATTTGTCTCCTCCTCCTCGCCTTAGTTTTTCCCTCCCCTTCCCCCCACAGTCCAATTACCTTCTGAATCTTGTGGACTGTAAACCTGAGGTAAACAAAGCCCTGTTATTGATCTCTAAGAGCTTTTTTGGCTGAACAATGGGCCAAAAATGGGTCAAATAAATAAATAAGCCCAGTGCCAACTTCCATTTAATGAAATAACAATTGAGTAAATCAGCACTGCCGAAACATTTCATAGTTTATTTCGTCAGTCACTCATCTCTAAATCCTGAAGGAGTCTGAATAATGTAATATTTAGCTGGGGGTCTTAGTTTCATCTACTAGATTGACTGGGATCCAGAGTAGTCCTCAAATTGTTCCATATGTCCAAGGAGGCTCTAGGCTTCCATTTCTCCAGCAGCTGCTCCCCCTCTCCTCCCAGCGCTACCACATGGCAAACCACTTTTGAACCTGAGGAGACTTTCAGAAGCAGTTTGTGATATGGCATTGGATCCTCTGTTTAAAGAAAGAGAAGTCCAAAAATACCGCATATCATGCTCAGCCCTAGTGTGCGCCAAAGTCAGTCTTTGGAGTCTAGCCAGGAACTATGGATGCAAAAGTCTCTTGAACTCAAGCACATCACAAGCTCTGATAAACTCAGTCCACTGTGCGGTTTAACAGATCCGCCAAAATAAGTGGTTTGAAACTCTCGTGGTGGCAGCAGAGTCCTCAGCAAGACTTGTCACAGCTGCCAGGCAATCAACTGTCAGAGAAGCCGTAATGTAAAGCCAAGTATTTTCTCAAAATGAACATCAAAGCTACACTGGGAAGATTATTCGCAGGGCAAGAAAGGCTTGTTCTGTGACAGAGGCCTGTTAACACCGGTCCCTGCTAAGGCTGTGCCATGTGATTTATGATGCAGCTGTTCTCATCTCAGCTGACAGGTCTCTATTCCAGCGGACAGGCAATACTTGCAGCACACAGGAGGACGGGCTTAAAACACAGGCTGCTCGGCTACATTTTGGATTCGGTTAATGGCTCTTGTGAAATGTCTTGTGCGATCTGGAAAATTTTGATGTTTTAAAAACGTGTGTGAGAAAGAAATGGCAGCTATTAGAAATTACAGCTGCTGACATCCTTTTTACTTGCCTCGTTTTATTTGTTTGTAAGCGTATTATTTCCCAGTTACTGCAAGTTCTGGGGCATTAAATTATCCAGAATGTGTCTAACCCCGCCTATGGGAGCATGGCTGCTTGATAACAAATTGCATAGAAACTTCTGTTACATAGAAACAGCACATATAAACTTTGAGCAATAGCTCTTCTGAAGACACTATACTCAGCATTACCACTAAAAACTTAGGTCAACTTTTGCCAGCTTTCCGTATGCTGGCTGGGGCTGATGGGAGTTGGATTCCAAAACACCTGGAGTTAGGCACCAGTTAGGGATGGCTGGGGTAGCATGCCAAAGCCCAGGGGGTAGCACTTTGGGGACAAACTAGACAACGCCTGTGCCCTTTGAGGCAGGGTTGCTGTTTTTCAAAACAACAACAATCCAAATTGCTAGCATGGGTTGCCTGATCTTGATTGTGTCCCTAGCATGAAGGGCAGAGGGCTACAGTCCTTTCTCCCCTGCTATGATCTTGTTTTGGATTGGGAGCGGGGCATGACAACAACAGGGATTGTTCCCATCCCTGTGCAAATGTCAGTATCAGGGAGGAATCCCTATAAAAATTGAGACCATACTGAGTGCAAAGAGTTAATGCCCCTCTACTTCCCCAAGTCAGACCCTCTGCACTCAGGACCAGTGAAATATACTTGGAGTCAAGAGTGGATTTCATGCTCTTTATTCAGCTCATAGTGGTGAAGAGGAATGGAAGTTCCCCCAGAATGTCTGCTTATATACATTATTTACACAGTGGGCTGCACATGACTGGCTAATTCCGGGATTCTCCTATAGGCCAATCAGGTTGTGGATTCACTTCCACCTGGAGCTGGATTGGGTGGCTCCTGCGGACCAATCATAGTGCTGCATTGTTCTAGGACCAATCAGACTGCTGCATTCTGAATCCTATTGTTCTAGGACCAATCAGACTGCTGCATTTTGGATCCTATTCAACTCAGTACATAACAACCAGCAAACAGCAGGCGCTGGGGGTCAGCAATGACAGCTACGTCTCCTGAGTGCTCCCTTCTGTTAGAGGACGAAGTTGTGCTCTTATGCGCTTATGTACCATGTGACCTGTCTTGGACTCCCACAACTAGCCGGCTACCCTCAGGTGCATGGAGGACACAAACACATTGCCAGTGTTGACATAAGATTCAACTGCCAGTCCAACAGGTTTCTGTGTCTGGAATGCAGGTGGGGGCACCATCTCGACCTTCACCTCAGGCAGAAAAAATGCCTTGGGCCAGCCCCATCCACACTGACAATTTGAGTTTGAAAAAAACAAGCCTATGCTTAAGGGTACAGATGTATTACCATCTAGCTTGGCCCTCAGTCTCCCAGAATATTCTGTAGCAGACCTTAAATGCACACAAGACACCGACAGAGAAGTGTCAAAGAAAGACTCCAGGGTGAAGTCATTGGATTTGACCCTGTTGTATTTGACCTCTACGAATGACTAGCTGGCTGCAGAACCTAATTGCTCCTCTCTGCGCTATTGATCTGGCTACATCTATTTATCACCAGTAGTGGGCAATGAGTTGCTCCTAAGCGGACTGGACAGCGCATCCATTTCATTGGTCTCTGAATTCACTTTTGTGCTTGGCGTAGTCCTGCGTACTGGTGCCTTTTTGCATTGCTTGACCTTTCGGCCTCACTTTGTGAATCGGGTGAAGTGGGCTCCCTTGCCTACAAAAGCTTAAATGCAGACTAAAATATGTTTGTCTTTAAAATGCCACAAGATCCTTTGTTGATGCAGAGTGAGCTACATTTGGCTCTGCAGCACATCACCACAGTGCGCAAGATATAATGGTAACCCTGAAGCTGCTTGTGAAATTTTTTAATCTCTGGTATATTTACCAAAGTGAAAGCGTTTATTAAACTCAGAGCAGCAATTACACCACAAGTCTTTGGCATATGTACACACACACACACACACACTTGAGGAATATTATTTCAAGATCGGATCCTTTCTGAATGGCCGCTATTACCTTGGGATGCCCCAGGTGCATGGCTTACGTGAGTTGGTTCAGTAATTTCAAATCATCTTTTGGCATCACCGGAGGGATCACTGTTCATTGGAACTCTGCCAAAAAGAAAGTTAATAGTTCTTTTTATTGAATAAATACTAGGGCGTAAAAGGGAGGTATGGACTGCTGTTGTGTGATCTCCATTAATTCCAACATAGGATACAGTGGTACATCGGGTTACATACGCTTCAGGTTACAGACTCCACTAACCCAGAAATATTACCTCAGGTTAAGAACTTTGCTTCAGGATGAGAACAGAAATCATGCTCCGGCGGCACGGCGGCAGCAGGAGGCCCCATTAGCTAAAGTGGTGCTTCAGGTTAAGAACAGTTTCAGGTTAAGAACGCACCTTCGGAACGAATTAAGTACTTAACCTGAGGTACCAATGTATTTAGTGAGGCTATATAACTTCCGTCTCAATGAATAGGGTCAAACGGCACTAGTGATTTGCAGGTTGCACCAAAAGTTTGATCTAATGCACCATGGATAATAATACAATAACAGGGCATGTCATTTTTGGGAGTGAAACTTATTTTTTGAAAATTGATTCAGTGAGGGGTCTTAAAAATATGTTTTTGGGTGTGGGGAATTCCAAATCTGCTATTATTCTTGTTATCAGACAACATTTGGCTTGATAAGTCTATGTTTAATGAATAAACACATAAACTGCTTTTAGAAAATCCAAGAATTTTAATTTTATCTTCTGAAAATGTCAGGTAATACTTAATAAGAATAATAATACATAACTACAAGTACTTAGCAATCATTTTAAATGATTTCTATGCATTTTAACGCAAATTTTACTCACCAAGGAAAACTAAATTATATTAATTTAACCAAAATATCTTTTGAATTCCCAAGTCATGTTACAAATTTTTAGCACTCATCCTTTTTGGAATTTGAAACTTGAAAAATTCAACATGTCCTAATATAAACATTACTCCCCACTCTACACACAGTCAAGGTAGGAGACAGGATTAGAAATGTAACCATTACAGTTAATGACTACAGTCATGTCCTCAATTAAGCACAGTTGAAGGGAACACACAATTGTACAGATGCACAGTTGTAATGGCCTGGTTTGATAAGCTTTTTTCGGGTCCTTATTGTTTCATGACTGAAGAGATTTGTATCTCTAAATATTGCTATTATTCACATGAAACCTGATTGGCTCACAAAGCTCTTAAACAGAGCTCAGCTTGAGTGCAAGCTCAATTACAGCAAAATTCAACACCATCCCTAGTGCCCACGAATGTAAGGGAAGGAGAGGCAGTTTTCACCAGTTCCCCTTTCCATAGCTGTCAACATACAGATTTGAAAATAAGGGACCAGCAGCCTCGAACATAAGGGATCAGCAGCCAAAATAAGGGATTTTGCTATCGTAAAGAGTTACATACATTGGTAGGATTGACAGATGCTGTCAATCCGGCATGAGGTGGTTGCGGCGCCGTGGCGGCTGCTGAAGCACTGCCCTTCTGCGTCCCTCCCCATCCCCTCCTCTTCCTCCTCCCTCAGGCTGCCTCCTCAGCTGCCACCACCGCTGCCGCCTCCGGGCTCACAGGTGGCATGGGCAAGAGTCTCTCTCTCCCCCCTCTCTCGGGCGGGGAAGGGCTGATGGAACTCCTCGCGCCAGGATGATGGCACCAGCGCACTCTCTCTCTCGTGGCGGAGGACCCCAAGCCTCTGCTTCCCTCCTGAGCCGGGCGAGCATGAAACCTGGGAAATTTAAGGGACATCATCAATAAGGGACAGCAGCGGGACACAGTGCTGGGATAAGGGAGTTTCCCGCCAAATAAGGGACAGTTGACAGCTATGTCCCCTTTCCCTTGCATCCCCTGAATATCAGTTCCAGAAGACTGGAGGAACCTCCAGAAAAGTAAGGAGTATGGCACCAGGGGGCTGCCGAGGAGATAGAGGATAATAATAAAAAAATCACCTTCATTTCTCTAACATTAGTATATGCTTCTAATGAATCAAATGCCATTCTGCAGACAGAATTTCACCCAGTCTTTGCAATGATTTTTTATTGCAGCAGAGAGCATAAAATTAGAAACTAGGTTTGCTAATGAGTTCAATTAAGCTGTCTTCAAGCTATTCAGTGGAAATAAACCAGAGGATACCTGCCTATCATGCATCTCAGTTTGAAAAAGAGAGGTCTTACGATCAAATCTCTTATTGGATATGTTGGGCATTCGAAGACTGCATGTGAATTTAAATTTTTGCCTGATGGACTATGTGAGCAAATTCCCTCATTAAAGTATCTGAAAGTGGAGATGATTTTCCACTACACTGAGAGTTTTTAATCTCCAGATACATTTAAATGAAGAGTCAATTTTAAACACATGTTCGGTGCTGATATATTTTTCTTGGTAGGCATCTTTTACATTGCTTTATAGCATACAGTCATGACAGCTAGTTCCCAAAAGGCAAATCAGTTACCAGATTTCCTTTCTCATGTAGAATATTTGCAAGTCCTTTGCTTTCCAATACATAGGAATTCTAGCAGCCTGCTGCTGTAATATGCCGTGTTTTAGAAACTTATTCCAGAGCCTTCCCAGAACCTGGAATTTGTGCTAAAATCTAATTAAACAAACAAATCTCTGTGTGAGTGCAAGGTTTTGCATCTGGGCTTATACTTTGAATATTTTTTATTCATTCATATATACACATTCTTCTTCTTAAACAAAACTGCATTTTCAAATTCGGTTTAAAAAACAAAATGGGGACCAAGGAGTAATCTGGCATCCTCAGGATCGGGTTTAGATGAAGAGAGGCCCTGGGCTACGCCACTTGTGAGGCCCCTCCCCATCCCCCACCCTCACAACTTGAAGAAAATGGAAGAGTGTTATAAACAAAATTGAGTGAAGACAAGGATGATGAGGGGAATTTAAAATTCTACAATTTACAATTTCTCCTCTAAAGGACATAAGACATTATTGTTAAATACCATGGTGATTTTAAAAAATGCATAAAATTAATACTGAAAAACTTTTGCAACAACTGAACTTTGTAAACCTTTTATGGCCTGGGCAGGCCTGGAACTAGTTCCCATGTCTTGTTCCTCTCTAAGGAATCAAGTTCAGCCTTCATGGCATTTAACCATGGCTCAACATCCTCTGAGGTTAAACTTTGGAGCTCTTGGAAGCTTGAAGATGGACCGGCCCGGAGGCCTGGGCAGGCCAGATGTTGTACCTTGGAAGTCAAACGGAATCCGTTCTGGAAGTCCATTCGACTTCCAAAACATTTGCAAACCCTGGCGCAGCTTCCGTTTGGCTGCAGGAAGCTCCTGCAGCCAATTGGAAGCCGTGGAAGTCCCATTGGACATTTGGGTTCCACAGAACGTTTGCAAACTGGAACACTCACTTCCGGATTGCAGTGTTCAGGAGCCAAAACGTACCAAGTGCCAAGGCTTCTGGCTTCCAAGGTGGTGTTGTTGTTGTTGTTTAGCCGTTTAGTTGTGTCCGACTCTTCGTGACCCCATGGACTAGAGCACGCCAGGCACTCCTGTCTTCCACTGCCTCCCACAGTTTGGTCAGACTCATGTTGATAGCTTTGAGAACACTATCCAACCATCTCGTCCTCTGTCGTCCCCTTCTCCTTGTGCCCTCCATCTTTCCCAACATCAGGGTCTTTTCCAGGGAGTCTTCTCTTCTCATGAGGTGGCCAAAGTACTGGAGCCTCAGCTTCACTCAGGGCTAATTTCCTTAAGAATGGATGCGTTTGATCTTCTTGCAGTCCATGGGACTCTCAAGAGTCTCCTCCAGCACGATAATTCAAAAGCATCAATTCTTTGGTGATCAGCCTTCTTTATGGTCCAGCTCTCACTACTGGGAAAACTATAGCTTTAACTATACAGACCTTTGTTGGCAGGCTTCCAAGGTACGACTGTACTAAGATAAAGTGTGCATAGAAAAACATAATTCTCACAGAAGTAAAATACAGCAAATGCAACTGGAAATGGGCACTGCTTCCCCTCACCCCGAGAATTAAATACATCAGTACTCCTGTTGTGTACTCTTGCCCTTCTTTGGTTTACAAAGCCTGCCCATCATGTCTGAGCAAAGGAAAACGGCAGCACAAAAGTGATCATGCACGTACACCCTGAGAAGCAACATCTCTTGCAAATCCCACTCAATTCTCTTGAAAGCAATTGACTGACTACCTAACAAGAGGCAGAGTTCCACATAAGTCAGCTGCAGCCATTAAGTGGGAGTGCCAGAACTGAGGGTCACATCAGAAATATATTTGTACTGGCGGAGGAGCCCTGCTTAGATTGACGGAGCCATTTCCAAAGTCTGGCACTTACAGAATTTGCAAGACTTGTTATCTTTCGGGGACTTATAAACAAAGCACTTGTTGCCTAGCAACCGACGGCAGCCCAACAGTCAGTTTAAATATATTTTAACATCTTTGTGTGGGTCACAGTAGTAATACTTGCCTTCTCTGATATTTGGGAGAAGGATAATAGTTTAGTGGTGTAGCATCTGCTGTGCGTTAGAAGATTCCAGGTTCCACCTGCAGTTTTTGCAGGTGGGAGCAGGAAGGTCCCATACCTGAAACTGTAGAGAGCCGCAGCCAGTCGGCATCAGAGAGCTTGCTACATTCCTACAATGGGCAAAAATTGGTTTATTTATTGGAAACTTCACTTATTATCTCCAGAATGACGCTACCACTGTATCACCTCCAAAGATGGCCAAATCTGTTAATTCTGGCTTCTCTTTCTCATCTTTCTCTTTCTCTTTTTGTTATGTACCGAGTCGAATAGGATCCAAACTGCAGCAGTCTGATTGGTCCTAGAACAATAGGATCCAAAAGGCAGCAGTCGGATTGGTCCTAGAACAATGCAGCAGTATGATTGGTTGGCAGGAACCACCCAATCATGCTCCAGATTTAAGTGAATCCACAACCTGATTGGCTTACAGTAGAATTCTGGAATTAGCCAATCATGTGCAGCCCATTGTGTAAATAATGTATATAAAGCAGATACCTTGAGGGGACATTCATTCCTCCTCACCACTATGAGCTGAATAAAGGGCATGAAATCACTTTGCGACTCTGAGTATATTTCACTGGCGACGAAGGTGGGATCCCGCTGAGCTGACTGCCACACACAGCACCGCAGCACCGCCACCTGCCGCACCGCTGCCTCGCACCGTGTATCCAGGCTTCAGCTCCGGGACACAAGGAACTCAGAATGGCAACCGACAGCAGCTTCTCGCCGTTCAACCCAGCAACGGGAGACTGGGAAGCGTACGCCTCCCGTTTCACTTTCCTCCTAGAAGCCAAAGGGGTCACCGATGAAGAAGATGCCAAGAAGAGGGCGATATTCTTCAGCGTCTGCGGAGAGGAGACGTTTGAAATCGCCCGGGCTCTCCTTGCGCCTGAAGACGTCGCTACTGTTCCATACAAAACAATAATGGAACAGCTGAAGGGGCACTTTTCGCCGCAACCCTCAGTGGTGGCTCGTCGAAATGCCTTCTATGCAAAGCGGCAAGCCCCTGGGGAAACCATAACTGGGTTTGTGACCTCTCTCCGCCAAGCCGCCCGGTTCTGCAACTTCTCAGAGCTGGAGAACATGCTTCGTGACCGCCTCGTCGGTGGCCTGAGGGATGAGAAACTGCAACAACGACTCTACGCTAAGAAGGACCTAACGTTCCAGGTCGCTCTGGAGGAGGCCCTGGCAACGGAAGCTGCCAAGAGGTCGACGCAAGAGGCACGGCCGAGCCTGCCATCCCAACCGAGGGTCCACCACGAAGACCTCACTGACGACTCAGGATCTGACAGGGAGGAGGTGCACCGAGTACAGCAGCGCACTCAAGCGGCCCATATACCACAGCTGCCTCGACGAGAAGGAGGGAACTGCGCAAGCTGCGGGGAAACTCACGAGAGGAGGACCTGCCGTTTCCGCAATGCAGAGTGCAGGCAGTGCAGAAAATTGGGACACATCGCCCGGGTGTGTCGGGCTCGGCCCACCCGACGCCAGGCATCAGATGACCAATCCAAGAGCCCCAGGTCCCGGGGCCCAACGCACCAAGGCAACTCGACGGAGCTCAGGGACTTCCAGGTATACCAGTTGCCCTACCCCAACATAGAGAAAATTTATGTAGAGGTACGGATAGAGGGGGCCCCATGCCGCATGGAGCTTGACACGGGTTCAAATCTATCCATAATCTCGGCAAGGACCTTAAGGAAACTGTGTCCTACTGGGGGTCCCAAACTCAGGCCGGCCCCATTCACCCTCCGGGACTTCCAGAAACGTAAGGTCCCCACAATGGGGGTGGGGACCTTCAGGGTGCAATACCGAGGGCGGACGCGGCAACTGGACTTGCTTGTGGTCAAGGGCCCCTACATTAGCTTACTGGGATTGGCATGGTTTGGACCACTGGGACTAGCCATCACCGGAGTGAACCACACTACCTTACAAGTGGATGTGGACGCTATATGCAAGGAATTTCCAGGGGTTTTCGATGGGAAATTGGGACAGTATACGGGCCCCCCCATTGCTCTACAGCTTGACCCCGCAGTACGACCAGTCAGGCTCAAGGCCCGCCGGGTCCCGTTCGCCCTGAAACCACGTATAGACGAGGAATTGGACCGGCTAGTGGAGCAAGGAGTGCTGGAGCCGGTGCCTAATGCCCCCTGGGAAACCCCAATCGTCACACCCGTCAAGCCTAATGGTTCGGTCCGCATCTGCGCAGACTACAAATGTACTATAAACAAGGCCCTCATGGCCCATGCATACCCAGTGCCAGTGGTCAGCCATGTCCTTGCTACCCTGGCTGGGTCGAAAATTTTTGGCAAGCTGGACTTGGCCCAAGCATATCAACAGCTGCCAGTAGATGAGGCCACAGCAGAGGCACAGACGATTGTGACGCACAGAGGAGCGTTCAGGGTAAAGCGGCTGCAATTCGGTGTCAGCGTGGCACCAGGCATATTCCAGAATCTAATGGACTCGCTCCTTAAAGGGATTCCTGGCGTCACCCCCTTCTTCGATGATGTGTTGATTGCCGGGCCCACACCAGAGGAGTTTGAGGACCGCCTCCGCACCGTTCTGCACCGTTTCCAGACAGCGGGTCTCAAGGTGAAGCGGGAAAAATGTCTACTAGGAGTGCCTCAGGTGGACTTTCTGGGATTTATGGTGGACGCAGAAGGGGTCCACCCGACTGGGGACAAGGTACGGGCCATTTGTGATGCCCCAGCACCCAAGAGCAAGACTGAACTTCAGGCCTTCTTGGGACTATTGAACTTTTACCATTCCTTCCTTCCCCACAAGGCGGCGGTAGCGGAGCCCCTACACAGACTCCTGGACAAGCGGGCCCCTTGGGTGTGGGGCCAGCGCCAGGAGGCCGCATTCCAGGCAGTCAAGGACTTGCTTGTCTCAAACTCGGTCTTGGCACACTTTGACGAGAGGCTGCCGGTGGTGCTAGCATGCGACGCCTCACCCTATGGCATTGGCGCTGTCCTGGGACACCAACTCCCGGATGGGAGAGAGGTACCGGTGGCATACTTTTCCCAGACACTCAACGCAACCGAGCGGAACTACTCACAAATCGACAAGGAGGGTCTGGCAATTGTGAAGGGAGTAAAAAAATTCCATGATTTCTTGTACGGGCGGCCCTTCACCGTGGTGACTGACCACAAACCGTTGCTTGGCTTGTTTGCCCCCGAAAAGCAGACCCCCCAAGTGCTGTCTCCTCGTGTCCTCAGGTGGTCAATTTTCCTTGCCAGCTACCAGTATGCGCTGATTCACCGCCCGGGGAAGGCGATGGGCCATGCGGACGCCCTCAGCAGGCTACCACTACCGGAAACAGGCCCCGACCCAGCACCTGCACAAGAGGTTATGAGCCTGGAGCTGCTTCCCGACCGCCCCATTCAGGCACAAGAAGTGGCACACCACTCCAAGAAAGATAGGGTCATCTCCCGGGTCCTGGACTGGGTGTGGAGGGGATGGCCCAGCAGCAGGCCTGGGCCAGAATTCGCTGGCTACACAACCCGCAAACATGAACTGTCGGCCCACAAGGGGTGCCTTTTATGGGGAAGCAGGGTCGTTGTTCCCCAGCCCCTCCGCAAAAGGGTCCTCACAGCCCTACATGAGACACACCCAGGGGTAGTAAGAATGAAGGCCCTTGCCAGGAGTTATGTGTGGTGGCCGGGGATCGACGGAGAGATAGAGGCCTGGGTCAAACACTGCCAGGCCTGCCAAGAATCCCGCCCAGATCCCCCAAGGGCCCCAGTCCAGTCCTGGGAGTCCGCCCGAGCACCATGGTCACGCCTGCATGTGGACTTCGCTGGCCCCTTTCAGGGGAAAACATTCTTCATAGTGGTGGACTCCTACACCAAATGGCTGGAAGTCGCACTGGTACCGTCCACTTCTACGTCCGCAGCCATCCGGGTACTACGCAGGCTGTTTGCAACCCACGGGCTCCCTGACACTCTCGTCTCAGACAACGGGACTGCATTTACGTCAGGAGAATTCCAAACCTTCACAGCGCAGAACGCCATCCGCCACATCCGTTCGGCACCATTCCACCCTGCCACCAATGGCCAAGCAGAACGCATGGTGCGGACCACCAAGGACACCCTTCGCCGCATGACGCAAGGGGATTGGGAGTACCGCCTTGCCACATTCCTCCTAGCACAGCACAGCACCCCCAGCTCAACGACTGGCCGGAGCCCCGCTGAACTACTAATGGGTCGGCGCCTTGCAATCAGATTGGACCGCCTTCACCCCGATAGAGCTCAGGATGAGGTAGTGGTAGGGGAAGGCAGGAACCCCCGGACCTTCGAGGCCCAGGACCCAGTGTACGCAAAGAATTTTGGGGCAGGCCCAGCATGGGTACCCGCCACAGTCACCAGGGTCACTGGCCCTGTGTCGTACGAGGTGCTAACGGATGGAGGGCAATGCTGGCGCCGCCACTGCGACCAGATACGGCGACGATTCCCGGGAGAAACCCAGGAGGAGGAAAGGGCAGAGGAGTCCCAAGGGAACAGTGGGGCAGTGAGGCCCATAGAGCAGCAGGGGCCAGCAGGAGAGGCAGAATCAGTAAATACAGAGAGGACCCGTGAGGCCGAAAGGACACCGGAACCAGAACCACGACTGAGCGAGCCGGTTGCGCCAGACCAAACAGCCCCATCACAGCCAGCATCCTTGGAACACGAGCCAGAACCTGAACACCGGACCAGGGAACACCACAGGCCGCAACGGACACGTAGGCCGCCAGCGTACCTTGAGGACTATGAATGCGACCTCCCGGGCAGGACTGGAACTTAGAGGGGAGGGGTGTTATGTACCGAGTCGAATAGGATCCAAACTGCAGCAGTCTGATTGGTCCTAGAACAATAGGATCCAAAAGGCAGCAGTCGGATTGGTCCTAGAACAATGCAGCAGTATGATTGGTTGGCAGGAACCACCCAATCATGCTCCAGATTTAAGTGAATCCACAACCTGATTGGCTTACAGTAGAATTCTGGAATTAGCCAATCATGTGCAGCCCATTGTGTAAATAATGTATATAAAGCAGATACCTTGAGGGGACATTCATTCCTCCTCACCACTATGAGCTGAATAAAGGGCATGAAATCACTTTGCGACTCTGAGTATATTTCACTTTTCATATCAATTTGTGTGTTTTTTCCTCAAGCAAAGTCATCAACATTTTAGTGAAAACTTTTTCCTAATATAAACGTATTTCCCCTAATATTTCTACTTCCCCCAATATAATGCAATCTTGTATGTAATTTTTAACAATATAAGCATTTTTTGCACATTTTGCCTTCATATATGCATTTTTTGGTATACATTACTTACTAAGAATATTACATACAGTGTGGGGTGACGGAACTACATCGTTGCAATATTTACCAGAGGTGGCGGACTGTGTGTCAGTAAGCTAGCCAATTACACTGATTCATAAATGCTCATTACAATATTATGAGCTCAGCATATACGCTGATTTTTATACAAAGGTGGCAGAAGATAGCAGCCATACATTCACTTTAAAGCGATGCTAGCAAGAAGAGGGTTATCAAAGGATCCTGAATTATAAAACAAAGAAGGGGAACCAGTTATTCTTAGTTTACCCTCCAGCTTTCAAAAGTAGAAGATGAAAGCACCTTGCATTAAAAGGAATCTGCTGAATGTGTACAATCCCGCTACATTCATGGGTTTTATAAATCTTTTTTAAGTCATCCCTTTAGGCTTAAGGAACAAGAAGATGCCAATCTGTATACGCTGGTGGCTTTTATTATTTCACACAAATTTTAAATAGTTTTGCAAAACAGTTCCTATCATAACTTACAGTATATAACACGGGTACAGATTATATATTAGGAATCCCGGCTCCTGCTCCCTCCAAGTTCTGCACATTAGGGCTGAGCTGAAAGGAGGTCCTTCCCCCTGGGCTAAACTATCCTTCCCAGGCTCCACCCCATTCCCAAAGGGCAAAGAGCCCCCTAACAGTTTGAGGCAGGTCCTGGCTGACTGGCTGCAGCTAAAGCTCTGTGTCTGGTCCTGGAATATCTGTGTCTTGTGCTGCTTGTGTTCCTGATCTCGCTGGTTCTATCCCTCTGTACTAGAGTCCTGGCTACTGCTCAGGTAATAATACAATGCCCCCACTCTGAATTGGCTCCATGTATCTGGAGCAAATATTTTCACATGCCCAAGTCTGATTGGTAACATAAATTCATGACATCATCTAGTTCATTCTGGGATCCCTAGTTAGCTGGGATTGTCCATGTAACGATTCCCAGGAAGAAGAAGACCGGATAATTCTACAGTGGTGGTTGGGAGCTATGCCAAGCCAACAGCAAACCAGAGAAACGATGCAAGTGAATAATTTATTGGGACTGCATAATTCATAGGGGTTACACACACACACATTCGAAGCACTACAATCTTCATTCAAACCAAAGAAAACATAGACTGGGGCGTTAGGTATCTAACTGCAATCTCAGTTTGATTTAGCAGGCCATGCTGACTCCTCTTGAAAGTGCAGAAATAGCAAGCCCCATCAAACACAGGAAATCAGGAAAGGAACAGGAATATATGACTAGCAGTTAATGGTAAGAAGTGTTGAAAAAAGTACTCTTTTTCCATTGCAGCTATTGAGCAAAAACCAACTCCCTCTGCATAGCACAACCAAATAAAGCTTTCATCCAATCAGAAATCTACAGGCATGTTTCCTATTTCCACTATGAATGTTTGCCTGGTGTAAGGGCCTTCCTAAGAGCTGATCCAAGCAAGGGCTGTGAACCTAAGTATTCAAGTTAAGTTTCACTTTCACAGCATTCCTGGGAGGCAGGGCACTTATTTCACAGCGCCAGCTAACCCTGTGAATTCCAAGGCATCTTTAGAAGCAGTTCCCATCACTGATGTCTGCAGACACCTGCTGGGCAGATATTTAGCAGTGCACTATTTAGCAGCACACTGTTAACCTCTAGATGTTTTTGGTTTAGTAGAACAGGCATGGAGAGCTTCCACCTAACAGAACATCCAAGCACAACAAAGCTGTTCTTTTAGGCAGGGTTCTTCTTTTGCAACTTGATATAGCACTTTCGCAGATAATCGTTTATCACATATTGGGCACACTTCAGTTTATTCCAAGGTAAATAAAATGGACTACAGTTGCGTTACAGATCTTCCTTTAATGGACAGCAGCACGTATCCTATTGACACAATTTGCTGGCATTTGTTCCAAAGCTGATTTCTTTGAACGTAAGCCCAATTCATTTCTGTTGAGCATTTTCCCAAGATCACAGCTAAAGTAAAAAATAAAAAAAAAGTAACCTACGGCAGTGATGGGCAGTTCTCATCAACCCAGACAATGCTGGCTGAGCCTGATGGGAGTCGGAGTCCATCAACCTGGAGGGACACAGTTTGCCAACCCCTGACCTATAGTATAAAAGGGTGCCATGGATTTCACCAACAGACTGAGTATAAATAATATGGGTGCAATTGAATGTTCTGCTATTAGAATCATTATACAGTGGTACCTCGGGTTACATATGCTTCAGGTTACATACGCTTCAGGTTACACACTCCACTAACCTAGAAATAGTGCTTCAGGTTAAGAACTTTGCTTCAGGATGAGAACAGAAATCGGGCTCTGGCGGCACGGCGGCAGCAGGAGGCCCCATTAGCTAAAGTGGTGCTTCAGGTTAAGAACAGTTTCAGGTTAAGTACGGACCTCCGGAACGAATTAAGTACTTAACCTGAAGTACCACTGTACCAGCACAAGCATTTTAGCTTTCCAGAGAGAATGATCCTTCCTCTCCCCACTGCAGACTGTTCAGGGAGGGGGGGATCTCCTGATCCCACAGACATGTGGGGGGGACATGGTGAGCTCACAGGGGAAGGAAGTAGGGGAAAGTCCAGTCGTACTAGCAGAACTTATTGCAGTAGTGGGAGCTATTTAGCTGAATCTGGTCCTATAAATTTGGATGAGCACTTGCTTTATATTTGCTTTTAATGCTTTTTCTTATTTCTATTTTTTTAATATGTAAGTTGCTTTGAGACACCTGGTGCAAAAAGCAACAAATAAGAGAGATATGAGCCACGCAACTGTGCAAAAAAGTGCGCTTAATTATCAAAGTGTTTCTACAGATAAATCACCACCTTTTAACTTCACTTATAAACATCACCAATATCCTTCCAGTTCCTTCTAGGAATCTAAAGAAGTTGCCATATAAATATGTCTCCTAGCAGGAGCATTCAAGAAAATGCTGAGCCCAACGGAAGCCGCAATTAATGATTTACGCACACCCTGGCCAGGCATCTCTCAGGCTCAGTAAGGGAAGAAAGATTCATTGATCGCTGCTCCCCGGAGCACAAACCAGCTGTCAGAAGCCAATTTATCTCTCTCTTTCCTGCCTCTTTCTTTCTGAAATGCTTGATAGCGGGTGGAAAGGGGGAAGAAGCTGCTGGACATGATGACTGGGTGCCTGCAGAAGTGGGCCTGAAGCAGGGGTAGGGAAACTGTGACCCTACATGTGTTGCTAGACTACATCTCCCATCAGCCCTGACAATGAATTGGGAGGACGGGGCAAAGGCTGATGGGAGTTGGAGTCCAGCAACATCTGGAGGACCACAAGTTCCCCATCCCTGGCCTTTGTCCTTTCCAAAGACTCTGACGGCTAACTGTACTTCAAGTTATAGCTCTAAACACACTAAGAAGAGTTGCACTTTCTTCTGCTTCTTCTTCACTGAGGAAAAAGGGAATTCCAAACAATTATGTCATGGAAATATGCTTTCATAATTTAACATCTGGTTTCCTAGAAGAGGCTATGCGTTAACTCCAAATTCTTATGTATTCTGTATGTATGCCAGTCATAGGAGCCAAGGGCTAGAGGTTGAGGTCCTTTCAGCCCACCAATAAAATATTTGAGGGCGCTGTCCCCCACAAAGTTGATGGGCATTGCGATTCAGATGGTGTTGTGATTGATTATGCAGGGCAGGGCTTACCTCCTCCCCCAATATTTTATTCAAGTTGGCACACCTGCCAGTTCTATAATGGGAAAGTATGGCCACAGAAACTCTCACAATGTCACTGGAAAGCATTAGAAAATACTATAATGATTTAATAATCCATGGGCTCAATGCATTTAGATTCAGGCTGCAATCATTCATCGTGGGAATAAGCCTAACTGAAGTCAATGACATTTACTTCTAAGTAGACATGCTTAGAGAATGTGTTCTTCCTGTCTAGTGAATCTTTAGATTAATTCATCATAATTCCTAACTATTATTTCAGGAGTTCCATACCTCTTAGCCCTCAGCATGGGAAAATGTTACATTGCTTTTGTTTCTTGAAAAGTGTTTTCTGGTTTTTTTGGGGGGGGGTGTTTGCTTATTTTGTTTTTTTAGAGGAGTTTCCTCAGACAAAATTGCTGAAAATAAAGAAACTGGGCTGAACTTTTCCAAGATGGTATATTCTGTTTGACTTGCAGAAATGTTTTTTCTTTGAACTTACTATAGAAATTAGAAAGATGAAATGCATTTTAGAGAATTCTCTGTAAAGGCTAAACAAAGCTGTAAGGCAAAGAATGAAAATGACACTTACTAACAATAAGAAAATGCCAAATATTCTAACACTTCACTGACAAAATGGGAATGGCTATTGAGACAGACCGCAACTTTTCTCACAATAACTACTTGAACCGTTCTTAACAGATCAGCAGCACTTTAATGCTTTTGATTACGTGGTATATAGTAGCACACCCAGTTCTTTTCTTCTGAAATATTGATATAGCTCAGTACAGAATGCCTTGTTAGGAAGGGGTGATTCTGTGTAAATAAGCTTTGCCTGGTTCTTCCTGCTCAGTACAAGGAAGAGGAATACAAGTGAGGCTGCCCCTTCCATTGAAGACTTGTAGTGTGTAGTGCACCCCAAACCCCAGGCTTGTAAAGGATCACAAGAGGAAGCAGCAGTAATCTTTATCATATCTTAGCTTATTTGTTTAGATTGGTGGTTCCCAATTAGGGGTCTGGGGACCCCAGGGGTCTGCAGAATGCACCCAGGGGGTCCATGGCGCCATCCCTCTCCTTCTCAACTATTTTTTTTTGTCATTTTTGCAAGGTAATATCACAAGTTTTATGGTCTGTTTTAGCACTGTGCTTCAGAAAGTAGCCCTGATATGCTGGTCACAACCATACAGGGATATTGGGTCTCGCTCAGCTGGAGGGCGGGGGTCTTCTCTCGCCCCCGCTGAGCAGCAGGCCAGGGCCAGCTGCATTGGCCCCAGCCTATGAGGCGCTGGGGTGAAAGTGCCTCAGCTCACGGGCTGGCGCCAATGCAGCTTATTTCAACATTGTGGCATACAGTGGTACCTCAGGTTAAGTACTTAATTCGTTCCGGAGGTCCATACTTAACCTGAAACTGTTCTTAACCTGAAACACCACTTTAGCTAATGGGGCCTCCTGCTGCTGCCGCGCTTCTGGAGCACAATTTCTGTTCTCATCCTGAAGGAAAGTTCTTAACCTGAAGCACTATTTCTGGGTTAGCAGAGTCTGTAACCTGAAGCGTATGTAACCCGAGGTACCACTGTACCGCCAAACCGCAATGTTTGGCTGGTGATACACCGTGATGTTGAAAACCTGATATCGCCCAGCCCTAATCCCCACGCCTGATCCATTCTCCATGACTGTTCCTTCCCTCATCCCCACACAATTTCAGACACTGTGATATATCAGAATATTGTGATGTTTAGCTGCTGACGCATCACAATGTTGAAAAGCAGATATCGCTCAGCCCTAGTCTGTGGTTTGGTGTTGTTTTTTATAGTATACCTAACATCCTTTGCAAATCAGGGGCTACCCCACATTTTGTTCAAAAAATGTCTTTGCAGAGGTAACTACCATAGAATTATCAAAATTATCAAAAGTAGGAATTCTGTGGCTTGGCTTTTGAAAAATAGGGGGTCCTCAGTAATTAACTAATTGGGAACCACTGGTTTAGATCACTGGTTGCAACAGAGTTATGAAGTTTGCAAATAAAATGCAGAAATGTTGCAGAGAAGCCTCCTCCAATTTTACAGCTCCATGCACAGGTTCCAGAATTAAGTGGGGGCTATTTTCACGTGTGGGGTTGTACAGTTCTCATGGCCTGACTCACTGGAGCTCCAGTCAGAACATTATTCTCCCCAGATTGCTTTTTGTCATCCCAGCCTCAGAGATGCGCAAAGGTGGTCACCAGCTAAACAGATCACACACAGTCCTACTTCAAAAATTCAAGAGGGGAGGCAGTTTCCTCTTGCCTTTCGCCTCCCCCATACCTTCCCTCCCAAATACAAGTCAAATTTGCAACGGTTTGAAAATTCAGCTCCCGCCCTATCATGTATCATTAAACTAATCCTTCATGTCAAACATCTCCTCAATACATTTTTGATGCTTGAACTTTCTGCTCAGCCCGTGGATTTTTGTCTAATTCTTTTTGCCAGCATAATTTTTTTTTGGGGGGTGGTGGTGGATTGACCAGTGAACAATGTTAGAGAGAAGCTGCTCCAAATTCATGTGATCTCCCTCTTCATAAACAGGGTCATTGAGCAAAGCTGTAAAGTACACCTTCAATTATATCCTCCTCTTATCTTATGAAGAGGGCACAACACACAAGAGGCAAATGGCCAGGGTCTTTCCTCTCCTTAATATTCTGTTTATTATTATTTATTTCTATATCAGTCCAAAGATCTCTGCCCTTCCTTTCCATCATAATCCTCAAGATAGCATTTTTTATAATGTAAACAGAGTATTGAAATTCAGCCACAATGTACTCAGTCACAATGCTCACATTTAAAAAAAAAAGAATTAAAATGGATAGCAGAAGAACGTACAAAATAGCCCAGAGTTCTGTGAATTGATGATGCAATCCTATCCACGCAAACTTGCTTTGGAGTACCATAAGTTCTATTGGATACAGTGGAACTTCATTCTGAGTGCATAAAATTCCATATCCTTTTGGGTTGACTTTGAAATATTGCCTTAAAAATAGATGCTTGTAGTTTCACATGACCATGCATAATGTTGTGTTGTTGTTAGTCTGTGTGTTTTTGTGGGTGCGAAGAGAAAGGAGGGGGGGACAGAGAAGGACTGAAAGCTGTTGAATGCAATGCAATTTATTCTAGCAGGGTGTTTTCAGAATCACAGCCAGAGATGGTAAGGTGATATATTTTACTGGACTAACTTCTGTTCAGCTTTCATAGACTCTGCCTTGAATTTAGTCTGCTAAATTGAATCTGAGTTTACATACAAACAACCAAGGCTAGATTAGAGTATGACAGCATAGAATCAATTCAGGTAATAGGATCTTTCATTACGAGCTTCCAATAGATCAAACAGCTGTGACTTGATAGGAGGTTTAGCAAACAGTTGTTCGATACCACTGTTGGCCCCCGAAAATAAAGAGCATAGAATTGGTAAGGGGATATTTTTTTTATTGCACCAGCAGCTGTTAGTGTGGCAGCTTGCAAGCTCATTTCAGTTCTGAGTTACGCAGAACTCTGGACAGCTTCATACTTTGTTCTTACTTTAGTGTGTACCCATATTGAATGTGCTGCAAAATGCCATATATTTACAGGCATATATTTACAGGCATATATGTACAGCGGAATATCCTTGGAAGAAGAAAAGGCTAAGGCGTAAACCCTACCCAAATCTGGAGTGGGTTTCCTAAGACAACCATGGTGCCTTGTTTGCCTCCTTCTGGCAACTCCTGCAGCCAAGCTGGATTGCTCTGCTTTCCTTTGGACCGCCTTAGCGAGGCCAAGGGTGGGGTCTTGTCGCCTGGGCATCCCAGGACCTCCATACACACTGCCCAGGCTTGCACTCTGAGGAGATCACTTCAGCACTGCCAAGTGCAGTGGCTTGACTTCACCCCTGGAGGCACACTCCATTGTCTCTCAAGACAGATGGATGTCAACAATATAAACAAGCACAGGGACATGCTGCCAGGGCTGGATTTAGATGAAGAAAGGCCCTAGGCTACTCCACTTGTGAGGCCCCTCCCCATCCCCCACCCTCACAACTAGAAGAAAATGGAAGAGTGTTATAAACAAAATTGGGTGAAGCCCAAGCTTGCTTCAAATTGGGCCCCACTGGCTAGCCCTGGGTCTCATAGTTGCTGGGCCTGAGTTGCCCTGCCCTTGCATGAAGTCTTGGGTTTACAATTTTGGGAGAGGGAAGACTGCGTCACTGGGGAGAGGGCAGGTTGGTGAGGCCCTCTAGATTTAGAGGCCTGAGTTGCCCTGCCCTCACATGAAATCTTGGGTTTGCAATTTTGGGAGAGGGGAGACTGCCCACTGGGGAGCGGGAGGGCTGGCGAGTCCCCCTAGATTTAGAGGCCCTAGGCTTCAGCCTTCTTAGGCTATACATAAATCCAGCACTGACTATAGAGGGAGCCATGTAGGGAAAATGAATTATTCTTTAAAACAATAATATGCTCAAATCATCTGCTTGCTACTGCCTACAATCAGTAAGACAATCCAACAAAGCACTTGAGTTGCAGAATTAAAATCAGTAACAAACCACAACTATTCCTTGCCTACTCTACCTCCCCCGCTACTTCTGGAAAGCACCCTTTGCAGAATAAGCAAAGGTAGACAATAGCATTCCAGCTTCTCATTAATATTGCTAGACATTTGTAGCAATATTGCATTCAGGGACTAATCCATTCTGGGGACTGACCTTTTCGTGAGAATACCAGCTACTCAAGGTCCTGACCCCAGACTGAAATATATGTAATAATTTCAATAAGAGCTTCTTGAAGCACATCTAACGGTGCCCTTGGTTCTTTTATAGTATCTGGAAGAAGTTTCAGCTTTAAAAATAGAATTCAGGCCTTGAACCACTCCCTGTTTCCTGGTACTGTACTGCTCTAATATAGCCTACCCAAGGAAGGAGAAGGGCTACGGACAGTTTGAAAGAGCTCTGGTTTCTGACTTATTAATTGCAGCTCACAGGAATAGCAAAGGAGATCTGCGGTGGAGGATAGAAATACTTGTAAAGTGTGTGGCCACTTCAACATGCTGAGAGGGTTTAGGGGAAAACCACATATGGGTTACTACATGGAGGGTACCAAGCATCTTTATTAGCAAGGGATGCGGATAGTGTTGTGGTCTAAACCACTGAGCCTCTTGGACTTGCCAATCAGAAGGTCGGCGGTTCAAATCCCCAAGATGGGGGAAGCTCCCGTTGCTCTGTCCCAGCTCCTGCCAACCTAGCAGTTCAAAAGCACACCAGTGCAAGTAGATAAATAGGTACCATGAAGGTAAACAGCATTTTCATGTGCTCTGGCTTCCGTCACGGTGGCCTGTTGTGCCAGAAGCAGTTTAGTCATGCTGGCCACAAGACCTGGAAAGCTGTCTGTGGACAAACACCGGCTCCCTCAACCTGAAAGCGAGATGAGCGCAGCAACCCCATAGTCACCTTTGACTGGACATAACTGTCCAGGGGTCCTTTACCTTTTACCTTTATTAGCAAGGGGCATTTCAGTAATATACAGAAGGGTTCCACCCTGTGTTTGCCAAAATCCAAAATCCTCCTTTCCATCCTCTGACAAATTACTTTTAGTGCCATAGGTGATTAAAGTGAGTTGTGGCGCAAAGCATCATGGGCATGAAAGTTGAGTGAAACGTTTGTTTGTTTTTCTACAGAGTCTTGTGGCACCTTAAAATGTTGGATCTAGTCTAGGCTTAATTATTGAACACAGTTCCCACAGAAATCAATGACACCTAAGTCACTGGGCTCTATCTTTGGCTAACCAGCAGTGGCAGGTGAGAGAGGGTGGTACAGAAGTGGCTTCCTCTTGGTGGTAGGACTGTGTTTGCCAGCGTGGAGGTTGGGCGAGGTGAGGTTGGGGAAGCTCTGTCAAAAAGAAGCTCCCACAACATGCCTTACAGCTTGGATGGTGCCACCACCCTCCCTCGTGTGCCTCCTATGCAGAGTTGTTGTTGCACAAGCTTTTGTGAACTACAGTCCACTTCAAGCCTACTTTGGACTGTAGCTTATGAAAGCTTACAGTACAATAAGTCTTTAAAGTGCCGTTAAAAGACCCTGGCTGGATCTAGACACATCAAAAAAACGATTCAGTTAAACGCGTTATAAACTTCATAAAGGGAAATCCAGTTGGCGAAAGACGGGACTCCGCAGCGCCATCTGGTGTCACAGTGTTACAATGCATATAAAGCATTTTCTTTACCTATGTAGCTGAGTTCCCTGAAGGTGTTGGGCCATAACTTCCATCAGTCCAAGCTAGCATGGCCCAGTGGTAAGGAATTATAGAAACTGTAGGACAAAGCCCAGCAATGTCCTCATCCCAGTCTTAGAGTTTCCCCTTCTACTTCCTTTTTGCTGCTGTTCCAATAATTATATGTTTCAGGGCAATGGCCACATAATAATTAGGTTACTCTGTATTTACATCACAGGCTCCCCTCCCCGTTCTGTTCATCAGCAATGCAAAGAAACGGATCCTGCTTCACATTCTTCAACAAGTCTTGGGTCTTCAACACTCTTGCAAGTTCAGAATGAATCAGAAGCCATGCAGCAAACTAAATCAACAATAACTAAATAACTGATATCACTAAATAACCCTTGACACAAAATATCAAGTACAAGAGGTCCCTGAAATCCACTGGGAACTCCCAAATTCATTTTCTGTTTGTAAACAAAGGCACATGAATTCTATAAATATGGATTACTCTATAACACTCAACATTATTTCAACTGCAATATTTGTTATTTGAAAACAATTGGAGAAGGAAAAACAAAAAATGAACTAGGATCAGCTTAGGTGGCAGGAACCTATTCAATGAACAGAAATTCCAGTTTGTTGATCATAAGAAACCTTAGGACTCTTTCTGTTTTTCAGGGATGTGAGTTTCAATAGAGCCAAAGAGAACATTTTGGAGGAAAACAGCGTGTTTAATTGTTTATTAAAAGGTGAACTACAGCGGCTGCGAGAGTGGTGTATTAAAACTGATATGTATTAACATTAGTGCTACTAAGTAATAACCTAATAAGGGACAACTTACCTCATATCCCAAAAGGTAAGTGTTGCTTCTTCCTTACCCCCATTATAAAAGCCAGCTTTTACCCATCAGTTGGCCAGGATGGGGAAAAAGCAATTTAGCAGACAATTCTATGCCTGTCAATTCAAAAGTAAGTCCCACCAAAGTCAATGGCGCTTTCTGCCAGGTAAGTAGGTGTAGGGTTGCAACCTAAATATATTTGCAACATGTGCTGCAGTGCAAAGAGGCAATTAAAATGTATAGGGTATCAAGTCTAATCTTGTATCTCATTATGCACTGTCTGGGACCAAAAAAAGTTTTTTGGCTGTAGCATTCTGCATCTAAATCAATGTGGCTCTCAGATGGTGCAAGTGAAGGCCAGTTCTGTTTTTGGAAATGGAGAAAGGCGCATTCAGCCCATCCACAGATTTGTCTACAGCTGTCACTTACTTGTGCAGAGCGGTGGGGAAACGCAAGCTGCATCAAGCAACAGACATATTCCGGATGGCTTCAGTGCTGACAACAGCTGGCCACTCTTGTTCGTAGTCAATAGACTGTCAGAATTGATCTATATTTGGCAGCACCTTTGACCTGGATCAAATTTAAACACTGCTGCCCAGACCTCAGCACTCAATATAACCTTGATCTGTCTATCTGTCCATCTATCTATCTCTAAGGGAGATTTAAATGGGAAAACTAAGAAGGAAACAAAAAGGCTGGCCCGCAGAAAAACAACAAGTTTCCCAGTGCTGGACCTACTGTTAGGCAGAGTGAGGCAGTTGCCTCAGGCAGGGTTTTTTTTCCTTGTCATGAAAGGGCAGGAAATAGTTATTTAAATTGTCATTGTTGTATTTTCACTGTTGGCAGGGGGAGAAACTTGTGAGATTTTCTGTCTCTGGTGCCAAAATAACTTGGCTGGCCTTGGGTACCATCCACCTTGACTTGTGGCGAGGGCCTCTATTTGCTGCTTTGCCTCAGGCAGCAAAGGGTCTTGAGCCATCCCTGCCCCCCTCTGAGTCATCAGGGACCCTCCAGATGTTGTTGGACCCTACAGGCCACACCCCTCTCTCCCCAGACCACGCCTCTTGCTGGCCCTGCCCCACATGCTAACTGAGGGTTATTTTGCCTGGCTGGAATATCTTCTTGAACTGTGATAATGTCTCTTCCTTGCCCGGATGGAGGTGTGTGTGTGTGTGTGTGTGTGTGTGTGTGTGTGTGTAAACCTCTAGCTTTTGTGTGCCTGGAATGTAGCTTACAGTACAAAGGCAAGAGTCTTATCTGTTGGTCCCCCCATTTTGTCTCTGGCTTGCGGTTCCCAGAATGTTGTCTCTGAGGAAATGGGGTCCTTGGGCTCAAAAATCTTCCTGAAGACCTGACCAAAGCGCTCCCCATCTCTAACACAGTGCCTCCTCAGAGCCATGTAAAGTTGGGAGAAAACACAAAAGCAAATGGTCTGGAGGCACGTGTGGATATCCACACGTGCCTCCAGACCATGAATGTGTTTATGAAACAATACCGACCTGCCCCCCCCAAAGGTG
Source organism: Podarcis gaigeae (assembly GCF_964106915.1). Classification (NCBI taxonomy): domain Eukaryota; kingdom Metazoa; phylum Chordata; class Lepidosauria; order Squamata; family Lacertidae; genus Podarcis; species Podarcis gaigeae. The sequence goes on from NC_139686.1 coordinate 44,931,640, forward strand.
GCTAGCTCAACTCACGCTGATCACGTCTTGGACAGGAGTGTCAGTCCTTAGATGATTCACCAAAGGACAGCCATCTTTAAACATCCAGTGAGGCCCTACCTTCCCATTGCCCAGACAGCATGAGGCCTTTGTTGGCCACAGAGCCTTCTAGGATTGCATGCAGCCACCCCCTCACAAGGGAGGTGAAAGCCAGAGAACCAGATGCCTTATTCATTATATGAAGGTCCTCTGATGGGGCACTTTATGGTAGTTCTGTGCATTCCTGAGTTCAGCTGGCCAGCACCAGGGACAGGTCATTAATGTGGCAGGCCCAGCCCTGAGGAACTCTCCAACAGTAGATGTTCAGTAAGAACCATCTCTCACTTCAATCAGATGACTCATACCTTCCAACATTTCTCTGATGAAAATAGGGGCATCCTAAATAATAATAATAATAATAATAATAATAATAATAATAATAATAATAATAATGCTTTTATTATTTATATTCCACCCATCTCACTGGGTTGCCCCAGCAACTCTGGGTGGCTTCCTGTACAGGGCTGCCTTCAGGTGTGTTCTAAAGATTGTATCTCCTTGGTTCAGAAGTCACATAACTCCAAAGCCCCCAACATTTCTCAGATGAAAATAGGGACATCCTAAGGAGAAGCAGGACATTCCAGGATCAAATCAGAAACTGGGACGGCTTCTGTAAAATCGGGACTGTCCCTGGAAAATAGGGGCACTTGGAGGGTCTGCTGTCTTCTGAAAATTATACTACTTAGACAGGACTTTTTGACCAATATTTATTGATGTTTTTAATGTTGCTTTTATGCTGATTTTATTTTCCTGTGTTGTACTTCACATTGAATTTCTTTTTAAATAAAAGTGTGGGTTTTAAATACAGAAATAAACAAATTTGTGCAGTTGAAAATGCTACCACTGCAGAATCAAAGCCAGTGAGAACATTGATGCTAGAGGGGGAAGTTGCTTCCAGCACTCCAAAAGAGAGAACATTTTCTGTACAAGCCCCAAGCTTTGAATCTCTATTCTGAGTGGTATTCAGAGCCCATAAAAATAGTCTAATAGGCCACGTCCCATGAACCAGACCAAAATGCTTTCAGGCATCCTCTCGTTTGGTGTTGCTAAGGGAACACAGGGAAATGTGCTATAATTGAACCAATGAAGAGTGTGACAGACAGCGAAGGGAGAGCATGTGTATGATACTTGTTGTAACACTGATTGCCTGATGGAAAAAATGTTTTTATTTAGGTAATTGCCTCCTTCCAAGCTACATGAAACACAGCAGCTTTTAGGAGATTATTAACTCCAACATGATTGTCCATTAACCAAATATGAATAACTGTTAGCACAAAGAATTTCCCCTGCAAAATCCAGGAAACAAAAAAACCAACAACATAACAGAATCATCAGATGTCAAGAGAACATCTCAAGAGGCAGATGATACATGAATTAAAAGGCAACTAGATGCCCAAGGCCACAATTATAGCCTGCCTATGGGTTAGACATCTAAAGCAAGGGTAGGGAATCTTTCTTTTTTAGACCAAGGTCTACATTAACTTCTGGGCAACCTTCAAGGTGCCACATGTCAGCGGTGGATGGGGTCAGAGGCAACAGTGAGCTGAGCAATCAATGTAACTTTTCCCTATGTACAGTGAGCTAGCGTCTATGCACACTCGCACATCCCTCTCTGTTTTCCATCCAGGCAAGCAAGCAAGAGGCATTAACAGAGTTCAAGGACACATTCCAGCCAGGCAAAAACACTCAAGGAGACTGCAAGGTAGAGCTGGTGAGGAGGTGTAGCCAGGAAGGGATCCGAGGACTACATAAAGGCCAGGAGGGTTGCATCTGGCCCCTGGGTTGAAGTTCTCCAACCCTGCTCTAAAGAAAGTAGAGTAGGTCCCAGAGAGGCTTGGGTTGCTCTTAACCTCACCTACCACCATCAGCCACTGTTATGCCTTTCCAATGACACTTGCCACCATCTGGGTAGGGAGGTGCCCAAGCAACCCCCAGAACCACAGCCTCTCCTGTTCCTAGGCTCCCTATGAGGTTTTAGCTCAGCCTTGCTGTTACCTTGGTCACTCCTTTCTTTAACTCCTCACCTCCACCAACCTGTTTTGTCCTGGCTATGAAGCACCCAGCCCCCCTCTTTCTTACTGAATTTAGTCAACCCATTCAGTGGTAGAGATGGATGAGCTGCTGAACAGGCAAGTTGGTTATAAATTCCTAAGCGGCCCTTGAGACTTTAAGAGATGCCTCTAATTCTTTCCTGCATGCAGATATAGCACAGTACGGCGACAGCCTAAATGACAATAGCTCTGAACCAGAATGAGAAAGTCATGCAAGCTTCTGCACTTGAATTCTGTGATTGGGCTGGGTTCCATGTTCACAGCAGGGTCTCCACTCTTTCCCATTGAAATCAATAATATCTAAATGTGCTGGAGAACCATACTTTCAGTTTCCACATTTGTGTCAATTTATTTCAACTGACTAAAAATAGCCACGTTAATCTACAGTGTATCGTGGTGCAGAAGACTTTTGCATAAGAGGAGACATGGTTACAACCACCCTTTGTTGCCCCAAATTTTGAAACCTTTGGGGAACCTAATAATGTCAGCTATATTTTGACTGCATCTGTCTTGAAATACATACATGTGTGCCCTTATGTGACAACTGCATAGACAAATCGGGAGCTGACTATTTATATACTGTAGCTCAAAGGCCTGAATGGGCAGATTCACCATTTCTACTTGGGAGCAGCAGCGTGGAGCAGTGCGGTTGGGGCTTTTAGCGCTGGGGCTGCATTTCTGCCCTGGTTTCCCAATTCCACATGTTGCTGCTAGTTTCAAAGAGGGAGAGGGGCAAGGCAGTGAGGAGCTCAGCATGGTGAGGGTTCAGCAGTGCCAAGCGGCCTGCTGCATTGCTCCTGTGAAGGTTCAAATGCCAAGCAATGTTGCACTGATTTCTGTTGGATGGGTTAATAATAAAGATGTAATAATAAAGATGACCATTAGGTCCAGTCATGACTGACTCTGGGGTTGTGTGTTCATCTCGCTCTATAGGCCGAGGGAGCTGGCATTTGTCCGCAGACAGCTTCCGGGTCATGTGGCCAGCATGACTAAGCCATTTCTGGCAAACCAGAGCAGCACACGGAAACACCGTTTACCTTCCCGCCGGAGCGGTACCTATTTATCTACTTGCACTTTGACGTGCTTTCAAACTGCTAGGTTGGCAGGAGCAGGGACCGAACAACAGGAGCTCACCCCGTCGCGGGGATTCGAACCACCGACCTTCTGATTGGCAAGTCCTAGGCTCTGTGGCTTAACCCACAGCCCCACCTCATCCCTAATCCAAGTCCTAATCTGTTTAAGGCTGTATAGATGAGAACAAGCACCTTGAACTGTACTCAGAAAATGCACAGCAATCCGGTGCAGACCATATAACTCTGGAGTTACATGCTCTAAATATTTGGTTCCAGGTAGAAATCCTGAATTTTGCAGCAGCTGAAGATTCCAAATGCTTTTCAGGGAACTTGTTATAATATGCCATCGCCAATCCTTTTCCTTGGTTACACTTGTGACATCTCACAAAAAGAGTTCATGTGGATGCAGATAGTATGCATTTATTTCAAGGGAGAAACTAGTCTCTACACCTCTCACACCACGCCTGGAATATTCTCTGGCCTTGTCCCAATGGGATGCTTTGAACAACAACAATGCTTTAGAAAAAATGTCTCATCTCAAGTCTATCCACCTGGATGTAAAAGATCAGAGGGAATCATTTTCACAGCAGCTTATGTGGTTTGTGGTTGTGAATGAGTAGAAGACAAGGGAATCCCAGATGCTATTTGTAGCTGACCTTGGAACAATCTTTTAACCTACAAAGCAGACTAGCTGGAAAAAAACTGGGTGAAACACACACACACACAAGCTCCACAAGAATCCCTGTGCAGCATGTGTGTACCTCTGGGTTGTGTACAGACATCTTTGCATATTCTTTGACCTTTTGGCGTCAATATAAGAAAATGTAGATTGCTTGAATATAAGACTGTGTCATCTAAAATTTATTGCTGTTTCATTTTGGCAATACTTCTTTCTAGTGCTTGTATGTGAAGAGAAATGTATTAATAGTTATGTGTAAACAGTGCTTTCCCCCAAGAAAAATAGGTGCTGGGACTCACCATGAAGTGTTACAGTAAGTTGCCACATGTCTTGGGGCAGCCCTGAACAAATGCCAGTTTGACAACAGCCACATTCACTGCCCATGGAGGTGCTAAAAGCTATGGCAAGCTGTCTTCCTAGCTGGTTTTGGTGGTTTCTCCTGGTTCTGGTGCAGGTCCAATAAATGCACCCCGCCTCCCTTTTTCTCTTAGATTCAGGCAGGTGGCTAGGGCAGCTCAGAAGGGCCCTCACACAAATGCACCCACGCACAATGGTAGAAGCCTGACTGGAAAGCTTAAATCCTGGCATCACTGCAAGGGAAACTGATTGAAGGAAAGGGAATATGAACTGGCTCCGCCCCATAGCTTGACCCAACTGCAACTAGGATGACACCTCACAGAACTACAGTTCCCGACACTCTTAACAAACTACAGCTCCCAGGATTTGGACGGGGTCTGTGTTATGTGCTTTAAATGTTGTGTAAACTTTGTGTCCATGGAGTGAATGCGAGACTGTGTGAGGTAGCCTTGCCTCATCTACCTCAGCTTTTCTGCATTGACCAGGAAGGCCACAAATGGGGTTGGTTCCATGTGGCTGGATGTACTTGCAATCAGGTATCCTGATTGTGCAGGATTGCTGGTCTTGGGGGTGATTGCAAACGTGTTCAATTGAACATGTTTTCAATGGCCCCCTTCAGACCTTCCTAGTCCATGCAGGAAGGTCGGAGTGGGGTGATGAGTGAGTCTGTCTTGCAAGACCCCCTGCCTCTGCCCTAGATACAATGCCTGAAAAGGGCAGGAAGCTTTGTTGACAGAAAAAAACCACTCCAAACAATTAATAATGATACTACTACTACTACTACTACTACTACTACTACTACTACTAATAATAATAATGGAAAGGGTATTTCCTTTCCAGAGTCTAAAGTGATTAGATGGAAAAGCATCATAAGCTTCTATATCCTTGAGAAATCCACATGGAAAACTTTGCCAAAGTGCTTATAATCAGTACTCTCCATTTCAAAAACATCTTTCATTCTTTCTTGCTTGTTATTGAATCTGAAAGATATTCTGTGTTATATGTAATGAAAATGAATCTGTACACAAAAACCCTTGGGAAGAATTTGCCGTAAACGATACAAATTTATTGCCTTTCTGGCTTGCATTATCTCACGTCTGGGATATTTTCATGCATTTCTTGCTTCCTGGCCAGCCCTGCCCACATTATAACTGCTATTCCCTGTGTGTTGTTGCTAAATATAGATCAGATTGGCAGGAGAGTTGCTGCTGCCTGGACTGGGCTCCTAATCTATGCTTCGCACACTCCTAATATGGTAGAGAGCGGCAGCCAATCAGGTGCCGGGTGATTACCCTAGCAGGCGAAGTGGGTTTGCTGCTCTGTATCACCCCTTCCCCCCCAGCTTCCAGATTAACCACTCCACAGGAAGCACAGCAGCAGCTGTAACAAAAGGCTCTCAGCCTCTGCGGCTGCATTAACCTGATTTTGTTGGGCCACCAGCTCATCTTCCTGCAGGAAGCTGCATTTTCTCACAAACGTATGAACTGGTTGGACTGTGGAAGTCCCAAATGGCTGCAATTCCAGCTGAGTCGAGTCCACGGGTCAGCTGCAGATCTGATGCCGTACGGTGACCTGCAATTAGGGTTGCCGTATTTCAAACAGCGAAAATCCGGACAGAAAAGATCCCCCCCCCCTCCTGGACATCTCCTCGATTTCCGCCCGGACACTGCTGCTGACTGCAATATTCCAGATACGTCTGGAAAAATCTGGGCCATAGCTGTCAACGTTTCCCTTTTTTAAAGGGAAATTCCCTTATTCCGAATAGGATTCCTCGCAAGAAAAGGGAAAAGTTGACAGCTATGATCTGGGCATATGACAACCCTATGTGCAATCAGCATGCAATGAGCACAGTTCTGGTAGCACATTGTACACAGATGAGACCCACACAGTTTGCACCTTAGAAGGACCCAGTTTCCTCTGTGATTGTAGCATGGGTTAGCATCTAGATTGGCTCCAAGTATGTTTCTGGGCACAATTCAAAGTGTTGGTGCTGACCTTAAAGCACCTAAATGACTTTGGCGTCCCCATTCCCATCAGGGGTGCCAACTTGAATAAAATATTGCGGGGGCCCAGGTAAGCCCAGCCCTCCATAATCAATAACATGTCGCAATGCACACACAGACCATTTGAATGGGAATGTCCATCAACTTTGTGGGGGCCTGGCCCCCTCAAATATTTTATTGTGGGAGCCAAAGCTCCCACGGCCCCTAGGAGTTGGCTCCTATGATTCCATTCATTCAGCCCGGAAACTGAGGTCCAGCTCTGAGGGCCTTCTGGCAGTTCCCTCACTGCGAGAAGTGAGATTACAGGGAACCAGGCAGGAGGCCTTCTCAGTAGTGGTGCCCGCCCTGTGGAACACCCTTCCACCAGATATCAAAGAAATAAACAACTGGCTTTTAGAAGACATCTGAAGGCAGCCCTGTTCAGCAAAGCTTTTAATGTCTGATGGTGTATCATGTTTTAATTTGTTGCAAGCTGCCCAGAATGACTGGGGAAACCTAGTCAGATGGGCGGCATATAAAATTATCATCATCATCATCATCATTACCAGGTTGTCTCTGGGTTTTCTCACCCTGCAACATGTACATTATGCAAGCATAAACAGGAGGGAGGGCATTGACAAGCGCTGAATTTCTAACCTATGGCCCAGGTGAAATGGAATAAGGGCTGGACAAGGGCATGAGGGTGAGCCCTTTACCAGTTCTGAGGTGGCAGCCTGGAGTCTCTTGATGGAACATCTGGGTGACATGTTCTGTTGGTGATTCAATGCAAAACAAGACAAATAGGAAGCTTTGCAAAAAGTAGGCTTAACATTGCTGGGAAGAAAGCAAAGCGACTCAGCATTGCACCTTGGGTGGTATCACCCCATGCTGGTTCCAGCTGCGACTTCCCTTCTGTAATGTCAACACACAGGGAACCATTGTGGGATGATGTCAAGGTGCCATGTGACTTAGCACGGGTCAGGAGCAATGATCAAATGCCCCCCTCCCCGCCCAACTCCTCACATCTTTCTGAGACAGCAAGAGAAATCTGTAAAGAAAATTGCTTTTGAAGGGAATTTGCTTGTATCTGTTTGACTTTTACAGCAATGATCCCACACACCTCTCCCCTACTGACATCTTTTCTCTGCTTTTGCTGTCTCCCCCACTTTTGAAGTCTATGAAAAGAGCACCGCAGGAAGCCATTACAACCCATTAAAGTTGTATTTCCATTTGCTTTTGAACAAGGAAAGAAGGAAGCATTTCATTTCATACAGAATGGGATGTGCATGGGCTCTGCTTGAACATACAAATTCCTGATTTGAGTCACTTCCTACACAGAAACAAATTTCACTTGATAAACTCTAATCCTTAGTGAAAGCTGTTCCATAACATCTAATTCTATATGGCTCCAAACCATTCCTGGAAAGTGAAAACCCATTTTATAAATAACCTGAGGAGTATTTCTTTCACCCTAGCAGCTCACAGGTATTTCCTTTACCTCTGAATTGAAGAAGCTTTGGCCTGCCATATGTTGCTGAACTACACTGCCTATTAGCTTCACAAAGCATGGCCAATGTTGTAGTTTAGCAACATCTAAGTAATCATATCTTCCAACAAGCCACAGAGGAAAATTGGGATGTGCATCTTTCAGGGCTGCACTCTCACGGGAGCCAAAACAGGACATCCCCAGATCCAGTCAGAAGCTTGGATGACTTCTGTAATTCCCTGGGGTGTCCTATTTAAAGTGGGACAGTTGAGGGGTATGAGTAATATGAACAAAGTTGAGATGTTTATGTTGTTTCACATTATGGGCGTGAAACATAATATTGTACTTAGTTTTGTTGAGTATTAGGTGTGGTTATGTACTATTTAAAATATTTTCCAATTTCACAGGTGGATAGCTTTTGAGGAAGGTCCTTATTTTCACATAGACCAAGGGTTGGGCAGGGATGAGATGCCCTAGACCTCAGCATAATTAAATGTGGGTGAAGAAGGGGAGAAACTGGGGAGAGTGATGAGGCAGCAGAGAGAGAGAGAAAGCAGGGGAATGGGAGAAAGAGAGATGAAAAGGATGATCAGAGAGAGAGAGAGAGAGAGAGAAGTTGGTGGTTCCACACACCATTGGATCTAATCTCCCTTACTACCAATATCATGGTCTCCACAAGTTTCCCCTTGAGGGAATGTCCCTATACAGAAAAAAATGTTGCCCACCCCCATCATAGATATTCAGGCTGTCCATGAACATCGTACTCCTCCAACTGATTCACAGATGCATATTAAGGCTGCAACCACACATCTTTCTACCTTGCACTTTACGTGGCACAAGCCTATAAACACAACATCTGAAATGTACACACTATGTATCATTACTATTGCGCTAGGCTATTTATTTATTATTATCACTATGCTTTGTCCCCTCCCAGTGTTTTATTTTTAACTGAATTTCAGCCTCTGTATTTTTCTGTCTTCATTCTTGATTGTTCCCTCAGTGGTCATGTGTGTTGTGAAAGCAAGGGGTTGACACATAATGGCGTCAGCATGGGTCCAATATATATGGTCGCAGGAGAGAGAGTTGAGGTTAGTTTGGGCAGCAACTAGACCTACCATAAGTAGTTGGATAGGAACAAACTACTGTGGCCATAAGTGGTAATACTTAGTAATTTACCTTGCTAATTATCACTGCAAGACAGCTTACTCACACAGATTGCGTCTCAGTGCCTCCCTCTAGGTATGCCATCTGTTGGCCAAATAATTATTTACAAATCCCAAAATTGTGCCTACAGTTTACCAGAGGACATCTGAGTGAAAGCAAGCTCCTGATTATTCATCTATTTGGAGCAGCACTTTTTTAATTTTTTAAAAAATCCACATGCAGTTCATGGTCTTTTGAACAAATTGTTCATCCTTTGGAAAAGCCATCTTAGAAGATTGAAAATGTATCAATGAACAGGATAGGCATAACTGTTGTGCACCATCTTGAACATAACTGCTAACAACTGGCCAAGCTGGGGCTATATTAATATTTTTTAGACTGCTGACAAAGGCAGATTACTTCAAACAGACAGAGAAATTCAGGGTTTAATCTGTTTCCCTTCAAGCAACTTGCTCATAAATGGCTTAGTCAATGCGTAAGTTAACAGATAGCTGTTTCCTGGCCATTTACCTTTGTTTTAATTTTTAAATGCACAAAATTTATCTCCCTTTAATAAGAAATGGAAGATGAAACCTAAAGTAACAACTGTTTTATCCCTTTGATCTTTCTTAGGGTGGGAAAGTATTATATATGCTTAGAATCGGACATGAAACAAAGGAGGGAAAGGCCAGTGCAGGTTTATTAATGGCGGAGCCTCAGTTGAATTAGATGAAAATTACTAGTTTCCACTCCTTGATGGACACAGGGTGTAATCCCCCTTCCATTGAAGTCAATGTGATTGATTTTAATGAGCAAGATTACAGCCTCCATTCTTTAGCTGTTCTGCATAACTGGCTGTCAGTGTGTATTACTCTATTTATCAGTCTAGTCTCCGTTTTTGGTATCTGTGCTTATTTTCTTTCCAGTAAATATAACGCTCCTGTGTGTTCTGTGCTTATACAACCCAACAAATTAGCCCTATAATTAAAACAACAACAAAATCTGCTAGAAGACTTTCATTTTAAAATAAGCTTTAACTGATTTTTATTTTCATTGTCTGGAGTTACTTGTACACTGCTTAGGGAAGATTGTAATTGAGCTGTGTGTGCGCATGTGTGAATAAACAAACAAACAATACATCCTTTGGGAATGTTTTGAACAATGTATTTAAAAATATGAATATTTTCAAATGAGGTTTCTTTCAGAAGTATTACAGGACTACTCGCATCAGTGCCACAGAAGCAACTTAGTCAGGAATGTTAAGAAATACAAACAGTGGTTCCTAAGTCAGTATCTGGGAAGGACAATGTTTGTTTTGGCTTGGCAACAGCTATTCATTAACTTATGCACTGAATGTGGGACCAAGGGGAAGAATGACCCTTGTGATAAGATAGCTTGATGAGTTTACAGTGTCTCCATACATTTTACTCTGGGATTTAATAAAAGCACCAGGCAATACTGTCTATACATGGAACATAAGGAAAGCTGCCATATACCACATCAGGCCATTTCCCCATCTACCTCAGTACTGTGCAACTGGAGCAGTAATGGTTTTCAGAATCTCACGCAGGTCTTAAAAAGAAAACTATTTATAATTCATAATTGTGTGCACGCGCACATTTACATCTGAAGCCTCATCTGCATTATAAATTTAAAGCATCATCATGCTACTTTAAACAGTCACAGCTTTCACCTAAGAATCCTGGGAACTGTCTGTAAAGGGAGCTGAGAGTTGTTAGGAAACCCCTGTTCCATACCCCCAACTGCCCCCAAAATACCAGTTTCGCAATGAAAACTCTTAAGCCATCAGTTTCTCACATCATGCAAAGTCCTGAATTCCCAAGGGCCTTCAAGCGTTTCAGCATGTTGCAGGAAGTTCAGATCCGTGAACGCATTTCTTAGATCTATTGCCCCCCCACCCTTACCCCCCTTCAATACGCCATCACTTCCTGTTTTTATGAAAACAAGATCCAGGTCACTTGAATACCCCTAAGAAAGTTTCTTGCCTTTTCCCTCTCATGAAGTCTCTAATAACGAAAGTGGTGAGTGGGAGAGTGAAGGGGGTGGGGCCTATCCACAAAGGTTGGGCTGGTGCGGTGGGTTTTGTTCACCTGCTGCTCCCATGCCCTGGTCCCACCTGGTGTGCATGAGCCCTGGGTGCCAACAAAGGGCACAACGCTACTGTTGACCTCTACTGAAGAATGGTGAACATTCTGTGAGCCGAGAAGCTCATTATTTGCATCAGAATATATGTTCCTACCCCCTTCATGGATCACCTTGCCATGGCAAAGGGGCTTGAATAACTCAGAGAAGCTATGAGCTATGCCGTGCAGGGCCACCCAAGATGCACAGGTCATAGTGGAGAGTTTTGACCAAACGTGATCCACCTGGAGCAGGAACCGGCAAGCCACTCCAGTATCCCTGCCAAGAAAACTCCATGGACAAAGACAACAGGCATATGAGTGCTGGCGTGCTCTGGTCCATGGGGTCATGAAGAGTTGGACACGACTAAACAACAACAACAACATATATTCCTACAAGAGGTCATTGATGTGGGATGTATGCCTGTATTGTATATCTGTAGCCAGTCCAGCTAAAGTTACCCATGATTATTGCCCATTGAAAGCAATAGGACTTAAGTTGGTCTCAACTAATGTTAGAGATATTGTGGCATCTATCTATCTATCTATCATCTATCTATCTATATCTATATCTATCTATCTATCTATCTATCATCTATCTATCTATCTATCTATCTATCTATCTATCTATCTATCTATCTCTATCTATCTATCTATCTATATCTATATCTATCTATCTATCTATCTATCTATCTATCTATCATCTATCTATCTATCATCTATCATCTATCTATATCATCTATCTCTATCATCTATCTATCTATCTATCATCTATCTATCTATCTATCATCTATCTATCTTCTTGGCACTAGTGCTTCTCCTAGAAACTCCATGTTCCTATGTATATTTGCATGGAGATTCTTAATTTGTATTTTAATTTTCACCATTGCATAGCACTGAGGTTACGCAGAGTGGGAAAATCAGCGTGGGAAAATCAAAAGTCAAAACACAACAAATAAAAACATCCGGCAAGTTGAACGCAGGCTGTTTGTCATAACATGCCGTACGCTATGGTGTGCAAAGCTCCATAATGTCACATTGTTGAGTGCTTACCCTTGGGGGTGTTATTGTCAGATTGGGAGCTTTGAAGATGGGTGTTTGTCTTAAATATGACATCCAGGGACATTAAAGCACCTACCAATTCTGCAAGACAGCTGTTAAAATGATTAGAAAGGACTAGCAACCCTGAAGAGCCAAGCTAATCAGCCTTAGCTTCAGCATTTCAAAGCTGAGTGCCTCCCCAGTGACATCTTTTTATACATCACTCTGCTGCCAGATCTAGCGAAAGGTGGTGGTGGTGGTGAACAATGTAGATAGGGAGTTTCTGAAGATGCTCTCTGCAAATGAAAGCGGGCAATTTGTTGATGACTGGTCCAGAAAATGACAGGAAGATTAGAAAGACGATTTCAGCCGTAAGGCATCATCTAAGCTACAACAAAATGAAGCTTAAGTGAAAGCAAGAGCCAATTATTTGGTAGTCAGAGTCAAGGATAAAAGAATAAAAATACTGAGAGGGGCAGTAATCTTTTTCTCTCTCTTTGGGAGCAGTAAATTGTCAAGATAAGTGAAGGTGTCAAAAATGCTGGATTGTACATCAGGGATTCAGAACTCTGAGAAGCAGCTGAATGTGGTATTTATGAAAATACCTTTGTTTATGAAAATGAAATATACATTCCTTTCTTTTTCTTTCTTTTTTGAAAAGCATCTGGGTGGTTGTGTGTGGCAGGCACACCTGGCACTGTGTCAGAACATTACAAAATTATACCATCAAATTAGCACCATTATGCTCCATTGCACTGTTAAACAGCTTGCAATGGACCTAGAAGAGAACCCATAAGAGAAAGAAACCTATTGTCCTAAGGCATTGTATCCATTCAAATTAGATTCATCTTTTCCACAGCTTGATTTTAACAAATGACACTGAGGCCATGAAATATTGCAGCTATTTATCACCTGATCCCAGTTGCTGAATGACTGCTTGTGTTGTTTCCAAGATAAATGTAAACTCTATGGTCCATCCTTTTTCCTTGTGTTGCCTGTGGCCCTCCAGATGTTGTTGGACTCCAAGTTGTATCATCCCTGACCATTCTGGCAGAGGCTGATGGGGACTGGAGTTCAACTACAGCTGCACAGTTCACCTTTTCATGGAAATCGGGTAGATATAAATATAAATAAAGCCATAAGAAAAATCAAAGTGGTTTACAACACAATATATATATTCAACAAAAACCATGTGAAAAATTCACATGAACATGGCAGCTGAAAATTATTATTATTATTATTATTATTATTATTATTTGTACCCTAGCCATCTGACTGGATTGCACCAGCCATTATGGACAGCTTATGCTGGAGTCATGATGATTGCCTGTCTTTCTGGAGGCCACAGGTCAGAGTAACATCTGTCTGGCTGAGACTTTATGCTTCAAATTATTATCTAAACCTCTTGGATGCGGAAGGCTATGAATTTAAATTAAAGACTTAATTACTTACTCTCTGTAAAACCCAGGCACCAATCAGGACTAACAAGGGGACTGATTCTCAAGTCCTTTGAATTTTCTGACCCTACTGCGAATTGTGTGATAATCTCCTGAGTCAACATAAAGTTAACCTCATGCAACCCTCCTTATCCCAAATGCTTTCCAAGGTGCACAATCAAGCCTAGGTAAGCAAACTGTCCTGAACAGCACAAAGAGTGGCATAAAGATGCTCAGTGCCCTAGCTGTGGGAGAGAGGGGGCTAGTCGGGGTTTTTTTGTCCCAGATAAAGCCTCCAGAGGGGCGCCATTGAGGCTCCCAGCCTGTGTGTGTCTACGCAAATTGGGAGCGGTGTGGTGCCAAACTGGATCTTTGACCTGGGTGAAATAAAGCCTAGTTTCGCCCCTGGGGGGTGTTGCTTTACCTGGAAGTGTACACACACACACGCCTCTTTTCATTTCACAAGAGGTGGTTTCCTGTGTTTTTCCATTACACCCTGAAGGTACATCTTGTTAACCAGCTAAGGCAGGGGAATCTACAGCAGAGCCAACCTGCCAGAGGTAAGGTTAAATATTAAATCACTGGACTGCTGATGTCTTCCTTTGAGATGAACATGTCAGCTTCAGTTCTGCAGTCTTAAAAATAAGGTGGTTCCTGCCTACTGGCATTAGCAAGTCTGAAAGCTGGAGAACTCATCGCCTACCTTTCACCCCTCCTGGAATCAAATTATCTGACTAGGACCAACAGTCCCCAGGCTTCTCGACAGATATTCCCAAAAGCCAACGCTCAACAGAAGATTCGTGGTCCAGTTTTTATGTGTCTCACTCATAATGGTGCAAGGCACAACAGCCTCAACCAGCAGCATCTAAAAATTGCTCATTGTTCATATTTTCCTGCTGACGTTTCATATTTGCTTCCACTGTGGGTGACTGGATTTCTAGGACTGTTTATCTAGCTGCAGATCCTCCCCCATCATGGAACTGCGAGCTGTGTTCTCCACACAGCTGCTGTCAAATCTGTTCAGTTTTTGCTTGAGGCGATGGCTCTCACTAGTAAACACAATGCTGGAAAAAAAATATTACACACACACACACACACAACTAGAAGTGTTGGCAAATCTCAGGAAGGAAACAAGGCTAAAATAAGAGCTATTTCACACATTACACTGCAACAGACATACATGTACAACCAGCAGGAAGCCACAGCCAGCCCAGCCCTCTATTTAATACTTCCCCCAAACACATTTTTTTCTGGTAAACCCCCCACCTCCACCCCCAAGGTGCTTTTTCTTTGCAGGAGAAAGCAGCTGGGATTGATCTTGGGTACAAAACAGTCACTGGATAAAAGCTTAAGCACCAGATGCCTGTATTCAGTTGTCTGTATTTCCGTATCTGTTAGAAGTCCTCATAAGAATTCATCAGATTTCTCCTCATATACATGCTTGCATACATTTTGCACTATATAATATAATGCATGTTAATGAGGGTTTTTTGGATTTTTTTATTAATACATGCGTTTGATGCATACTGTATATGTACTGTATATGTATCTTTGTGCACGTTATTTGGCTGGAGACCTGCACTGCGAAGTTTAGTCAGGTGTGAATTTTGAAGGGTGGCTGTATTATTATTTTAAAAAGTTCACCTTCACATGCAAATTGAATCAAACTTCTCCCCTGGACTTAGGCTGGAAATCAGCTATCTAAGATAACTACCAAACCCTCCAGCCCCACGATAGGTCATAAAGTTAGTAGATCATTCCTTGTGTTGTGACGTCCTGCCATCACGAAGTGCACAGTTCTTTTTGCTAAGCTCCTATACTAATGGTTGTGGTAGATACCTTGACATGGACATGCAGTCTCTGCCTATCATCTACAGCAATCCATTTTAGACTGTAACAACGATATACACCTAATGTAATGTGTGAAGTGGCCCTTGCTCAGAAACCATACAGTGCTGTGCAGTGCTATTTTTTCTAGAAAAATAGGTGCTGGAACTCACCTTGAACGCCTCCCTTGTACTTTTATAATGGCAATGGCACCAACCTGAGAGGTGCCAGAACTGAGTTCCAGCTGAAAAACAGCCCTGGTGTTGTGACTTGGGTGCAGGATTTGATTAAGGGAGACTCCAATTAAGATCTTTGTTCAGTCATGAAGCTTCATGCTTAGCAATGGTCATGTCACTATCGATTCACCTACTTGAACTTCCTCAGAAGTTTAGACAAAGCCGCAAATAGATCATATAGTTACTGTATTTTCCAGCATTGGTATTTTCTATCTGAAATCGGTTCCTATCTTTCCAAAACAGTACTCAGATTTTGGTACTAAGTGATGAATTGAAGAGCAAGCGCTGTCTAGGCAACCAGGGTGACCAGCTGGAAACTACAAAAGGCCAGTCACTGTACATGCACTAAATCACTGAAGTCACTCATTTTTCTATGTGCGCTTTGGGTGCACAGATGAAAATACTGGGTTTGCCCAAAACAATGCATTTTATTCTTAAGCTGATTGGATGCTTGGTTTGCAATCTGTTCTTGTGGATCCTTTACTCAGCTGACAGCAGGTCTGTGAATGCAAACTTTTGCTTTAAATAACATCTGAAAACCACAGACTAGCCCTGCTGCTGGCAGTTCCACTCAGTAGTCTCAGACCTCATTTGATTGCATACAATCTGGGCCCTCATCTGACCTCTAGTCAGCAACAGCCATCCTTGTGTGCAATCAATAAACAATACAAGATAATGAAGGCTTATAGTCACGTTCCTTCATTTACTAAAGATCAGGCTTTATATTGTTCCTTAAGTCAAGAGCTTATTCATGCTTTTTTCCAATTTGACTTTATGTCCTTTGTCCATTTTTTACCAAAAGAGGTTTCCAGCCTTAGGAATTGTTTATATGACACATGGGCACATGATGGCTACTTTTCTTCCACATCAGAAAGGAGTAGCTGCACTGAGCAATTCTCATTTTCCCTGTGATTTATAAAGAATTTGGAAAAACTATTGCTAGATGGAACATTCTTTATCCCTTCCAGGAATGATGAACAGAATCCTTAACACAGCCTGTTAAAGATGAAATTGTAGCTCTGCCTTCAGACAGATCAATAAATGGAATGATGTTAGAAAATTAGTATTATTATGTGTTAAATTTCTATACCACCTGTCATTTGAGGGTTGCAAGGTGGTTTACAAAATGAAAACACAAAAATGTATGGGCAGGCAGGAGTCCTGCTAGCAGTATCCCCACCATGGAGCTGAGTGGAAAATCCAAAACAGGACATTCTGAGGGTGAGCAGTAGGTGAACTAAGCCAACCCAGAATCTGCTGAATCCTGAGCTGGTCTGACAACCATTGCTGGTCACTCTTGGGGCTGATCTGGACCTGACTGCTGTGCCAGCCTGGAGCTGGTGCAGGAACCGGGCTTGATCACCTTACCATCCCAAACGCCACCACTCAACAAAGCCCTGCCGGCTGGTGGTGGTGGGGTTAGAACTTCAGCATTAATCTAGCATCCCAAACACATTTCCTTGTGCTTTCTCGGGATACGTCTCCATTAGCTAATTTTAGCATGAAAATAGCACAAGCAGCCCATTCCTCATTCAGTATCCTGCACAGGATCACAGCAGATGCACCGTACTGAAGGACCTACCAGCCAGAGGCTGAATAATACAAAAAGGGTCGTTCAGATAGGACAAGCAGAAAGTTGGCATCAGGTTTGTTTGGTTTTTAACTTAGTAGATTTTGCGTGAAATGGGTAGCTTCTGGTTAAACGGGGGAAATACAGACTAGCATTTGGATGCTGGCAGCATCAGTTAGATCCTAAGAAAGAAAGAAAGAAAGAAAGAAAGAAAGAAAGAAAGAAAGAAAGAAAGAAAGCAAGCCTGTATAGCATCAATTCCACAAGAAATATGTGTCTGGAAGCATCCAGAGTGCAACATATACAGTTGATAACATGAAGAAAACATAGTGGCTGGTTTGCCTTCCATATAGGAAAATGGGCAGAGATTGCCCTACTCACAATTCTTTTTATGAGCAGTTACCTCAAATTCAGAACCATGTGTGCCAATCAATCATTCATTCATGCACAGTCTGTTATGTGTTCAGCTACATGTTAGTACAGCATTTCAGTGCCCTCTCAACATACTTTGCACCTATCTTGACAATGAAATAGAAGTCACCCGTCTTAATGGTCAGGACTAGTCTAATAGGATGGGGGAGAATGTGAACATATTTCAGAAAAGGGAAGATTGGAATGTGCAGGTAACAGGTGCAAGACAATCTCATTAGTTCTTCACAAGTTCAGTGTCAGGTCAGCTTATGCTGCGTTATTTCTCAAGGAAGCTCAAAATCCTTCCCTCTAAAATTCGCTTCTGCCGATGTCCCATTAATGCTTGCCTAGGCAAACTCTCCACATTGTCTTTCATATTGCTTTGCCTCTTTCACCATCAGAGCTTTTTGTTGCAGGTCCCACGTGTCTTCTAAAAATATATATAACAATGGTCGGCATAGTGTGATGTTCATGCACCCCAAGCTTTCACCCTCATGCAAATTCATCTCAAAAGTACTTTGACATGTGTGTGCGCGTGCACAGGTGCGAGTGTGGCAAAGGGTGGTGGTTTAGAGTAAGTAACCCTCACAGCCACATAGATCCATCTGTCACGGGCAGATATTTCTGGAAGGATGGTGTCAGGCTTCTGGGACAAGGCTTCCTCCCCACCCCTGCCCCCCTTTGGCCGTAGATAAGCGGAACAACACAAAAAGAGGCTCTTACCAGTTAAAGATTTTAATGATCACGACGAAAGAACAAATAATTCAGTTCTAGGAATGAAGGTGCTCCCAATTAAGGGTTCCACCCACTTCCCCCCGAGTTACTTCTGCATCTTGCAACCTGATCTCGCAACCACTGAGCTTTCGGTGCAGCCACCTTATCTGCCCTCCTTGACCTTGGGCTGAGTGGATGGACACTCTTCAGTGAAAGGGAGTTTGTTAAGTCTCTCTCTCCCAGTTCTTCTTCTCCTAGCTGTTCACCACCCAGTTCTTCCCAGCTTTTGTCTTCTGAACCATGTCCCTCTGTGAACCACTGCTCCAAATCTATACTGTCCCACTGTTCCTGGGAAGATTTAGGATCCTGATCAGGAGCAGGGGGAGGAAGACGCTCCCACCATTCCTAATCAATGAAGCCTTCCTCAGCATGGTCCCTGACAAATGATCTCATGGGTTTGGTTCCAGTGGTGGTGGACACCCAGAATGTGAGCAGCAGAAAATTAATAGTGATGGCTTTACTTCTGATGAGGGTTCATTTTTGACAGGCATTCTTTGGTGTGACCTGGTCTCGTGTGATGTCTAATTAAACAACAGAACTTAAAGGCAACTATAATGAAATGCAGGGTATAAAAGAGTTTTGTGAGATCATTTGTCTGATAGTTAGGTGAAGAATCCAAACCCAAGGATTAATTCCAACACAGAAATAGAAAATCGTGAAAATTTAGTGTGACCCTAGAGCTTATTATCAAGCGTTAATGAAAGCCTACATAATGGCTTTAGATAATGGCTTTAGATTCCGATTTTTACCACAGAACTCTAGTGTACATATTACAAAAATGCTACAATAATTAAGGGGAATTACTACAATTTATGCTGCAGGAGTATATTTTTAAATCAAAGCTCCCCCTTCTATTTAATGTATTGAATTTAATAAGAAGTTAACCTTTCAGAGACTGACTCAAAGGCTTATTACACAAAACGAAGCTGCATTAATTTTAGGAGTTCGTTACAGTTATAAGAATATAAGAGTAATACCCAAGTGCAGTCAACTGTAATATGCCAAAATTCAATAAAAATATTAGGCTAACCATAACTATACAGCACTGTACATTTTAATAACACAGACAGAGAAAGGAAGCATTTTAGCACCATGAGAATAATAATTTAGGGAACTCACCCTCTAATCAAAGAAAGGGGGCAGGGGATATTATGTGAATTCTGAACCTGCTGAGTGCTCCTTGGATAATATAATAAAATAATGGAGGGGAGTTTTTCCCCCCAATTTGCCATCTAACAAAAGTGCAATATGTCATGTCAGCACATTGCCAATACAAAAATGACATGGTAAAAGTATGTCAAAAGGAAGTCAGCAGGCAATTTCACACAGTCAGAACCGGGGCTTGCCATATTTAGATTCAAGAAAGCATGCTGCAATTGTGCTCCAAAGTCTTGCCTCAGTGATGGGAGGATGTGGAGTCTGGAGTGATTTACCACATCCATCATCATATCTACATATTGCAACATCTGTGCATCATAAGTGAAAGAATAATAATAATTAAGGGATGCCAACATCAACCATGGCAGGGCACCCAGGGTCAGCAAGCAATAGGATTTGCTTGACCGTGCTGTGTTGGGGTACCAGGCCTGACAATGGGGCATATTGCTTGCCGGCACTTTATACACATCATGTATCTAATTATGAGGGAGTCAATGCTGATTCTAATGACTTTCTAATTTGCTTTTAAGGGTTCAGTGAAAAGAGGAAAGAGAGGTGGCTTCTGGGGAAAGGGGCATGAGGGGCAGAATTACCTTTTTACTGTGTCTTCCTAGTAAGCTCCCTCTCTGCTTCTGGGTGTGTGTTTTAGAAAGCCCTTTTAATTTCATCAAGCATTTTAGGATCTGTTTCTCCTACTCTTTTGCTGTCTTCCTTTGTTTTAATCCTGCTATGTTTTTTATTAGAATTGTCATTATTCTTAAATATTATTATTTTTACCCTTCAAGGGCAGCTTACGACTATTAAAAAAAATAGTACCAGAAAACAGTTAAAACAGATTGCAAGAGTTCTAAAATATATACCTCAGGTGTCAAAGGCCAGGCTAAAGAGGTGTATCTTCAGTATACCACAAAAAATATGTACCTTTGTGGGGAGGGAATTCCACAGAGAACACCCTCTGCCAATCTTAACACCTAAGAGGGTCTGTAGGGAAGGAGATATTCTTTCAGATGGTATAGGCCTAAGTTGCTGCATATAGTTCAGCTCTAGCTACCAACAGGAGCACCTTTAATTGGACCTAGAAACTGACTGACAGCCAGTTTTATGTGATATATTTTTATTGTATTTTTTGTTCCTGTACTTACAATTTGTTTTTGTATTTTTTAAAGTGGAACACTTCCTCCTCCTCCTCTTCTGACTACAAAATAGTCTGGAGACTTTTACATCTTCATTTGCACCTTCTCCAATTGCCCCGAAAATGCCGAGACTGTCACAAAAACCCCTAAGCCATCACTGCTTCTTACTTTGTCATGCAGAATCCCAAATTCCCAAATGCAAGTCTTCCCCCCACCCCCCAAAAGAAACTCAGATCTTTCCCCACCTTTTCATTCATTGCTCTTTCCATCTTCTGGCCAGGGAAAGAGAGAAGCAGCAATCTACTTTGGGTTCTCATTTGCTTGCTCTTACGAGCTGCTCAAAAACAGCACACACAATGAGAAGGATCTGCTCTGCATCCAAACCTCTTAGGTCCCTGCCCAGCGTGGTGTAGTGGTTAAGAGCCGTGGACTCATAATCTGGTGAACCGGGTTTGCTTCCCCGCTCCTCCACATGCAGCTGCTGGGTGACCTTGAGCTAGTCACACTTCTTTGAAGTCTCTCAGCCCCACTCACCTCACAGAGTGTTTGTTGTGGGGGAGGAAGGGAAAGGAGATTGTTAACCACTTTGAGACTCCTGAAGGGGAGTGAAAGGCGGGGTATCAAGTCCAAACTCCTCCTCCTCCTCCTCCTCCTCATCTTCTTTTTCTTCACATTGCTACCTTACCTTTCATTGCCAGTTTCATCTGAGAACCTGAAATGTCACTGTCGTCACTGCCTGTGTATAGCAGTCATTTCCACTTTGGCTCCTGCTTTGTGGGAGATGCAGAGATCAAATCCTGCAGCTTGGCTCCCTCTATGACTAAAATGAAAGACTAGATTCCTAGAGGAAGGAGATTTGGGGAGGGGTCCTTTGGAGCAAAAATGCCACCCTCCAAAGCCACTTCCTGGCTTTTTCCTTAGGTGGGCAGGAAAGGGGCATTGATCTCTCTCCTGCGCTGAATCAGAGGCAACTTTTAAAATCTTATTAGTCTCCCCATTTTATGCATTTGGGTGAAGAGGAATCCCAGTGCAGCTGGGAGAGGGGATGGCTGGGGCAGAGGTGTCTGTGCAGCTGATAATGTCCTTGTTTTCATCTGAGGAATGATGGAGGGTATGTTTCTGCTACCTAAATATCTACATTGAAATGCCCAAACTCTCTTAATAGAGGTCAAACCTGAGTCAAAAAGCCAGATGAGAAACTGAAAAGTCAGATAAGATTAATTATGCTGTCTACCCACATCTATTCTTAGAGCAGGGAATGGTGGAGAGAGGGGACATCAATAATTTCCAATTATTCATGACTTCAGCTCAGTCCTTGAGTCTAGCCCTCCATATTCCTCCTCACCCCCATTTTCATGAGCTATTACATAGTCCTGCAATTACTGATTGCATAGATCACGAAACTAGACAACCCTTCTTTAGACTAATCTAGAACCCATTTTGGATGTAGGCATCTCTTGAAATGTGTGACTTTGATATTTTTAACGTTGGTGGAGCAGCTGAATCATTAAGAACACTTTCTCTGCAGGCTTTCAGATTTGCAGCTGTGCCTGCCCTTGCTGAACAAAAATAATTCCTACAGGCTATATGGAGCCCGGCTTTCCCAAGTCACTGCTGTTTCTGCACCAAGCAACATAACTCTGTTGAGGAAAGTACTCTCTCTGCCAACCCTGGAATCATTGTTGTGTATGTGCTGTTTTCTTAAAACTAAAATAATGATTCAGTCTCGGTACCGAATACATTGCCTCAGAGAGATCTGTATTCAAACATTTTGCGAAGGGGAAATATGTATAAAACTGGCCTATTCATAGCTTTCAGAATTCTGATAGAAGCCTTAAGCCAGTGCTTAAATTGTCATTCTGAGAACATGTTTGACTTGCATACTCAGTTCACTTTGTTTTCTTCCGCTCTACAGAGGGACTGTAGCTGAGAAAGTACAGATATGTGTATTCTTTAGTGTGTTCCCCCTTCTCACATTTTTCTCTCTCTTTATTATTCTGTTTTGGAAATTGCTTTGAGGTGTTTTTAATCAAGGAATTAATACATGATAAATAAATAATACACAAGGTGCTAGATCCTACCAGTTCGCAGAGACAACTCTCAGTAAACTCAGCACTGATGGCTAGGCTGCAAAATTGCATATTGCTGGATTACCAGAAAGATGCCAGCCATGTCCAGAATCTATAATCAGCTATTTAAACCAGTAAAGGTAAAGGGACCCCTGACCATTAGGTCCAGTTGTGACCGACTCTGGGGTTGCGGCGCTCATCTCGCTTTATTGGCCGAGGGAGCCGGCATACAGCTTCTGTGGCCAGCATGACTAAGCCGCTTCTGGCAAACCAGAGCAGCGCACAGAAACGCCGTTTACCTTCCCGCTGGAGGTGGTACCTATTTATCTACTTGCACTTTGACATGCTTTTGAACTGCTAGGTTGGCAGGAGCAGGGACCGAGCAACAGGAGCTCACCCTGTTGCGGGGCTTCGAACCGCCGACTTTCTGATCGGCAAGTCCTAGGCTCTGTGGTTTAGCCCACAGCACCACCCACATCCATTTAAACCAGTAACTAAATATAAAAAATATGATTATTATAATTATCATCATTATTAATTGTTTTGGGTATCTAAAATACAGTACATCATTTGAAATAAACATGCATAAGAAAGAGAGAAGCTGACCTATGTTAATGAGCTATTTCAGAAATGGCAGGTGCCTTGCAAGAGATTTGCACAGAGGCACATCATGGCTGAACTTGCAGTTTATCAGATAATTTTCCTATTATTCCAATTTTCCTTGACAGTTAAAACAGTGCTGCATTTACATCCCCCATGAGGGCGAAGGGTTCATTTAAACAAGGGACTTTTTGGTTTAGTGAAATTATTACAAAGAAAAGGCTAGCTATTTAGCATTGATCTCTCAAACGGCACACACATTTAATGGGATCAATTTGAGAACCTTTGTAAATTAAACCATTCATTATGACTTGAGCAAGTGAGAAAGGCCTCAAACTGAAGTTGGTTCTCATGACCAATACGGGCAGAAATATGTGAGAGACTGCAGTTTCAAAACAAGAACCATTGTAGTCTTTTAAAATCCCTTACATTCATTAAGCTAAAATAATCCCATTGCAGTTTGAGTCTTAGGAGCAGTGCTTTTTTGATGGGGGGACGCAGGGGTATGCATACCCCTAAACATTTTGTGAAACTTTGTACTTTTGTCCATTTACTGTATTTATTTTTGCCGAATTGAACTATAAAATGGTGATTTTCTTGAGTCAAAATGAGAGTACCCTTAAGCATTTTTTTTAGGGGGGGAAAGAGCACGGAATACCAGTGCAGAGTTCAGCTTTCAGATGGGGTGGTGAACTTGTGTCACTTCAGATGGTGCTGGACTACAGCTCCCATCTTCCCTGGCCCCTGGTTGTCGTTGTGGTGAATTGTAGTCCAATAACATCTGAGAGGCCACAGCTTAGGCACTAGTGCTACAGAGGGACTGTAGCTGAGAAAATACAAATATCTGTATTCTTATGTGGCACTAGGTCAATTTTCAAATTCATAGATAGTGGGACGTATAAGAGAAGCCAAGCAGTAGTTATATAGAAGATGCTGATATAAAAATGATCAAATCATTGACAGTCATGACTATTGCACATGGAAATCTAAATTAATATTTTATCTTGACTCTATCAAAAAACCCGTATTGTATGGATGATCTGAACCTTGCATAATGTGCAAAGCAAAATGAACTGCATGTGTTAAAAGGATTTATCAGCTTTCCGCTGAACTACATTCTCGGTGAAATATTTTCAGTAGACAGCCAGGGAGATTATTTTTGGAAGCTCTGGCCCCTATGAGATAAGTGCTTTATCTGGCCTCCAGACCAAAGCACTTACTTCAGATCTCTTTCATTCCAGCAATATACATTTCTTTATAGAAACAGAAATGTGCTGCCTGTCTTGCTTCCTGTGCGGGAAACTGAAAGACATTGTTTGTATATATCATACATGACGATGAGGCATTAGAAGTAGAGCTGGTTTTTTTGAAGTTTTAATTAAAGGATCAGATAGTGGTGGCTATAGTTAATTTCTTCCATGTGCTTCCACCTTCAATAAGTGAGGAAAATAAACTTGTCAAGATATGGTTAACCATGTTTTGCATAAGGGAAAAAAATCCCACTGTGAAAAAAAACCCCTGAGTCTTATCAGGGTGAATCTACACATTTTCAATTGACATGAGGCCATGGCCAAAAAGGGGTCCCCTGTGTTGAATACTGCTTCCCCCACCAACAAAACAAACAAAAACAAACTTGTAACCCCTATAACTTATCCCATATCATGACACCATCACATTGGTCATCACTTGTAGAAGGTGTCTTAAAAAACAAGAAAGACAGGACACATTATAAAGAAGGAGGAGGGAAGGGTTTCACATATTGACCAGCCCATTGTCATGTCCATTCTTAAAAGATTATTTTAAAGTAGTTTTTCAACCTAGACCTTCTTCATTTCCTTTGCCCAGTTAGAAGTTTCTTTCTTTAAAGGCAAAAGTATCATTTACTCAACTTGTATATTTTAGAATACGCATTGATGCTGTGTCAATGCTGCCGTGAAAAATCAGTGTTACCTCTCAGAGTTCTTTTGTTTCTGTTCCATCAAATACAATGGATTCAAATGTATGTATTCATCACCCTGGGGATTTGCTACTTGTATTTCCTATAGTTTCTATTGCTCACAGATTATTACTGAGTTTCACCAGCAGCACAGCTGCTGACAGGATTTGACACACATCTCTTTGGTAACTTACTTGCTTTGAAACATCCAACAATTTTATCCCCCTGTCTTTATATCCCACCCATCTTCTGTCATGGAACG
The DNA here is from genome assembly GCF_964106915.1 of Podarcis gaigeae. Classification (NCBI taxonomy): domain Eukaryota; kingdom Metazoa; phylum Chordata; class Lepidosauria; order Squamata; family Lacertidae; genus Podarcis; species Podarcis gaigeae. The sequence goes on from NC_139686.1 coordinate 44,957,086, forward strand.
CAAGGTGATGGTCACACAGTGACCAAGCAGCCACGCACCGAGGAGTTGACTAGATCCAGATTTGCTCAGCTTCAGCCTTGTGTGCCTTCAGACCACACTCAAAGAAGTACTGTATGCACATCCAGCATTTTATGTGATCAAGCAGATCTGTAAGCTTCTCCCTGATGTCGAATTTGAAAATATGTTGTTGCCTCCTGCAAATATAGCCTTAAAGATTTTTAAAAATAGACACTCACTTTGTCATCTAGAGAGGCAAATACCAATGTCAAAACCAAGTTCAACAGTCCAGTTCATATGCAGTGGGGCTGTTCCCACAAACCACGGTTTATTTGAGCACAGTTGAATGACAAGCTCAAGTGGTCCTTCTCCCACATCCATTTCCTTCCTCTAGTGGAGACTTCCTGATTTCTTCAACTGGTTGCTTGTCAAGTCCAAAACTGGTTTAACATCTCTCTACAAACCAAACTGAAACAAAACAGTCACCTGTTTTAATTAATGACTGTGCCAAAGCACCATGGTTGCTTATTAAATTTCCTAAAAGTATCTCATTCTTCCCATTTATTTATTTTTTAAAGCAATTTCATAATTTTAGTCCAGGAGATATCAGGATATTGAGGACTCTGGCAGGAAGCAGGCAGTTTGGAGACTTTGAGCACTGAGCTTTGATGCCCTCGGATAGCCACAATTAATCCCTATGACAGTAATTTAATAGAATATGTTTATGTTGTAGGAGTCAGGCTACACGTTTTATAGCAGAGATGTGAAGAAGGTGGTCCTGCCTGGAATGTCATCAGACTTGATAGCCCTTCAATGGAAGATGATGACATGGCCGTCAATCCCTAAGTATCTCCCCACCGCCACACACAAAAAGCCTAGTCAGGAGGTCTCAATTCATATTTGGCCTTATGAGAGAGGTTTGTTAGACTTCTGAGAGACACAAAACATCCAGAATGACCATATAGTTTTCAGGTTTTTCGTGTAAATGTAGCTGTCATGCTCTTTGGACCTTTTGGGCACATAGCCTCAGTGCCTCACATCAACTGGTACTTAACTTCTTCAGAACACCCAGGAAGGAATCAGGTGACTAATGGCTCTAGATCAGGGATGCTCAAACTGTGGCACACAGGCTTCGTTCAGGTAGACCACAGCATGTCTATATGAAATATTCACAATTATATTTAATTGTAAAAAATTAATTGTGCCGTTTTAAATTTTATTACCAGTCTGAATTCTATAGCTATAAATGCAATTAAAAATCATACAGCATCTAGCACGGTGCATTGCAATTGCTGCAACAGACAGAAAAATAATTAAGTGATCCACCTCAGTGATTTTTCAAGAGGTCTGTGAGGAAATTATGGGAACCACTGCTCTAGATATTGGACTTAAACGCTGGATCTGAATGCAAAGTATTCCCAGAGGTTTTTTTTTTGGGGGGGGGGGGTTTAATGCAAAAGTACTTCCAAGATAACATAGTAGTTCCTTCCTGAAACTGTATTTTGAGGCACATGCAACAATTACAACCAGATAAACATACTCAAAATAATAACTGAATTGCCTTCGTTAATTCTGCAGTGTTACACCAAAGATGTCTAATACCACTCTTTGCACTTGATAAACAGCCCCCATTATTTTCTACTGTTTGAAAAGACTGCCACATTGATTTTGCTTAAAACTGAAATATTTGGAAATTGGAATGTTTATTTATATGCCTTTATTCTGATTTTTGTTGACTTGATCTCTCCCCAATTTGTGAGCCCTGTTGAGCCTTGTTTTCAGTAGGAAATCTAAACCTAAAAATGGAAATCTAAACCTTAAAAAAACTGTGTTCCCATCACACAGTGTCGATTAAACCAATGTAAGTTTCATATTCATCCAGCAGCCTCCTTTAAAGTATTGCATCCAATATGCTAACAGTATAATTATCTGAAAGACAATTATAATTTAGCAGCAAAATGAGAAATGCACTATAATTCCACCCAACACATAGACAAATTTTATAACTACCAACTAATTATTAGCGTGGGCTGTAAAATGACAGTTCACCAATGCTGACAACATTTCTCTACTTGAAACATTTTAGCATTGCAACATTTCAGCCTTTAATCTTCTGTCATTACTTGAGTTTTCAATGAGGGGCCTTTTCTTCATAGTCAACCTGTATCACACTAAAAGGAGGCGGCAGGAACCCTAAAAGATTTTTTCACTTTCCTTAAAAAGAGGGCAATCCTATACATATCTACCACACACCACAATAATCTGCCAAATTCCCACCCTCACCAGTACTATTACCAAAATTAAACCGAATAGAATTCAATGGGATTTACTCCCAAGTAAGATTGCAGCCTTAAATACTTTAAGCCACTGCTTAGAAGCTGGCTCACAATTCCTCAGAGTAAATGCATTACCTCAACTTGGGAAATATTTTGTGGCTCAGCAGCTGGTGCAATGGGTCTGTTCTGTTTTTCCCCATAAAGGCATACTATTATCAAGCATCTTTGTGTGGCCAACACTCTCCCCATACAGATACATTTCCACCATAAACCTGTTGAATCGTATTCCATCTACAGTGGTACCTTTGGTTAAGAACTTAATTCGTTCTGGAGATCCATTCTTAACCTGAAAGTGTTCTTAACCTGAGGTACCACTTTAGCTAATGGGGCCTCCTCCTCCTGCTGTGCCACCAGAGCACGATTTCTGTTCTCATCCTGAAGCAAAGTTCTTAATCCGGGGTACTATTTCTGGGTTAGCGGAGTCTGTAACCTGAAGCGTCTGTAACCTGAGGTACCACTGTATAGTGAGTGATACAGTGGATTTAGGGGAGCCAAATAACTATTGAAAGGTATAAAGGGAAGTTGTGAAAAATATTGTATAAACTAATATCACCAGCATATTTAGGCAGATAAGAATGATGGGTTTAGAAGGTAACTTATATTTCAGTTCTCAGCCTCAGTTCACTATTTTTAAATTGGGAATAATAATAGTAATCACTACATTATAGGCATATCAGAGGGATGAAATGCTAACTGTATGTATACAATATTAATTCTATCAATGTTTAATTTTATTTAATGATAATTTTTTCTAAGTTTTTAGCATTTCTTGTTTTTATCTGTCAGTTGCCTTGAGTCCAGTCAAACAAAAGGCAATGTAATAATAATAATAATAATAATAATATTCTCAGAATATAAAGCACTGCATAGATTTTTATCTCCCCCCTCAGAAGAGTTCAGGCTGATCTCAGTAGAGAAACAGAAAATATTAACACCTTCCACAAGCTGATTGTGTGACTTACCTGCTAGTTTGGTATTATTTCTGTATTTCTGTGTTGTTGTATTGGTCGATTTTAAAACTACACGCACCTCTACAAGGGTGCTTATTAAAAGATCCCAACTACTCATTGTTAGTAAGAATCTGGAATCTGCCCCTTCTCTTCCTCCACATTGGCGAAAGCCATGCAAAGCCCTGAGGCAACTTCCAGGCCCATTCTCTCTGGGACACACTGATTATTGTTTTCTTTGCGTTGCTGAACATTTGGGCTTTTGCAAAGGGGCAGGAGGAGGCCCCTCTTAGAACAACATTCACTACCCCTCCACCATGCACCACACCTAAGAAAACAAAATGTGGGAAATAATTTAGAAAGCATCTTGGCAAGGGTTCCTGTTCAGACAAAAATAACAGCAGGAATGACATTTAATTGTTCTTCTCCCCTCCTCTTCCTGCCTTTTTTGTATGTGTGGGGTTGTTGTTCTTGTTTGTATTGAAAATGCTACTTAACACATTCTGATATGTGCTAATGAGGGAGCAGGAGAAGAAAGAGGCAATGGAGTTGTCTGCAGAAAAGAAGACTGTGGAAGATGCAGAAAATGAACAAAGGGGAACCTGCAAAGGGGAGCCTTAAAAATAAACAAAACACAGCAATATTGGGTTTGGCGTCAAAGGATATGAGCTGCTGGAAGAGAAAATGGCAGATTTTCAAGTCTCCTTTTTTAAAAAAGTGCCACACTTTTTAACAACAAAAAAAGTGGTGCAGGTACTGCCTACCCATGAGTAGCTCCTGAAAAAAAGCACTGCCATTAAACACAAAATGTCTCTTGGACTCCAGTCATTAACACACTTACTTGAGAGTAAGCAACATTAAGATCTGTGGCTACTGCAGATTTCACCGCAAAATTCATTGTGTGAAATGGGCATCCAGTTTCAATGAACTGGGGAAGTTGCTTCCCCTTTTTTCTTAAACTGTAAATTTACACAGGTAAAAGTTAATAGGTATTCATAATCCCCACTCATTTTAATGGTAGAATTAAACAGATGTTCATCTCACCCATTAAAAGCAATGGGATTTAATGGTGCTCGAGTTTGGGCAGATTAGATAGAAAAGATGCCAGGATATTCGCACATTCCACAAATGTATTAATTGACAAGAAAAGATATTTTACCTATTGTCAGATACTGACTTTTCGGGGGTCTCTTTTAACTGGCTGCTGCAAAGAGTCCTCCATACGTGCTTCCAAAGGTAACTATCAATGGTTATGATAACGCCCTTATTTCCTAGCTTTATTATTTACTTTATAGCTATTTTATCCTTCGTTGTATTGCTTCTTTATCCTTGATTCTGCCTTTTATTTGCTGTGTTTCATATACATAATATTTGCAATATTTCTACTTGCAAATTTATAATAATAATAATAATAATAATAATAATAATAATAATAATAATTTATTATTTATACCCCGCCCATCTGGCTGAGTTTTCCCCAGCCATTCTGGGCGGATCCCAATCAGTGTTAAAAACCGTACAGCATTACATATTAAAAACTTCCCTGAACAGGGCTGCCTTAAGATGTCTTCTGAACGTCAGGTAATTCTTTATCTCTTTGACATCTGATGGGAGGGCGTTCCACAGGGCGGGCGCCGCTACCGAGAAGGCCCTCTGTCTGGTTCCCTGTAGCCTCACTTCTCGCAATGAGGGAACCGCCAGAAGGCCCTCGGCGCTGGATCTCAGAGTCCGGGCTGAACGATGGGGGTGGAGACGCTCCTTCAGGTATACAGGACCGAGGCCGTTTAGGGCTTTAAAGGTCAGCACCAACACTTTGAATCGTGCTCGGAAACGTACTGGGAGCCAATGCAGATCTCTCAGAACCGGTGTTATGTGGTCCCGGCGGCCACTCCCAGTCACCAGTCTCGCTGCCGCATTCTGGATTAATTGCAGTTTCCGGGTCACCTTCAAAGGTAGCCCCACGTAGAGCGTGTTGCAGTAGTCCAAGCGTGAGATAACTAGAGCATGCACCACTCTGGCGAGACAGTCCGCGGGGAGGTAGGGTCTTAGCCTGCGTACCAGGTGGAGCTGGTAGACAGCTGCCCTGGACACAGAGTTAATCTGCGCCTCCATGGACAGCTGTGAGTCCAAAATGACTCCCAGGCTGCGCACCTGGTCCTTCAGGGGCACAGTTACCCCATTCAGGACCAGGGAATCCTCCACACCTGCCCGCCTCCTGTCCCCCAAAAACAGTACTTCTGTCTTGTCAGGATTCAACCTCAATCTGTTAGCCGCCATCCAACCTCCAACCGCCTCCAGGCACTCACACAGGACCTTCACCGCCTTCACTGGTTCTGATTTAAAGGAGAGGTAGAGCTGGGTGTCATCTGCATACTGATGAACACCCAGTCCAAACCCCCTGATGATCTCTCCCAGCGGCTTCATATAGATATTAAAAAGCATGGGGGAGAGGACAGAACCCTGAGGCACGCCACAAGTGAGAGCCCAGGGGTCTGAACACTCACCCCCCCCACCACTTTCTGGACACGGCCCAGGAGGAAGGAGCGGAACCACTGCATGACAGTGCCCCCAGCTCCCAGCCCCTCTAGACGGTCCAGAAGGATGTTATGGTGGATGGTGTCAAAGGCCGCTGAGAGATCCAGCAGAACTAGGAAACAGCTCTCACCTTTGTCCCTAGCCCGCCGGAGATCATCAACCAGCGCGACCAAGGCAGTTTCAGTCCCATGGTGAGGCCTGAATCCCGATTGGAAGGGATCCAAATGGTCCGTTTCCTCCAGGCGTGCTTGGAGTTGTTCAGCAACCACCCGCTCAATCACCTTGCCCAAGAATGGCAGATTTGAGACTGGGCGATAGTTGGCCAAATTGGCCGGGTCTAAAGATGTTTTTTTAAGAAGCGGTTTAATGACCGCCTCTTTCAGCGGGTCTGGGAAGGCTCCCTCACAGAGGGAAGCATTCACCACCCCGCAGAGCCCATCGCCCAGCCCTTCCCGGCTCGCTTTTATCAGCCAGGATGGGCAAGGATCAAGGAAACAGGTGGTCGGTTTCACTCGTCCAAGCAGCCTGTCCACATCCTCGGAGGTAACAGATTGGAATTGATCCCATGTAACAGGACCAGACAGAACTCTAGCACTCTCCCGCCCTGGCCCTGCTCCCACAGTGGAGTCTACCTCCTTCTGAATCTGAGCGATTTTATCTGCAAAAAACTTTGCAAAAGCATTGCAGGAGATCTTGGGGTCCCTACCAGGCCCCGGTGGTACAGGTGGTTCTGATAGATTGCGAACCACCTGAAAAAGTCTCCTGCTGCTGTTTTCTGCAGATGCAATGGAGGCGGCGAAGAAGGCCCTCTTCGCCGTCGCCATTGCCACTTGGTAGGCTCGACGTTGAGCTCTAACCCGTGTCCGGTCTGATTCAGAATGAGTTTTCCGCCACCGGCGCTCTAGCCGTCTCAACGATTTGATTTCTTGAGTTCATCTGAAATTTCGTCATGGCTTTCTTTTGCTACGAACAATCAAAATGTGACCTGACCTGAATTGAGCTACATGAATTGGAGCAATTTACTCTGGATTTCCACTGACAAAACGGAACCAGCACCAGCTTGGTCCATTGTACATAGTTCTCAAACTCAGGAGAGTACACTTCTTGCTTGTCTGCTTCTCCAAACCTATGGTTGAGAGACGCTGCCAATTTACGCATTAAAAATGTCTTTTTTCCTTGCCACTCTTGGTATGATTAACACAAAATAAAAATTATCAGTTATAACTGATAATAACATTATTATTTTTTCTAGGTCCACTAGCACATCTGATAACAAACAAACAAACAAACCTAGTTTTAAAACAGAAAGAGAGTCATGTAGGACATAATTTTTTATTCTGAAATGATCTCTGGCCACAACAATAAATGTAACAAACATTCACTAAAACAGTCTTAACTCCTGTCATCAGCTATACAATACGTAAGTATTATAAAACTGGCCACTAGAATTAAAACCCACTACAACATATTTAATGTGAAGTGGCTGTCGACAGCAGCAGCATCTCACATAAATTTTTACATACATATATACACAATCCACATTCAGTCATTTTTTTCACATGTTTTCAGTACACACAGTTGCAGCATATTACAGTCACGTGTCTAAGTTGTTGCTCTTTATTTTTCAAGAAAAAGAAATCCAATGTACACCTTAGACATACTTGTAGCAGTTGAGCTGAGTAAATGCGATGACTTTTTTCATATTACTTTGTATTTTGTAACACAGATGTACAAGCCCCCTAGAAACAATGTTAATTCACAAATGCTCTCTTTATTTCAATGCTACTGTAGCATCTCAAGTGGGCAATGCAAAAATATTTAATTACATAAAAATCTTTCTTAAAACAGATTTGTGTTTACCAGCTACCTCTGTTTGGAAAACCAAAGATTTTTATGAAAAATAGACAGAATCGAAGAACTCCGACATGTGCCTAAAGATTATAACGCAGCCCATTGCTACTTTAATAAACACAACCCTCCCGCAATTGTTGCTGTCCAGCCTCCATTCATTTCAATGGCACTTCCACATGGTTTCACACAAGTCCCATTCTAATAAATGGAGGCTGTCTGATGGTAGCCATGAAGCGCCATTTTAAAAAGAAAAAAACATTCCTAAGGAGTCCTTCATGACCCCCAAACCACCCATCAAGGTAAAAGGGGCATTAAAATGCCTTGCACCCAAATTGTAAAAACCCCTGGCTACGTCTATTGGAGCCAGGCACGTAGAAAAGGAATGCACTTTGGTTCATACCAAATGCCCTGGGATTAATTCTCACTATAAAATGAAACAGTTTGAGGTAATTTTTTTCGCTTTTTACAAGTAAAGTTGATTCTGCCTAGTGCTGTCATAACAAAAGAAAGAAAAACATAGTTCTTAAAAGAAAAGAAACCAGTTTGATGTTAAGGTTACCGCTAACTACTACGAGGTGCCATCTTTAACCCTTGAAAGAGCATGAAAATTCCTACAAGAGAGTATTCCATTCCATCACTAAGTAGTAGGATTGCCTTACGATCTATATTAAGGCTTTGAAAACACAGGGCAAAATCAGCCAGAAACTTCTCCTGCTCATGTCCAATGGATATAACCGAGGGTCGCTCCAAAAAGGACCCTGAAGTGCTCTTGCAGAACTGCTGTTCATTTCACCGGGGCATATGCAACAGCGGGAGAGGCTCCTAGTGGATTATGCTCATGGAAACGTATTTAAGACAGGTACCGTGCTTTAAAAAAAATAAGATTTCAACCTTACTACATAGCACAGCGTTCAAAGGGTTAAAGAGACAACGTTGCATGCTCCACAACACGGTGTTGTTTGTAACAAAAGGCACATTGTTAACATCAAGGGCACAATTTCAACCCTCTACATATCTTGCACTCCTTTCGCTCCCTCAGCCCATCCTCCCGGTTGCATCGACACACTGGAGAAGGGATCGGCCAGCACTCCAGCGGCGCAAGAGCCAGCCGAAATGAGACTGCAGCCAAACACAAGACAACACCGTGCTATTTCTACTTCTGCAAAGGAGCTCAGATGTCCCCAGACAATGGCAACATATGAGGCTAAGCAATGTTTCCAAGCCAACAACTATCAGCCCCAACTAATTAGAGCCCTTAGACACAAAACCGTGTCAAACCAAGAGGCAGCATGCTTTTAAATGTTTTTTTTCCTCCCCTTCCCTTCCCTCCTTTTCCTTCCTCATTCCAATTATAAACACGCTACAATAAAAAGAAGCCAAGTTACTGAAAATTGTCAGATGGCTGCCTCTTTTTTTTCTTTTTTGTAACGTATACAGGAGTTTTTGTTACGTTAGCATTGCTCTGCACACTGTTTTTGGCCTAAAGGTTTCTGGTAGCATCTATGAATATGATCAGCCACAAATGCACTACAGTGGTACCTTGGGTTAAGTACTTAATTCTTTCCGGAGGTCCATTCTTAACCTGAAACTGTTCTTAACCTGAAGCACCACTTTAGCTAATGGGGCCTCCTGCTGCCGCCGGAGCACGATTTCTGTTCTCATCCTGAAGCAAAGTTCTTAACCCGAGGTACTATTTCTGGGTTAGCGGAGTCTGTAACCTGAAGCGTATGTAACCTGAAGCGTACGTAACCCGAGGTACCACAGTATTGGCATTTAAAATCTGGTCATTTGAAGAAGAAAACAGATAAAATTAAGGGTTTTAGCTCACGAATCATTCATGATTATGACATATCTTTCCCATTTATCTATGTTAACATATTCCAAGCTGTGTTTAAAATATAATGGACATATCAATTTATTTAATCCAATGAATGGGGGGGGGGTTGGGAGGGGGGAAGCAAGTTCAGCTCCAAGCTGTGCTTCTTGTACATACAGATGCGCTCCCTGGAATGCAAGGGCTTCCTCGTTCAATTCAATGCAAAATGCCAGACTCCACATATAACCTTTGTGGTTGTGGACTGCCTTAATGTTTAAGTGAAAGGGGAATGTTGTCCTTTCAGGAGGTCGAAGCCCTAGCAGCCCCAAACAGAATCAAGGTCAGTGCTATGGTGAAGAAACCAATCGTCATGGGAAGCTATGGGTACCGAGATCCCAAAGTCACTTTTACTGATACACTCACAGACTGCATAGCCACACAATATAGAAAGGTGTACATTTAATACTATAAATAATTTAGTGTCATTTGAGGACAAGGAGTTACATTTGCAAAAAAAAGGGGGGGAGATTAAATATTAGCCAATAACTAACATTATTAAGCATTATTAATTAGCATCATCTCTTTAATTCAAGATTTACTTATGGAAGGGGTTGGGGTTGGGTGGGTGTTCATTATTATTATTATTATTATTATTATTATTTTGGCAAGTAGTTTTATTATGTTTCCTGAGAATTCGTCATTTCTTATTGATGCCCATTAACCAAACTTGAAGTGAACGAAAAAATGCTGCTTTCGTTTTCGAAATGAATGATCTGAATTTCAAAAAAAGGAAATGGACCGGAAACTTTCTTGGCTTTCTCTGGGGACCATGCTTTAAGTAGTTATTTTAAGGACATCTTTACAGGTATTGTAATTAGATCGGTGCATATAAACAACGTTATAATGTCGAAGCTTTCTGCAATCAAACCAAATAATTCTAGCATCCACAACCCTCTCAATTTAAGCTTGAAACTCTTCAAATATCATTATCAATGCATGCGCGATAAATGTTGTTAAAGCCAATGTTGTCCCTGCTTTGGGAAACTAAACTTATAATGCAGAACAAATTTTATCTGAATTATATTATGTTCAGTTGCTACTTGCCAGGGAGAAATCTTAACCTGTTGCAGGTCCTGACTCTTGGCTCTCCTCCCCCACGAGAAGAAAACAAGAGGTAACATGGGCTTTACAACATTTATTTTAACTTGGTACTCTCTGACCACCTGATAAAAAATGTATTTCTTGGACAGGAGAAATATGTGAACAGGTCCAAGGTGTCTGAAATAGACCAGGTTAACCTATCACTGCCACTAATAATGTGAATAAACAGAAAAATCCACATATATGTCTACTCGTTCCTTCAAACTTTTCTTTAACTCCCATGGTGCAACACAAAACTATAATTGTCTTTTAATTTTTCTCCCCATACAAGCTTTTGGAGTATACCAGGGTTACAAAGCACATCCTACACGGAGTCTGCTTTTAAAGTCATCTCACCTCTTAATTTGCTCTTTATAATTATTTTTAAAAAACAATCACATGTACTTGCTTCAACAAGGCTTTTGACAAATCTGAATGTGAAGGGCATGTGAAGAATAGACGCAACTCCACAGGTTACTAGAAGTCTCACAGACATCCCCTTAAATATTCAAGTACTATCTCCAGGTATCGGTGGCAGTGCTACACAATGCAACTGTTGCATGAAATACTGGTGTTACACAGGCATTTTCAGCACAAAATGCATACGATGCCAAAAAAAAGAACAAACATGCATGTGAGTGCATGTTTAAACACTCCAGTAGTACACACATCTGGGAAACCTGACATGCATACACAGGTGTTTAAAGATGTATCCTACAACAATTGTAACACACAGCACAGCGCCAATTGTTAGATAGTATATTGCTTTTTAGAGTTACATTTTAAAAACCTCAATGCAGATTACATAAAAAGCTAAATAATGTCAGCCTCAGAAGGGTGTTTTGATCTAAAGGTACGATGGTCTGTGAGGCAAGAGGCACAACCCACCGGGATGTTCTCTTGTGCAAGCCCCATTATTAAGCTCCTGCACAGATTACAGGGGAGAATTTCCTGGCAGACTGGACCTGAAGACTAATCTGGTGAGATGTTTTTAAGCATGGGCTAGGTAGCCACCTGGCAGGGCTGCTGTAGCAGCACGTTTCCTAATGAGCAGAGGGTTGGGCTGGATGACTTTTTAGGTTGCCTCCAATACTTCACCTGTCCCTAATCCCTTTCTCTACCATGCTAAGCCAAGCCAAGGTATGGCTTAACCATGAGCTCCAGTTTGACCAACACACTACGTATTGTGGTAGCAAAAAGGACTGGGGAGGAGCGAAGTGGTTGTGAGCTCCTCTCCAGATGCTTGTTAAACTCACAGGTAAAGGTAAAGGGACCCCTGACCATTAGGTCCAGTCGCGGCCGACTCTGGGGTTGCGGCGCTCATCTCGCTTTATTGGCCGAGGGAGCCGGCGTACAGCTTCCGGGTCATGTGGCCAGCATGACTAAGCCGCTTCTGGCGAACCAGAGCAGTGCATGGAAACACCGTTTACCTTCCCGCCAAAGCGGTACCTATTTATCTACTTGCACTTTGACGTGCTTTCAAACTACTAGGTTGGCAGGAGCAGGGACAGAGCAATGGGAGCTCACCCCGTCACAGGGATTTGAACCACCGACCTTCTGATCGGCAAGTCCTAGGCTCTGTGGTTTAACCCACAGCGCCACCCGCGTCCCTGTTAAGCTCATACCATCTTGCTAAACCAAGGTTTGGCTTAGTGTGTCATGTGAACCCGGCCTATGACAGTCTTGGGGTGGGAGTGGGGAAGTGAACTTCGTAGAAACATCTGGAGGCTACCTAGATGATGCAAAAACGGCTAAGTAATTTTAAGCAAGCAAAAGTGTATTGGGGGGGGGGATAGAATACAAATGTGCATGTCATGGGTTCTGAATGCTTAATATTCTGCATAAATTATTGTGATTTCCATGACTTTGCCTTTAGAAATGACATCATATTTTAGAATTCACCTCTTCACCTGCTTTGTAAAAAAAAAATACATATGACCTAAGATTCTAGTATGGGTGCTAGTTCATTTCTGAAGAACATTTTAATCATATTTAAGGGTGCTTATATAAATAATAATAATAATAAATGCTTCTGCTGATCTGAGGGAGAACTATTAGAAGAGGGCTTGGTGAACCTGGCAATTGTGCATTGCACAAACGTTATCTGCCCACCCGTGCACACATGCGGTGTTGGGACTGCAGTAGTCCTGAGCCAAACCTTTGGAGTTTTAGCGCGCCTGATAATCTTGCCAAGCCAATAAATTGGGCCTGAACCCATGCTCAGCAAGAGAAATAATCCAGTATGTCTGCACTGTTTATGGAGAACGCATTTCACCACAGTTTGCCCATCCCCTTTCATATTCAAATTTAGCAAACCACTTTTAGAAATCAGTGGGGCAGAACTGAAGGGGGGGGAGCACAGGTGTATATCACCATATGGGGCCCCAATCCTAAAGCTAAAATACGTTTGTGCCTAATTTGATACAGCCCACTGGTTCAGGGGTGGTGTTTCCCAACCCCCATTAGCCACAGCCAACCTAGATGATGAGCAACATCTGGGAGAGGCACCACATTGGCTACTCCTGCAGTAGTTTTTCACAGCCTATAAAAAGAGTAGCGTGTGTAAGAATGAATGCTAGTTATTCATCTAGAGGTTGCCTTAGGAATTGCACAGTACAGAACCTGGTGGAAGGAAGAGAGTGCCTCCTATCATCTTGGCTGCCACTATCAAAAAGACCTAACAGCTTGGGAATGGGAGTCAGAAGGAACAGCCAAGGCTATTCGAGGTACCAAATCAACAAGTTTTCTGGGTAACACAGAGGCTGTACAGGCTGACGCAGGAGCCAGCTGCTGAAACTGTTGAACTCGTGTCTATTCCCACAGTATAAAGGAAGCTGGAATGGCAGTACAGGTCTACGCTAGGATCCATAGCATTCAGAGAAGCCCTGAACACCTGACAGGGAACAGCCAATTGAGATCTGGGGTAAGCAAGACGCTGCTGTGAATGCGTCTGATGGAAGCCCTCTACAGATGCAACTTTTTCACTGTTACACAATAAATATTTATAAGTATAAAGTAGAAATCTGTTCATTATCCATACTTATGGATACAAATTCTTTAAAAGAGTCATACAGAGTGTCTGACTTGTACCCCTGAATGTTTTCTGTATCGTCAAACAAAAATGCAGGTAAATGTTTGCAGGACTGGAATCTACTGCTATAACAAAAACCAGGAATAAGAAAGTATTAAAAGTTCACTCCAAGAAATGCCGGTATCAACCCTGGGGTGGGAGAGGGACGTAGACCCTGCTCTCCATCAAACTAGAATGTGTGATGGTTAGGTTGCAACCAGTGGCCTGCCACTGAGACTTATTGTGCCACACTAATATTCCATAGTAAGGCTAACTGTAGTTTAGAAGAAAAAAACATTTTTAAAAAAGTATAAAAACTTAAAGCATTGTCCCCATGTTATTTTTATATATATATAAAATCAAAACCAACTTTTCTTACACATTTAAAGTGAGTGCTGAAAAAATACAAATGTTTGAAGTTACCGAGCAAATAAAAATAGAAATCTGAGCTACTTTTTCATATGAGTAAGGCTCAGTGACATAATGTTTGTTTGTTTTTTGTTTTTATCAGCATCAGATTATTCAAACTCAGCTAACAAGTTTTGGCAACACTGTCCTTTGCTGAATATTCCCATTGGCATCAGTCATCTGTGCCAGATTAGTTCTCAGTTTTGATGCTGAGTTTGAAGTAGGAGGTAACTTGGAAATTGACGTGATAGCACCAGTGCTTTCTGCTATTCTTTTCGCGGATGTCTTCTCCCCAGTTGGAGGCTTTGGCAAACGTCTCCTTAGCCAGGGATGCCGCAAAGCCTGACCAGGCGTCATGCGCAAAGTAGGATCCCACTCTAAACACTGTTTCAAGAAGTCAAGGAAGAGAGGGTCGTCACATCCCTTCAATGCACTCCCCCACTCTCTGCTCTCTGGGGGGCCGCGCAATTTGCCCCGCCGGGAACGGCCACCGTTGAGCACCACAGAACCATCGGACAAGGTAGTAACGGTACAGTATCGGGGATAACCCTTAGAACTCACAAAATTTTTTGCTCTTTTGGATGAATCCAGCAATTTCTGAGAAGGCATCCCCAGCAGTTCTATCATACAAGCCAGCTGATCCGCCTCATCCTCCCCTGGCAAGAGGGGATAGCCTGTTAGGAGCTCAGCTAGAATGCAGCCCAGGCTCCACATGTCTATGGGCATCCCATAACGAGCACCGAGGATAACTTCTGGAGCGCGGTAGAAACGTGACTGGATGTAAGTGTAGACACGCTGGTGCTCGTAACAGCTAGAGCCAAAGTCAATCACCTTAATGCCACTCCTACCCTGTTGCTTCAACAGAATGTTCTCTGGTTTAAGGTCACAGTGAATTATTCTGTTTTTGTGCAAAGCATCTAAGCACTGCAAAATCGAGTGGGCAAACTTGCGGACCAAGGGCAGGCTGAAGCCCTGAAATTTGTTTTTCTTGATGAGCTCGTAAAGGTTCATGCTCAGCAACTCAAACGTCATACAGATATGGTTGCGGAATGTGAAGTTTTCCAGCATGTGGATCACGTTCATGTTGTTATCCTTGTCCTGCTTCTTAAGGTGTTCCAGGATTCTGATTTCTTCTGCAGCTTGACGGTGGAAACGCTTCTCGTTCCTCACCATCTTCAGGGCCACATGCTGATGCATCTTGTGATCGTAGGCCTTCACCACTTGCCCAAAACTTCCTTTCCCAATAACCTTCAGGACCTCGTATCTGTAGGACACATGGTCATGCGGAACTTGCACGTAAGATCCCTGGTCGTCGTCATATCCCCCGTTGTTTGGACCACCAACTACACCTTGCCTCTTTTTCGCATTTGGACCCACAAAATATATTTCAGGGTAGCTGAAGATCTCGTGATGCTCAAAGGTTGTTAGTTTTTGCATGTATTGCTTCATTGCTTGATCTGGCATCATGGGGGAGGCTTTCACCTTCCCTGGCCCTTCTGTAGACTTCAAAGAGCTGGAGCTCCCCTGCCGCCTATGAGCACTGTCCAGTTGTCTGTCTGGCACCACCGGCAACCCCGACTTTGCTACTGTTGTAAGCCCATTTGGTTGTGTCGTCAGAACGGTCCTTTTGTTGCTGTTGTCTTCAAACAGCTGCTGAACCTGGATCTGCCCGTGACTGGCAACATGTAGGTGCTCATTCATTGTGTGCTTATTTCCACCAACCTGAAATATAAAGCATATTTTTCCAGTTAAAAAAAAAAACCAACCCACAGGCTTCCTAAACAATATAAAAGATTGATGGGATAGGGCTTTTCAAAAAAACACGTGGCTGACTTGTCCACCCAAAGTCCCTATACAAAAAGTCTCATACATTTAAACCGCTGGAGTTGATCAAGTCTACTGGTTGACAGAACGCCACCCGAAGGACTCGCTCTCTCATTGAAGGAAAGGGAGTAATTTTAAATTATCTATCCACCCTTCCATCTGCAACCCCTTGAAAATGTTCTCCGTTGAGTCAGTGGACCCTCCAGAACAAGGCAGGCTGTTTTGCAGGAAGAGAAATTCACAAAAATTGTCTTCTCCCACTTTCCTCCGGTGAGAACCTCAACTGGATCAATCCCTCCTGTTAAAGGAAGGGGGTCTGGATCCAACCCATAGGGTTCTCAAAATACCCACTGGCTTCGTCATCTATCCCAGAAACTGTGCATGCTTACACCTATTTGAACTCCTGAAGCCACATCGTCATTTATTCATATAACATCTTTTATGTCTAACCCTAATTCTTCAATGTAACATTTCTGGGGCAGCTTCTAATAATAATAATAATAATAATAATAATAATAATAATAATAATAAATTAAAAATCTGTCTCTAGTGCTCATTATTTTACAGCCTCCTGCACACATTTTTGGCAGTTCAACATACTTCACAATCTGGAGGGGCTACTGCTTCCCACAATGCCAAAATTCCTTTAAAAAAGAAAAAGAAAACTGTCTTTCAAAAGAGATAAAGAGCAACTTCTGTTGATACAGGAGTGTAGGTTTTTCGGCTGCTGTCATATGTATTTTTGAAACAGAGGATTCAAACTTTTGTTAGCCAAACCCCTACCCTAAGGGAGAATTCCCCATGCACCTGCCACCTTTGCACCACAAATCAACACGTTGCAGAGAAACAACAGCATATGAATGTGGAGGACTAAGGGAATCCAACAGCTTTATGTCACAGCATATTGTCAGGTTTCTAGGTAATGCCCCATTTCCTATCAGTGAGTGTCTTCAGAAGCAGCAAAATATCAGAAAGCCTCTGATATCAGGGCAACATTATTTTGCCATCCTGACTTTAAGGATTTTGAACACCTCGGTTAGGAAGAACCTTGATTGTTCCAAAAAGCTGGGGAAATTGCGACAGCAGTAACATTTCCGAATGTGCTCAGACTACCATGGAAAGCAAAGAATCAAATGTGACTTGAATCCATAGAGGTTATATGGCATCCCACAAGGCATGAGCTATGGCCTGACAACTTGTGCGTTACCATGCTAATTATATACATCTGAAAAATATAATCATGACTCTCTGGCTTAAGAAATTAGTTGTGACCCTCAAACATGCAGCAGCAGCAGCTGACAGGGCTGTGCAGAAGAGGCTATATTGCTCTCTTCTCTTCAAAACACCAGGCATTGCTGAAGGTTACTGTGAGGGAGGGGGAGACAAGGCAATGAGGAGATCAGCACAATGTGGGCCGATGCTACTGATACTGCACCTTCACTGCACTTCCTGCTTCCTTGCCCTTCTTTCTCTCTGCAACTGGCAGTCACGCCCTGCGTGGGGAAGAGAGGGGAGCAATGCAGCCCCACCCACGCAGCCCTGCCAGCCACTTCCACATGTGCATGTCAAGGCCAAACTACCGTGGTCCCTCATTAAGGTAAAGGTAAAGGTACCCCTGCCCGTACGGGCCAGTCTTGACAGACTCTGGGGTTGTGCGCCCATCTCACTTAAGAGGCCAGGGGCCAGCGCTGTCCGGAGACACTTCCGGGTCACGTGGCCAGCGTGACATCGCTGCTCTGGCGAGCCAGAGCCGCACACGGATACGCCGTTTACCTTCCCGCTGGTAAGCGGTCCCTATTTATCTACTTGCACCCGGAGGTGCTTTCGAACTGCTAGGTTGGCAGGCGCTGGGACCGAGCAGCGGGAGCGCACCCCGCCGCAGGGATTCGAACCGCCGACCTTTCGATTGGCAAGTCCTAGGCGCTGAGGCTTTAACCCACAGCGCCACCGGCGTCCCTTTTGGTCCCTCATTACTTACAGCACAAATGTTAAGGGCCATTTCAGTCCCATTTATGCTTGCAGAACTTCTGCTGCTACTGTAGTTGCAGGATCTTTCTCAAACAGGACAGTGGACGCTCGGGTTGCAAAGGTGATCCGTGCGGGATGCACGTTCGCAACCCGCAGTGGCGCGTCTGCGCACGCGCAGGTTGCAATTTGGCACTTCTGCACATGCGCAACTGCTGAAACCCGGAAGTAACCCGTTCTGGTACTTCCGGATTTCGGCAGTCCGTAACCCGAAAAAACGCAAACTGAAGTGTCTGTAACCCGAGGTATGACTGTACATGCCACAGCAAAGGAAGATAACCTGGATGATGCCATTCTCACTCGCATCCAAAGACCACCCATCTGGTAGTGTTCATGTTTCTTTTTTTCTTTTCTTTTTTAAAAAATGAAAATAGTATTGTCCTCATTGACACACATTCAACAAGTCCATTTAGCACAAGCACAGAGCCACAAAACTACCCCCCCCCCATAATTAAGAACATTAAGTGTTGTAAACCCTGGGTTGGAAAATATCCTGTGATCTATTTGTTCAAACCTTTGGCAACATTTCTCTCTGCAATGGTTTTTTTGGGGTGGGGAAAAGGATACAAGTGAGAAAGAGTTGTGTGTGAAAGAGGAGTGACCTTTTATTTGTTTTACATCAATTTCCTAGAAACTTGTTTGGCTATAAGATTGCTGTGTTGGTCACTGAGAACGAGTCAGAATCAATAAGAATATGCCTTTCATTGCACTACTACCAGTTTATCAGATCGATTTAGGTTCCTTCTTCCTGAGTCCCATAAGAACACACTGAAATTTACATTATTCTGTTCCTAGCTGGCTTGTTGCCAAACAGTATCCTACTATTTAGGAATAATAGGTAAAGGTAAAATGTAAAGGACCCCTGGACGGTTAAGTCTAGTCAAAGGCGACTATGGCGTTGCAGCACTCATCTCGCTTTTTAAGCTGAGGGAGCTGGCGTTTGTCCACAGACAGCTTTCTGGGTCATGTGGCCAGCATGACAGAAGCCAGAGCGCATGGAAACGCCGTTTACCTTCCCTCCACAGCAGTACCTATTTATCTACTTGCACTGGCGTGCTTTCGACCTGCTAGGTTGGCAGAAGCTGGGACAATGTCACAATGGTGATATGCAGATAAACCACCTCTGCCAAAACACTTGTTTTCAACCGTTTCTGCAGGAAATATGCAGAAAGAATAGTCCAGCTGTATCCAGAAAGGAAGCTCTTCTAGGAAGGCAATGGATATGTGCACATGTAACACTGTACTATCCCTCCCATTCTCCTTTTACAACCACCCTCTCAGGAAGCATTTTGGAACCTGATTCTAATTGAATACCTTTTAAAAAGGTTTTTCCCTGAGTGACACATTCAGTGGGGATGCAATCACGGAAACAGCAGTGGGGCTCTATTAATGAGGACCAGGATAAGTTGTGGGGAATCACATAAAAATGGTGAGGCCTGGCGAATAACACCTTCAGCATGCAGCATCGTACTCTAAAATCCAGATTATTCTTGATTGAAGGCATGGGTGATCTTATCCCAAACTCTCTGGATGAATGCTAAACATGGACACCCTGTGACATCTTTTCCAGTCTCAACAAAAAGAGTACATCTAAAGTGCACCACTTAGTTTCAGCTCTCATAACCACTCTAGCATAGCAGCCCTGTTTGGTCTTTACAGATGTATCCATGTCAGTGCCATGCACAATACCCCAGACATCAGGGTAGGCAACCTAAGGCCCAGGGGCCGGATGCAGCTCAATCGCCTTCTAAATCCGGCCCACAGATGGTCCAGGAATCAGCATGTTTTTACATGAGTAGAATGTGTCCTTTTATTGAAAATGCATCTCTGGGTAATTTGTGGGGCATAGGAATTCATTCATTTCCCCCCCAAAAAAAATATAGTCCGGCCCCCCACATGGTCTGAGGGATGGTGGACCGGCCCTCGGCTGAAAAAGGTTGCTGACCCCTGCTATATATACTAACTTCTAGTATAGAAGCAGTCATTTGACTTGTTCTTGGGCTTACAGCTCATGGGTTGTCTGGAGGAAACAAACCATGAGCCTGGGTTCAGATGGCACACTAAGACAAACCATGGTTGAGCTCTGGATAGCACAGCAGCAGGAGGAGGACTTGGGGAGGAATGCAGCCGCCGCCAGAGAATCTCTTCTCTGTTACCTATGAACAAGTTCAATGGCAGATGGCCATGACATACAGGATTTTTGTAGGCTGCTCTGAGCAGCACTTGGCCAAGGCTCTCAAAAGGTGTGACAATACACACACGTGCAACTTGTCATTGGCACACAACACTTCTTCTATATGTGGCATCTAGAAATCAGCACGAGCAGCCACACTCATATTTCAGCTGGCCATGAAAATGAGCTTTAAGTTACATTCCCCCGTGATTCTGTTGTGCTCAGTCTTGGATATAAATGAAATAAATTCAACTAGCCTATCCCCACTCTAGCTGACGTTACCATAGGACTGGAAAAACATTAGTGTAACTGTAAGCAACACTCTTAAAATCACATACTCTGTGGTACACTCCCCTTTAACTCCAGTTGAATGGAGTAAATGATTTCTAAACTCAGCCTACCTGTGAAGTTAAACTTGGTGATGTATAGGGTTGTATGTTGGGCTGAATTTTACTGGATTTTGGTGTGTATTTTGATTGTGTTATGTTTATTACATGTTTTAAATTGCTTAATTGTGCACCATCTAGAGAACCCATGTCATTAAGTAACCAACAAAATATAATAATATCTGCTTACAGAAATAGCAGCCCTAGCCTAAGCCCTGTTCAATCATTCAGATGTCTGTGTATATTCAACATATGGAGCATACTCTGCTGTTCCTGGCTCTGAGCTCTGAGGTTTGAACTGAGTCAATGTGTATACAGAACATACATACACAGGTAGTCTACACACTATCATGAAGACTTCAAAAAAGCAAGGAACCCAATCATGCAGAAATGGCTTCATAATTCACTCACTCCCCTGAAATGAAGACACAGAACACAGCACATACCCTTGGGCCACAACTTCATTAAAAAAAAAAAAGTGCTCTGTAATTAAACTAGTTAAACCAACAATAATGCATCCATGCAAACATATTTGCTAGCAAGGCGAAAGCTTTCCTGCAGCTCACAATTGACAAGAGACCCCACCCTGGCTTCATAGTTAGGGTCAGTGATAAAACTGGCCTGTGTTAATCACAGCCCCAACATTTTAATTGTGCACCACGGAGGGCTTTAAGGACCATCAACCCCAAGGCAATTAGCATTGGGATAAATGAGGCTACAGAGGTCCCAGGAGATGACACACAACCCTGGATCCCTTTGAGAAAATCAGCCATAAGAAGTTAGTTTGTATACGTCCTCTTTTGCCATTCTGATGCTTTTAGATGTTCATTGTTGTCTTCTCTGACTTTTCTTCCCTTCCAGTGCACACTGAACCTGCCCTGTCATAGTTGTGATATGCAGTTAAGTAAAACCAAACAGAATTAATCAAATTAATCTAACTTCTTGAAAGAGTGAAGTAGCCGAAGAAGCTTTTATTCCCTCTGCCAGCTTATGAAGGAACAAAACAGACACACAGCTCCTGCCTTCCAATGGCAAGTAGCTAATTCTGCCCTCTTGGAAATTAGGTGAGCAAGTTGTCACCATATAACTGACATCAGCTGGTGCAGTTGCATGGGGCGCCATGCTGAATGGGGCACCAAAACAATGCAGTAGAATGGAGCGTAATAGGTAGGGGTAACAAATTTTAGTATACATAGGGCGCTGGTTTGCCACTGCTGGGGGAGCTCAAGATCCAGCCCTCCCAATAGTTCCTCTTCCCCAACCTATGGTATATTTCATTCCACGGATGCTGCTTGGAAATGTATGAGATGCAACTACTGAAAAAATTCTTACAGCTAATAGGAGCTTGGAAACTCATCATACTCCAAAACCAAGATGTTCTGAAAACATGTTGGATAAGAGAGCTTCTCCTAGTTTTAGAAACATGAATGAGAAAAGGGAAGTTAATCATACACTTGCTAACCACATGCTGATTCAACAGCCTCTAGTCAGTCAAAGAAACATCTGAATGGGTGACCAGCTGCCAAATATGAACCCAGCCAGAGGGTTAAGGAAGTTTCACTTCTTCACTAGCTGCTGAAACTGACAGAAGAGCCAAAACACAGAAAACCCTTTGGGACACCCAGTTTGCAAGTAGTTCGGAATCTAATGCAATGAAGGCTGACTTGCACAATGCTATCTTCTATCTGAATTGAAGATCCAGACTTATGTTCTTTGGCAGAATTAGTCATTCCCCAGGAAAGATGAATTCTTAGAAACCTGCTTTATCACCAGCAAGGATGAGGCATCTGAACCAACATAAGTTCAGACTTTCCAAAATGATTTTTTCTGCTGAGGAACCGATTGATTTCTATCACTGGATCCCTGTGTGCTGCAGAGTACCCTGGGTCATATGGGTCATGGGAAGCATTGGCCAGACCTTTTGGGTCCTACCAACACCATGAGCAACCAGACAGTGTGTCCCAGGACACATCCAACACTCCCCTGTGGCTGCACGTTAGAAGGCAATGTTGGTAATGGCAGAATTGCTGCCTTTCAAGAAAGCTTGTCTGCTTACTGTGGAACCCATGACAAGCTTCCAGGGACTCATACAGAATTTAAGAGTCATTCCTCTAGATGCTGGCTTGGATGCAAAGCAGAACAAGATTGCTCTCAGCCACTTAAGAAGGCTTTTCTACTACTCTTTCTAGCACTCATCTCTGCACCCTCTTGTAAGTTAAGGAACCCTCAAGGTAAAAGAGACTGTAATCTCATGGGAAACTAGCAAAACTTTTTCCATTTTGCACCAGGGTCTCTTCCCAATCCTGCCTCATCTCTTGTCTGAGGTCACACTCCCACTACCTCCTAATTCCCTTTCTGGCCTCAGAGGGTACCTAAACAAGGAGGGGAGAATAACCTGGAATAAATCTGTGAGATGACGAACCTTCCCATTTGCCAATTTTCAAGGTTCCCCACCACCACCGCTCTCCCTAGCTAATTTGCACCATGGACATGCTTCTAAGCTTGAGATACATTTCTGGGTTGCCAATTCACTAGTCAGCACAAAGTTCCAAATTATGTGATGTATTACAGTACACTGCACACAAAAGTTACTGAGAAGAAAGCTTGGAGGCAGACGAGATAAAGGAAATCAAATGGGTGTTTTCCTCCATCTTTCTTATTAGTTCCTTAATCTAGGTACATATTTATTTAATCCACTAGCCCTATGCAAGTGTAATGGCATATTATTATTATTATTATTAGTAGTAGTAGTAGTAGTAGCAGTAGCAGTAGTAGTAGTAGTATTTCTCTACTGCCTTTCATCTGAGAATCACAGGGCGGTTCCAAAACATATTCCAGGGGAAGAAGAATTAGCTTTTCAAACTTGCATACTTCATGGTAGGCCTGAGGAGGGCCAATTAGGGCCTAGGAAGCAGAGACATGGTGAGAAGGATCCAATGGGAGAAGATTTCACTCAGTGGTGTGTACATTGGGGAAATGCCCAGTTCTGAAGCATGTAGCCATGACCTCACCTTTAACCAGCACTAGACAGTAGTAGTTAGCTGATGAAAATGATTAGGAGGAAAGAGCAGGTGTGAAACCTTCCTATCTCTCTAGAACAGGCAACCCCAAACTCGGCCCTCCAGATGTTTTGGGACTACAACTCCCATCATCCCAGTGGTCAGGGATGATGGGAATTGCAGTCCCAAAACATCTGGAGGGCCGAGTTTGGGGGTGCCTGCTCTAGAAGAAACCCCATCTGTCCATGCTAGGCATGTATTTTTAACTGTTTTCTGTTCCCACTGCTGTTGTTTCTGTGGAATCAGGCAATTACCATGTGTGATAAGCAGGCTACCCTCTCCTGGCATCAACCACTTTAAAATGAGGTCCGCTGATAACCTAAACTTCTTATCAAACGAAATCACACTTGTATCTTAAAAGCAGGGCTCTTCTTCACACTCTCTCATGCACACATGCTTACGTGCAGCAGTGCTTTCAACTCACGCATGCAGAGCAGGCCCTGAATCCAAGCCAGTAATAGCCATTTTCTGGAGATATTGCAGCTGATTTTTATTTTTAAGATATGTAGGTTTGCAGTCTCTGAAGACTTCACTGGTGAAATTTAATTTCCTGCACCACAACCAATGGATATGAGCTACAGCAAAGAAACTGTGAGCTAAATGTTCAGCGTGATACATAAAAATGTCCTTGTAATAATAAAACCCAATAACCCCAGCAATTTTTAAAATCTTTTCTGGCTTGCACTGATCTGCTCACAACCAGGTAAGTTCACACATCTCTCTGCAGTTTTACAATTTATTAGAGTATTTCCCCCATGGTTGTCCAGGTGGAAATTCCCAAAGTTTTATGTTATCACACACACACACACACACACACCCGATGCATACACCAAACTAAAGTTTATGGAATTTGAAGAAGTGAACTGAGAATATATTTTAAAACGCTATTTTACAGAACTCTTCAACCACACAACCACTGTGGGAAATCTCAAAATGTCACAATTTAGGAATGTGTACAGAAGGAAATATTGCTTATAAAAGGGACCAAAGATACCTGGACCATTATAGTACTCCAAGCTCGTGTTTGAAGACTAAAATATAAATGGTACTGATTAACTATATAATTTACCTATACAGAGAACAGCTACATTATTCTCTAGATCACAAAGATATGAAATAATACAGAGAATCCTATTGTGTTTGAATATTTTATTTTATAATTTAATTTTTTTAAAAAAACACAAGTGCCTGGAAAACGGGACCAGCTGTTTTTAGTCACCTCTGGGTGCTATGTCCTGTCACTATGAAATCTCCCATGGCAAACTGATAAAGGTAAAGGGACCCCTGACTGTTAGGTCCAGTCGTGGCCGACTCTGGGGTTGCGGCGCTCATCTCGCTTTATTGGCTGACGGAGCCGGCATACATGACTAAGCCGTTTCAGGTGAACCAGAGCAGCACACGGAAACACCGTTTACCTTCCTGCCGGACTGGAACCTATTTATCTACTTGCACTTTGACGTGCTTTCGAACTGCTATGTTGGCAGGAGCAGGGACTGAGCAACGGGAGCTCACCCCATCGCGGGGATTTGAACCGCCGACCTTCTGATCGGCAAGTCCTAGGCTCTGTGGTTTAACCCCCAGTGCCACCCGCATCCCTGGCAAACAGATACACTGTGGTTATTTGCTCCAAAGGAATTAAAGAAGATAAGAAGAGCCTGTTGGATCAGGCCAATGGCCCATCTAGTCCAGCATTCTGTTCTCACAGAGGCTGACCAGATGACTGTAAGAAACCAGCAAGCAGGATTAAAGTACAAGAGAATCCATGATGTCAATGCAATTCCAAAGCAACATCTTGCATAAGTTAGGAGATGGCTCTCACATGATTTCCATGAATGCATGGACGTGGTGGAATATAAATAATAAAGTATTATGTATAGCTGATAGCTGCTGGAGAATATCTGGATAGTTCCTAAGTAGTATATATCAGTGTGGTACAGTGATGATCACCTCCTACTCTTTTTTCCAAAGAAACCAAACATACCCCCCCCCAAAGTTTTTAAATGTGTACTGTATATACTCACTGGAACAATCCTATGTGGCAATGGATTACAAAATATGCCTGGGATTTAACATACTCAAATGCTCTATTCAACCTGCTCCACAGCAATCTTTGTCAAATTTATAGGTTGATAAAATGAAAAGCTTTCATTTTAAAGAACTAGTAACCAGCTGCAGCTAGGATCTCTGTTGTACAGAAATAGAAAACGTTGCAAGACCTGCAGCTTTTTCTTTGGTGTAAAATATGTGGGCATTGGCTATTTTGTGGAGAAACTCATGAACTAAGGCAAGGAGAACCCAGAACAAGTCTATATCATCTGCTGAGACTTATACCTGTAGTTTCTTGTACCACAGAATCAGGTGTACACAACTCTTTGTCCATGGCAGATTGTGAAATTTAGATATCATAAAATCTGTATGTCGTATGCCTTTGATATGGCATCTACTTTCTGTCTCATTGGGACTATGGCTCCTGCAATGCTCTTGTTCTGTTTGTCTTATTTGTTATAAATCAATAAAAGCATTAGGGAGCTATGTCAGAGCAGGGGAGAAAACAATCTAGGTAAGCAAGAGAATGATCCTAAGTGGCTGCTCTAGAAGATATTTTCCTCTGCAGGATTGTTCAAGGCAGCCGGCTGCAGCTGTGCTGCTCATCATAGAGCAGAGCATATGGGGGTATCAGGTGAAACATGCTTTGCAGCCATTTATTTCAGCCGCAATTTGTGTATATGGGAACAGTAGAACTAATGAGAGCACAAACAGAAAAGGCTTTATTAAAAACTCCATGGAAATGCTTGTCTCAAGTAAAGAGGTCTTTGCTTTGTTCCCTCTCCTTTCCTCTTCCTGTCTTGAATGCCTCCGTGGACTTTTTAAAATAGGCATATTCAGTCTTGATTCCATATTTCAAGGGTTTTTCTTTTACAAAACAACAGTACTGTAATTAATTGTCATGTTTTAAAAGTTGTAATTATCTCTGCCTTGTCACTGGAATTACAGGGAGCTTTACAGACTGAAGAAACTCTGCCTTGAATTTTGCATTTATTCTTATAATAAAAAGAAAGGCAAGGGGGAAATGGAAAAGGGCCGATGAACTGGACTGTTGGATTTCCCCTCTGGTGCATTTTTCTTCCAAAGACTATAAAACAGATATGGTATGGTTTTGATCAGTCTTCCAATACATCACAAAAAAACCTGCTTTGGCGGACATCAGTAAGGTAAAGGTAAAGGGACCCCTGACCATTAGGTCTAGTTGTGGCCGACTCTGGGGTTGCGGCGCTCATCTCGCTTTACAGGCCAAGGGAGCCGGCATACAGCTTCCAGATCATGTGGCCAGCATGACTAAGCCACTTCTGGCGAACCAGAGCAGCGCACAGAAATGCCGTTTATCTTCCCGCCGGAGCGGTACCTATTTATCTACTTGCACTTTGACGTGCTTTCAAACTGCTAGGTTGGCAGGAGCAGAGACTGAGCAACGGGAGCTCACTCCGTCGCAGGGATTCAAACCGCCGACCTTCTGATCAGCAAGTCCTAGGCTCTGTGGTTTAACCCACAGCGCCACCCACATCCAGACGGACATCAGTAGAGATGCTAAATTTGACATGAAAATTCATACATCTCTGTTTGCTGTAAAAATTACAATGGGTTGCATACATCAGGAATGGATAAGCTCTGGCTCTTCCAATGACATTGGTTTCCATCAGCCCTAGCCAGCGTAGCTCATTCTCGGGGATGATGCTGGGAGCTGTAGTTGAACATCTTGAAGGACACAAGTTCCCCATCTCTGATACAAGGGGTGGAAACTTGATTGCATCAATTTCAAGAATGCAAAGACAATTCCTCCTGAACAAAGTTTTTACTTGGAAGGTGCTCAGGATTAAACAGATTGCATTGTATATAGACTGATCAATGGGACACTTAACCTAGATCCAGAATAGTTGACTATATAGCTGCTGCTGCTACTTCTTACTGCCAAAATCAAGCCTTAGGGTATTGAGGAAGAGCTGGCAGGCTTCAGAGATGTGAAGCACAGCCCTGGCTCATTTTCTGATGCTCAAACTGGCTCACAGGGAATAAAAGCATAGTAAATATGTTGACCCTGCAGGGAATCCATGATTAATGTTGGACTAGAACCATGGATACCAGGAGTTCAAGAGTGGATTCAAATCCCAAGTCAGCCGTGAAGCTTGCTGGGTGATCTGGCCAATCACTTTTAATTGCATTTTATTTTTTTTTAACCCACCCTTCACCACAAGGTTACAAAAATTAAATAAACAGCAATCAAACAAATGACACAAGTTGTGTCCACGAAACACGAAAAGTGTAAAAGCAACGAAAATATAAAAACAGTTACAGCAATTCCATACTATAAAAACAACACAAACGTTTAAAAACAATTCTGCATGTAAAAACAGTTAGAAAAAAGTTCAAAATACAGCTGCAGATTGGGATAAAGATCTCCACTTAAAAGGTCTGTTGAAAGGGTCTTCAGCAGGCACTGAAAAGACAACAGAGGCAGTGTCTGTCTAAGGTGTGATGGGAGAGAGGTCTAAGCGCAGGGGCCACTATACTAAAGGCCCAGCTCCTTTATCACACGGAATGTTCTCCTCCACAGTGGTTGACTGGGCATATCAACTGAGACTATCACTAGGTCTCTCAGCTCAACCTACTTCTCAGGGTTGTTGCGGAGATAAAAATGGGGTGAAAGTAAATATGCTGGCTTGAACTCCTTGGAGGAAAAAAAGGCTTTAAATGCAACAAATAATTTTATTAGCAAACGTGTTTAAAGGGACAGTTAATCGATGTTCTGTAATTCAGAGTGTACAAATAGGCTCCATTTTCACTTAGTGATTGTAATTATTTAGTGGTGCGGGAAGAGGAACTTCATCATATATAAGTAGGGTTTTAAAAAAAGGATGACCACACAAAAAGAATCGGATTTCTTAAACTTAAATCTGATTGTTAACAAACAGTAAGCTTCTGTTTTAATAAAATGAAAGTGCTTTTTTACAAAATTGATGATATAATATATTTAATTAAATTTCATTTAATGAATATAACTGGAACTTTGTACATTCTTCAAACTGAATCATGATAATGTAACAAGGAATTGATTTAAGGGCTATTTTTCAATGTAACAGAAAGAACACGGGGGAGAGGAAAATGCCTGACTTCTGAGCATTGTAAACAAAACATCGTCATTACCTCTGTGAAAGACACAGATGGCTATGGATCCTACTGTCACCAAAAGGGCATCATTCACAAACAGCAGGGAGATATCAGCAGGGTCTGGAGAACCCCCAAGGTATTTTTTTGGGGGGGGGTGTAACTGAGGTGGACAAAAACCCCAAATGCCCAATGACCAGAGGATGCTGACTAAAATGGTAATAGATAACCAGGTGGGAGGGGGAATGTACTGGAATACCCTGGAGGTGGACATGACTGGCTGACTTGACTGAGAAACAAAAAAGGAGTACTCCACACTTAATATTTTGTTACAGGTCCCGCTTGTTAGACACATCATGGCAGGTTTCCCATTTGACCCAGTGACTAAGAAAGCCATTACCAGGATTACCTATTGTACTGAACAAGGGGCTGGAGAGAAGCTTTAGGATTCTGTGATCTCCTTTGTTTATTATGAACTCCTAGATTCAGCAACCAAAACCAGGTTGGGGGAAAAAAAACATAGTGGCACAGGGAGACTGATATATACAGTGGTACCTCGGGTTACATATGCTTCAGGTTACATACACTTCAGGTTACAGACTCCGCTAACCCAGAAATAGTGCTTCAGGTTAAGAACTTTGCTTCAGGAAGAGAAGAGAAATCGTGCTCCGGCGGCGCGGCGGCAGCAGGAGGCCCCATTAGCTAAAGTGGTCTTCAGGTTCAAAACAGTTTCAGGTTAAGAAGAGATCTCCGGAACGAATTAAGTACTTAACCCGAGGTACCACTGTACATAGAATAAAAAATCAGGGAAGGTAGCTCTGAGCACTTGCTCAGCCCAGGGATTTGTTTTCAGTACCAGAAGTGAACTCTCAGTCCTTTCACACAAAAATCTACTTGTGGTCCCTCCCCCCCCCCCCCGGCTTTCTTACGTTACTATGGTTAAAAAATTAATTCAGAAACACTTGCTAATCTACTGCAAATCATTGACAGAACTACTGGAATATCTCAGTCTATCTTTTGAGCACCATGATCGACTGATCTACTAATCTACTGAGCCCATATGAAAATTGACTTATGCCTTCCAAGTGTCTGTCTAAGCTTTGCAGTGACTTCAATTTTCAGAGGATGAATATTTATAGCTATGCTAATCAACAAAAGGGACGCTACCTTTCTGGAGAACCACTAATTGGCCCAGAAATTATCCTTCCTCATTTCTGAAAAGTTCTCAACAATTGTTACATTCTAATAGTAGACATGTTTACTTCCTTTGATCAACAAGGCTTTTAAATA